>NC_062984.1:5847500-6447500 GCF_023078275.1 Leguminivora glycinivorella
AACTCTGGATATAGTTATGAAAAACCCGCCGTTACACTTGAAGAAACTGCGAAGACTCTTGTTCAACATGTCACACCGGTTCCAGCAATCGCTTCCACCTATACTCCTCAGTCGTATAGCCATCAAACAATTCACAAAATCGAAAACAGCAAGTCGTATGCCAATCACAAGAAAATGGTTACGACTACACCAGCCACGGCGTCAGTTACGAACAACCACAAACCGTAGTAGAGTACACGACCGCCCAACCTGCCATTGCCGTCCAGTCAGCGATATCCACCTACCAACCCCAGTCGTTCAGCCATGAAACTGTTCACAAAGTCCCTGCCCAGGTCCATACTTATTCTCAAGACTCATTCTCTGGATACGATTACCAGAAGCCTGCTGCGAAGTTTGAGGAAGCCCCTGCTGTCGTAACATATTCCACCCCTGCGCCAGCAGTTGTGTCCACATACAAGCCTCAGTCGTATATCCATCAAACGATCCACAAAGTAGAAAAGGTGGTGCCTGTGTCCTCTACACCTGCACCTAAGGTTGAGCTCGCGTACCAGCCTTCTGTGTCTTATTATGAGAACCCTATTATAAAATACACCCAAAAGGTAACACCGGCGCCTTTCGTACAACCTACTGCCGCTGTTTATACTCAAACTTACAAGCCTATCAGCCATCAGCATGAGGTGAGCCATATCGTTAGCCAACCTGCTCAATACGAAACTTCTCAACAATCGTACAATTACAACACACAATCCCTAAACTTGAATCAAGATTACTCTTACAACCAGCCAGAAATTCAGCGAGACGTAGAAACAGTGAATACCAAGTCTTACTCTGATGCTAGTGAAGTGTCACATCAAACGTATCACCTATACAATGACAACACTCAACACAAAGCGAAGGACGACGTTGTAATCGTATCAAGCACTCCGGCCACACTCGCTTATGAAGAACATTACGCCGAATACGAAGCTCCTAAGGCATACAAGGCACCCGAATATATTCCACCAAAGACTGATTACCAAGAATCTTACGTAGTATCATCAACTGCTAAGCCGATAGTCCAGGAGCAAGCCTATTACCAACAAGCTCAAGATAACTACGACTACAAATCGGAAGACTACTCCCAGCAGTACCAAAATGTCCAAAGTTACGTACCCGCTCAGCAAGTGTCGTTTACTACTTCTCACATTGAACAGCCAAAGAGAATAGAAACTAACCAATATTCATCGTTCCAAGTGTCATACCAAACTCCAGAAATCCAGGTAGCCAACAAGGCTGAGGAATACCTCCCACCTGTGGTCTCCACCATAGCACCAGTGGTCACATCTACGTATAAGCCAGTTACCTATTCAAAGACATCTCGGGAGTATTTGCCGCCCACGCCAGAACCAGTCCCTACTTACAACGCTCCTGAATACCTTCCTCCTAAAACAGAAAATACCTATCTGCCTCCAGTAACTAAAAAGACATACGTGAAGTCAACTACAGCTGCTCCTACTTACAAATACACGGAGTCCACAACATACAAAGCACCTGAATATTTACCGCCGTTGGAAGAGGCTGTTCAGGGTCTAGTTAATTTCGAAAGTGAAGGTCAATCATTTACCTCTAAAATTGTATACAACCCTTACAGTCCAGTCAAATCAGTGTCGTCGGAAACACCCATTATTGTATCCACCGCGGCACCTGCAAGAAAGCAGAATATTGTTGTGGCTACGGCCAAATCTCATGCCTACACCACATCGTCACCTTCGTACGTGTCTAGTACTTATACTCCAACAGTAACCTCAACATATGCTCCTTACAAACAGGAGCTTGTAGAAGTCACTCCAGCGCCTATTCGCAGGACGAAGCCTAAGGTCGCTGTAGTCACTAAGATAAACGATTTCAACCCCCTTCTCGTCAGGAAATTGGGCGCTGTATGCAGTTGCCAATCCCCAACCGTCGTACTCAAAGGAACACGCCCCAAGGTACAAGCTCAAGACTTCTTAGATTATAACAACGATTATGATGACTCTGGACGAGGTGACATAAGCGATAGTCAATTCACTCAAAAATCAAGAAAAATAGTATCAAACGTTAAGACAGCTACTGCAGGTCCTTACGTTTCTGCCACTTTCAATCCAATCATTGTCCCGGATGACTCATTCTACCAAGACCTCCCTGAACAGAATGAGTATGTATCAGTAACACCTAAGAGGAAAGAAGTGTACGTATCTAGCACACCCGCCATCGTTACCTCCACAGAAAAGGTTTACACGATAAGACCACGCGTCAAGGCTGTGACTGTTGCCCCTACTTACAAGACCGTCTTATTGAAACAGGAAGTAGCTCCTACTGCTATTGTTAAGGAAGCCATAGTATCAGGATCAGAAGCTGGATCCATTGAATCTCAATCGTTTGACCGCTATGGGCCCGGTGGATGGAGGAGCAGAGACGAAACTTTGCAAGGGTCCGTCGACTGTCAGAGAGCTGGTCTCTTTAGACATCCCAAGCAATGTAACAAGTTCTACGCCTGCAGGTGGGATTGTACCAAACAGAGATTCACCCTCCACGTGTTCAATTGCCCTGTTCAGTTGAGCTTCGACCCTAAGCTGGGAGCTTGCAACTGGCCGAGCCAGGGTCCCGCCTGCCAGGGCGACACGCTACTCACCAACGCTCTGTAAATTCTATTATCTTATTAATTCGTGCCATCGAAATTGTGATAAAATGTGATCACGAAATGTATCAGGGATAGTTGATGTTGATGTCTCTCTCAAATTAATCTTAGAAACTTATTTATTTGTTTTATTTTGTTAATGTTACGTTGTAGTTATTTATTACTTACTTATGTGCTTCAGAATGCTTTCTTGCTTCTTGCTTGCTTAGCAACCGTTAGTTACCACTTTTTGTGTTTCCAAACTTGTGTTCAATGTTAATTTGTAATCACGACTTTTATTTTGCGACTCATAGCGCACACTTGTATTTTTTATTTAATTTATGTTTTCCGTAGTTACCTAAATTGTAAGGTTACCATTATCTAGTTTATATGACACCTTTTGTTATGTAAAATAGTGAAGTCATTTTTGTATAAATCTCGTATATTGTATTATAGAACGGATACGCTGTATGATTGTAAATACATTTTTATTCAATAATAAAGCATTTTCTTTTAACAACACAAAACGATTATATAAAAAACTGCTACACGGCAAATGCATCCAGTAAATACAAAACAAAATGGTCCCCTCCTGTAAAGAGGATAATAATAGTCTGAAGATCAGGTTACAGAGAAGAATTTAAATATTCAGAGTAACTGGTTTCTCAACCTCTTTCAATACGCAAGCATACTTCGAGACAACAGGTTCAACCTCCTCTTCGATGAACTCGGTCACCTGTTCCGGAGCCCTTCCGATAAAGGTGGACGCATCCAGAATCTTGTCCAACTGAGAGATGACAGGTGCGAAGTACGCGTCCTTCTTCACGCGGTCAATAAGATCATTGTCTTTGCCATGTTGCTTCACTTGAGCTCCGGCTTCGTGAGACAGAACCCTGATCTTCTCGTGGCAAACTTGACGATCTCCTCCAGCTTGGACCATAGCCATGATAATGTTCTCTGTGGCCATAAAAGGCAGTTCTTGTGCAATGTGACGCGCGATCACTTTGGGGTACACCACTAATCCTTGGCAGATGTTAAGTAGAGTCAGTAAAGTCGCATCAGCGGTTAGGAAAGCCTCAGCGAGCGTTATGCGACGATTGGCAGAGTCATCCAGAGTACGCTCAAGCCATTGAACCGCGTGGGTATTAGCTGCATTAGCGTGCAGAGTAATCAGATGGCGAGCAAGCGCGCAGCAGCGCTCCGAACGCATAGGATTCCTCTTATAAGGCATAGCACTAGATCCAATCTGAGACGCTTCAAACGGCTCCTCAACTTCCTTACGGGAAGCAAGCAGACGGATATCTGAGCACATTTTATGCACAGTCGCTCCCAGACCAGATAGGGCTGCAACGACCTCTAAATCAACTTTTCTGGAGTATGTTTGTCCAGTGACTAAGTAGCGTTTGTCGAAGCCAGCGAGTTCGGCTACTCTCTTGTCGAGAGCGCGGACTTTAGCGCTGTCACCCTTGAAGAGTTGCATGAAGGATGCTTGGGTGCCGGTGGTGCCCTTGACGCCGCGGAAGCGAAGGTCGTCTTTCGCGCGGGAGAGGGCGCGTTCGTCCATGATGAGGTCGCTGAGCCAGAGAGAGGCACGCTTACCGACGGTCGTCAGCTGCGCGGGCTGCAGGTGCGTGAAGCCCAGGATTGGCAGCGATCTGGAACGTATAACATAGTTTGATTAGCAATGACACTCCTCTGAATGAGATTCCTCTGAATAATCAACAGTGACTGATTGTCTTACCTGTACCTATGTATTTAGCTAGATGGCCTGCTGATCACAGCAGGCCATCTAGCTAAATCTAACTCCATATATTAGAAGTTGATTGGAACACCAAAGTAATAGTTTGAAGATTATAAAACAAGATTCGCAACACTTTACTACGAGTATATGTATATAATACATGGTACCTAGTGCCTACAGTAAAGTTTCACATAGTTAGCATAGTCACTTAATAATTTGCATAAATGCTTGGGTGTATTTGTTTCATTCATCTATCTACAATAGTTGAATCATGCAGGAGGCAATTAAATCAGCATCCCACTGATCCCACGCACATTGAACAAAATGATTTCTAAGTATTATTTTATACACGGCCAGGCTACTTCTTTATAATTATTAGTTGACTGAATCAAGGGTCAAATAAAATCACCCAATGAGAGGAAATTTCCCGTGTATTTTTTTGGAATACGTATCAAAGTTTAATCGAACGCCTTAGGTAAGTAAGCAGCAAAGATGTAGTCTGAATGCAACACTAAAATAAAGATCAAAGATTTTTTACATCGTATCTCGGTACAGGTTTCAAAGTAGCACGATCTGAATGCTCCAATCCAGCTTGTTTCATTAAACTTTTCACGTTCAGAGACAGTTGAACGAACTGGCTCCAAGTTAGATACGAGTAAGAAAAACTGTTTATACAGTTTTTCAGGAAGCTGTACTAGATTAAGACACTATATTATGTTTTAACAATTCAAATAAATAAGAAAATAATAAAACATAAGATAATTAAAACTTACTTGTATTCACCAGAATTAGAGTCATCATGTCGGACTGAGACATGTCATGGATAGAGGACTTCAGCAGTAGAAACAGCGTTCAGATCAGAAGAACAAGCTAAGACAGTACTTGTAACTTACTTGTATTCAACAGCAAACTGCGCCAGCCGACTAATGACAGCCGCGAGCCTCGGCAGCAGCAGATCCAATCCATGCTTCAAAGTGATCAAGTCCGTGTTATCTCCAACATAGCACGACGTAGCCCCGAGATGTATGATGGGAGCCGCGTGGGGGCAGCGTTCGGCTAAAGTATGGACATGAGCCATGACGTCATGACGGACTTTTTCTCATGTTCTGCCGCTGCTGCGAAGTCGATGTCATGGATGGCGGACTCCAGCTCCGCGATCTGCTCGTCGGTGATGTCGAGGCCTAGCTCCTGGAATGAAAAATACATTGATTTAAAAGGCAATCAAAAGAGATGTATTGATAGGACACACTAGAACCTGGTTACTGTATCTGTTCGGTTACAGTTACAGCGACGTCGCGAGCCTGAAGTGTAAAATGCGTACACACTAGAACCTCGTTACTGTATCTGTTCGGTTACAGTTACAGCTAGTGAGTACCCGGCTATATCTATCAAAAGCTTGGTCAAACTCTATCCATATTACTTACATTATAAATGGGAAAGTGTGTGTCTGTTTTTTTGTCCGTCTGTCACGGCAAAACGGAGCGACGAATTGACGTGATTTTTTTAAGTGGAGATAGTTGAAGGGATGGAGATTGTCATAGGCTACTTTTTGTCTCTTTTGAGCCGCGGGCAAAAGGTAGTCTAATATAATCCATACTAATACAATATTATAAAAGGGAAAGTGTGTGTGTCTGTTTGTTTGTCCGTCTTTCACGGCAAAACGGGGCGATGAATTGACGTGATTTTTTAAGTGGAGATAGTTGAAGGGATGAAGAGTGACATAGGCTACTTTTTTCTCGGGCGAAGCTGCGGACAAAAGCTAGTCTAATATAATTCATAATATAACTAAGGTTTACTCGTAGTGATGGTCAAACGGCCTTATTGTTCATTTGGTATACATATGATAATTTATGTATTAATCTTTGAGTAATTAATGGTATTAATCGCTATTTTTTCACAGAATACACTACATCCGTAAAAAAACGTATGGTAGGTATGTTTTCTTTCGACGGATTTTGCCTGACCATGAATAAATAGTGTTTGGTGATTTAATGTATTCTGCGGATTCTGCTTGACAATTATAAATAAATAACTACCTACTTAACTAGTTCAACTGTTTATAACATATTCCTATTCCTACCGCACAGTGGTATTTAGTTACGCTTAATGCCCGGTGGATTAGTATTGTTAATCATTGAAAATTATTACTTAGAGAAACCAACGCTGATAGGAGATAATTACGTTTGTATAAATGTATACTTATTAATACGTCATTATACAATTTATTAATAAAAAAAACCGGCCAAGAGCGTGTCGGGCCACGCTCAGTGTAGGGTTCCGTAGTTTTCCGTGTTTTTCTCAAAAACTACTGTACCTATCAAGTTCAAAACAATTTTCCTAGAACGTCTTTATAAAGTTCTACTTTTGTGATTTTTTTATTTTACCACTTTGTCGGCGTGATTGATATACATATTGGTACCAAATTTCAGCTTTCTAGTGCTAACGGTTACTGAGCCGGCGAAACTATAAGGGTTCCTAGTTGACTACGGAACCCTAAAAATAATGGAAATCCACGGAAGCTATGTGCTAAAACAGAAAACTGTCATGATAGCAACTAATTAAAAACAATAAATTACACTCCAATTATTAATTTCAAATGTCAACGCCGCCTCTACAGCTTGACACGAAAGTCACGATACAAACAATAAACACGCCAAATAAATTATATTTACAATTAGTCATGAAAAGATAAAAGCTATGAACGTGCGCAGTTGACACTACCTAATTTGTATGGTTAATCTTCTATTCATAATAAAATAAGGTCCCATAGTTGCTAAGCTCAAGGGCATAATTTAATTTTCATAAAGGACTACCATATTTATTCTAAGTATTATAAATATCAACCTTAACACCCTACAATATAAAAATGAATTTATAACTACTAGTTAGACAAGATACGAGTATGTGAAGGTTACCTCGGTATACCGTTTTAAATTACCTTCGCTTTCCCTTCAACGACAAAATAAATGCAACTTCCTCGTGACAAAAGTGCCCAGTGAACAAAAAAGGACGTATCTTCTTTACAATGACAGGTCACTTACGCCGTTTTGCGCATGCGTTTAAAACAATGCGCAAGGGCCGTTGCCAAATGGAGATTTTGACATTTCATCATCTCCATAATGCATGAAATTGACATCGTGATCCCTTTTGAAGACAATAAGTTTGAAAATGGCATTTTGGAAGTTACTAACTTACTATGAAAATGTACGGATTATCATTTTTTTAAATATTACTAGAATGTGCAAAGTATGTGCAAAACAAGTGGTGACCTAGGACTAGAGTCCACCACTTTGGTTAACCTACCATCATCATAATTTATATTCTTCCCATAACTTTTAAAATAAGTTTAGTTTATGAGACTTCTACATATATTAAAAGCTTGATTGGTGCTGTAACTGCTGCACGTGATACCACGACTTGCGGTTACACCATTTAAGTTATACAGGAAGAGCTGGTTTATAAGAAAACCAATGTTTATAATTATAAGATTTATAAGTATTAGCTTTGCGGTATCTGTTTTTGGATTGCGTCTATTTTTAATACTAAATATAAAACAGGAAAGACAAAAATGAAAAAGGAACGTGGGTCCAGTTAGACTGCTTCAAGATTTAGAAGAAAAATAATGTTCCTACATCTTCCAACTTTTCATCACTCCTTAAAAAAGTAAAGCTTTCGAGCGCAACTCAGGACTCATTTCAGGTGAAAACACGAAACTATTTTACAATGGCAACATTAAATAGATAACGTTTTCAGTTTAATAAGTAAAAACAAAGCTATCGCATAATGACCTCTACTATCCATATCTTTAAGAACATATTTGTGAAAAGCCAACCTACAGGTTGCCCCAGTAATTCACTGAAAGAGATAAGATTACTTAGCGAACTAAATGATAAAACTGTGACCACTGATAAGCAAAAACAATCCAGTGAAGAACCGAACGCAAACGACACACGAAGTGAATCTTGTTTTTTTGCCAAAAAAGTGACAAAAAAGTGCAAAAATGGTTTCGGTGCAGACGATAGCGACGATCACAGTGAAAGTGTTCAAAATTGTAAGTAGCTTTTTGGTTTTCTTGTTCCAAATGTTTAAAAATGAAAGCGAATCATTGCAAAAGCCATAAAGGTAGAGTTGAACCAAGATAACTGTAACGATTTTGATAGCCTAGACTGTGAAAGTCAAGTACTATTTTGAACGTCAAACTTTTTATAAATGTTTTCTGGTACAGTCGTGCCATCAAAATCGCTGCAGAGTTCTTGGTCCAACTCAAAGACATTTTTTGTTAATTTAGGTACGTCTTCATTTTGAACGGCTACAATAGGATGTGCATGGTCACTTATAATTATTAATCTTAATGAATTCTCTTGAGACAAAACCATAATAGCATGGTCATTACCACAGGGAATTTATGAGTAATACACCTGTGAGTCATACCTGTTGTCTGTAAATAGGGTAGCCATATAGAATACAAAGATAATGTTACTCATTCTAATGCCATTTTGGATATTAGAGGTATACTCATATTCATAGTTATTGAAATAGGGAGTAACCGAAATCGTTTTCTTAGTCATACTGTTTTATAGCCATCATTTGAAAGGACATATTAGGCAACTCTAAGCTTTTGCAACAAGTTGTGGATCTAGATCAGAGGTAAATAGGTACCTACCTACTACCTACCTACCATAAAAAAGTAAAGTAAATATACCATACCAACCATACCATGCTTAAATGTGTACCAACAAGTGGTCTATAGTATTATAAATTAGACGTCTAATAAATACAATTAATGAGTATTTATAATTTGTAATTTATTGAAGTGTAAATTACAGAGGATTAAGAGCATGTTCATTGACAAACTTCGAGTAGAGATGGCGTCACCAACGCACGTTAGCAAACAAAAGATAACAATATCTGTGTCACAAAATCTTTAACCTTACCTTTAAAACACGGCGATACCTTGAGTATGTGGTGAATAAATGCCATTGCCCTTATGGCGCTATGATGTTGAGAGGTATGAGGGCTGAGAACTGATTCAAAACTGAATAGATTAAACACGCAAAAATCATCAATATCGGCTACGGAATACCTATTTAAGGAGAACAGCCAAGAACACATGAAAATCTGTCTAAACTGAAACGAAGACAGTTCGCAGTAGGTATCTTGTTCGATAGTTAGTGTCCATATGGGGTCAATAATCAAGGCCAATCATCTCATTAAGCAAATAAAAGTATTATGATTATATTTGATTTTAATGGATGGGCTTATAAAAATAGCTGCCTTTAGGTAGTGCCTTTATTCAGTCAATGTTGGTTTTTAACCCCCGACGCAAAAACGACGGGGTGTTATAAACTTGATGTATCTGTCTGCGGCATCGTAGTTTAGTTTTTTTTTTGTTTGAAAGGTGAATTATTCGGGTGCATTCTTAGCCATTTTGATGAAGATCACTATGTCGGTTTTTTTTTTAAATTTAATATTGTAGGTATCGTGGTTATAGTGAACTTTCTCTGTAATTGGCCTTATTCGAACTTAGATAAGGGTGTAAGTCTGTAGGTGTGCACCGCGTTGCCGTTGCGTGTTGTGGACAAACCCTCTTGTTGCGTGTCCAATCAAAATAAATATAAATGAATGAAGTTTCTAAGCGATGTTAACAGGAAAAGTAGCACTAGAATGAAATCGTTAATCGAAGTTATTCTAACAGTGGTTATTAAAAAAAATTAACGACATAACAGAACGCTAAAGTTTCGTACGTTATTATAGTATAAACATATTGTTGTTATTTTTTTTTGTAACTTACTAAAACTAAATTGAGTTAGACCAGCCAATTACCAGCAGTGGTTGAATTAGTTAAGTAGGTATACTTATAGGTACCTACCTATTAAAGTGAATGAGAAACTATACGCATGCTCAGTGGCCCATTTCTCAAAACTGAAAGTTACAAGACACAAGCGGAAGTCTCTTTCCAACATGTCATATTAAACATTGACTACCGCTTGTAAATTGTAACACGTATTAGCTTCGAGAAATGGGTCCCAGCAGGGTTAGCACATGATTGCCGCGGGAGTATGTCACCGCGAGATAGACTACCCGTCCTTATGTCATTAATACAGTTAGAACAAGACGTGTGATCTGTCTCGCGGCGACATACTCTCTCGGCAATCATGTGCTAGGCCTACTGATCATTTGCGTTCCGACAAATCATGACATAAAGTTTAAGTCACATCGAAACTTAACTACATATTGCTATATGTACATACCTATAAAACGACAAAGCTCATGTGAATGTGATTGTTTCAACGCACCGGCGACAGTTGGCTGGGTAGCCAACGTCACAATCACTTACGCTTCATAAGCGTATCGTAGCTAGCTCCCTATCGTTCTTCATTGGTGCGACAGAGTCAGACTGCGTTTCGAACGCCACGTAGCGTCAACGACGCACGACGTCACTTTGGTTAGGCCGGCAGGTATGCGGCCCCGTTCCGTATCACCGCGATAAGCCTCACCCAGTTGATACACAATCACTATGACTTATTTACACCTTGCTCTATGCACACCACCCACTAGATCGCACAATTATATTATTTAGGTCAGGCCCCGTAGCCGAATGGCATTTCTCCGACGCCAAACGAAAGCGATACGCCGCTGGCTCTGTCGCGCCAATACGCAAGCGCGATAGAGATAGATATCTACTAGCGCTTCGTTTCGTGAGCGTTTCGTGAGCGATTGTGCCATTCGGCTAGCCACCCAGGTCACTTTATAGAAAAAAGAAAATGCATATGCGAAAGAAGTTGACGCTGAAAGTTAACAACCACAGATGTCATATATACCATAGATCAAGTAAACGTATCTACTTAGCGTGTCAAATGAACTCAGTGAAATCCACTGAGTTGTCCGTCTTTACTCGCAGCTTGCAGCTTTCGGGCGTCAATTTTTGTAAGTTGAAGTCAACCAAAACATAAAAAATGCCTCGTTACACGATATTCAATTGCAACAACACAAAAATTATGAACAATCAAGAGCCTGAGACATATTTAAAATTACAGGCAAGAATCAACTTCAGTACAAAATTTGACACGCTCGGCCCCTATACAAATATATGAATTTGTTTCTTCTATCTAAATTAAGTTCTGTGTTAACAACACTGAGTGCAAATTTCAAAGTTCAAAATACGTTACACAATCGAAAACAATACAGAAAATGTATGGAGACTGGAGAGAGAGTACAGCGCCTTATTAAATCCTACACCGAGTCAGACGACGCAACGGAGCCACGCTGTTACGTCGTCGCCCAAATCTAATGTTTAATTTGTATTATTTATCGTTTGTGTCTTGTTTTGTATTTTGTAGTTTCACAGTGCCTTGGTGTAAACTGTAATGCTGTGTTACTTTTTCATTAAATAAATAAACAAATAAAAATACCTTATTAATATAAATTACCATACTAGTCTTTACTACAGCCAAAAATTATTCATATCTTGGCTAATTTGTAACTTAGGGTCTCCCGCGCCCATATACATAATAATTATACTGAATCACCAAGAGTTCATATGAAAAGGCTTAGGTTATGTCTTCTTAGAGCCAAAAAGGGACTAGTAATGTCTAATTTCTTCTAGGTCTTAAAAAGGAACTTGGATAAATCGTTAGCACCACGATCTTTAGTTTGCTGGAAACTGTTATCCGTAGATAATGAAGAAATTATCGTACTAGAAGAGTTTTGTTTTTGACCAACTGCTAGGCGCAACTGGGCCATTTATTTTCAAAGTTGTCCACTCCCCTTTTTTTTGGATTTGGAAATTTTTATATGGTTTCCACTCAGAATCACGAGCTCTTTTAATCCTAATAAGAGAAAAAAAGTGTCCCAAGGTGTTTCAATTCCGTTACCATTTTTTCATACATTTTGTATGGCGGTAACGGAATGCTTCCATTCCGTTTGAGAAATCTTTGGAAATCTTGGGACAATTTCTTTATTTTATCAGGATCGAAAGACCTCGCCATTCTGAGTATGAATCGCGTAAAAAATACCCATGTTACAAAAAAAGTGGGGTGGACAACTTGAAAAAAAAACCGGCCAAGAGCGTGTCGGGCCACGCTCAGTGTAGGGTTCCGTAGTTTTCCGTATTTTTCTCAAAAAAATAATTTTCCTATAAAGTATTTATAAAGTTCTACTTTTGTGATTTTTGTCATATTTTTTAAACATATGGTTCAAAAGTTAGAGGGGGGGGGACGCACTTTTTTTTCCTTTAGGAGCGATTATTTCCGAAAATATTAATATTATCTAAAAACGATCTTAGTAAACCCTTATTCATTTTTAAATACCTATCCAACAGTATATCACACGTTGGGGTTGGAATGAAAAAAATATCAGCCCCCACAAAAAAATGACTAACTGGGTATAGGTACCTTATGTTATTACTAATAACATATTAGTACGCACTCACTACCGAGTTTCCCAATAGCTGACTGTGCCTGAAACGTATGATCTAAGAGCTCCTTTTAAGAACAGTGTTGCAAGCAAGAACAAACACAGTTATCAGTGTTACTCACTAGTTACTACTGAATAACTGGTGACTAACTCAGTAGTAAAGCTAGTACTCGGTTATCAATACGAGTAGCTAAGGATTTCCGCTAGTCAATAGAATTTGTGAACAATGTAAACAAACCTTGTAGTCAAAATGTCTTTAATTTCCATTCTAAGTCATCAGATACTGGCTAAATCCATGTGTTATTATGATCCTCAACCTTTAAAATAATAAAATTGTGCTAAAATATTGATATTTTATATAATAGCTTGTTTACATTGTTGACAATTTCTATTGACGGCGATTTTACAACGCTAATATTATGAATATTTAAAAAAACGGTATTTTTTTTACATTTTCCTTAAAAAAACGTTTTTTTTCCACAGCAAAAAAATTATAAAAAATAGTTTGGATATGTACAGTTTGAGCCCTTTCTAACGATACCCGACTTGACCTAGTAACTTGACATTTACAGTTTGCCCCTTTCATTTTAACCATTATCTATAGTTAATGTTAATAAATTTAAAAAAATACTTTCAATTTGTAGAGGTTCACGATATTCATAAATATTCCAAATTTCAAAGCGATAACATAAGTAGTTCTCGAGATATTTAGTAATGTGACAGACAGACGGACAGAGCGGCACCATAAGGGTTACTTTTGTACCTTCTTGGTACGGAACCCTAAAGAGATGGGGAAAGAAGTTTATTTCTTATTTAAGTCTACGTACGTACCTAATGAAGATTTACAAAATCATTTGCCCTTAAAACTGATGTAATGAATTTTTCCCCTCACTAGCTCGGAAACACGTGTTTTGTCCTTTAATACCAGCGGGTAAAAACGCATTTTATCCACTAGTGGGTAAAGTAATTTGACCTTGAATAAAGACAAATTAACTGCTTTAAAATTGATAAAAGTAGGTGAATCTAGTAATAAAGATGATTTACCACCTGTGGAACTACTGGAAGCAGTGATAAACGCATTTTTTGCGTTGTAGTTTCCTCGCTATAGTAAGGGGAAAAGTTTTGTGTTACACTCGGGTGCAAATGTATTTTACTTCTCGTGTGTTAAAAAACTCGCAAATTCAGGATTCTATTCTCGAACCACTCGCTTCGCTCGTGGTTCAACTATAGAATCCTTTCACTTGCTCGTTTTTCAATTCCACACTCGGCGTTAAAATACAACTTTGCCCCCTTGTATAACAAATAACTATTATCGGGCTAGCTCGGAAAAGCTTAAGTATATTTTATATAGTATATTTTAAAAAATATCTTTTAGAAAAACAAAGTTTGGGTATCCCTTATGGCTACCTGGTTGCAGATTACCGGATTTAGCTTCAGGTTTAGCTCTAGCTGTAGCAATTATTTTACTATCTATCGATCTAACAGATCAAACACACATTTCTTTTCATCATAGCATTCATCTCACTCGTTTCATAGGCAATTATTTATAGATATTTTAGGTATATAATTTCATCTCTTTACAATAAGTATTTCTTATTCAATCAATTATGTGTTATCGTGATCTGATCCGGTTCCGGCAGAATATCAGTGCTGCTGCCTCAGGGCGTAGCGTAATACTGAGCCGTAACCCTTTTGTCTTGTTGCGACGCGCACAGTATCATAGTACGCTATGGTAAAAATCTGTGTAATTTCCTGTTTTCCAATTTGCTTATTATGTATTCTAATTCTTTTTTGTAACTTATTTCTTTTGTGTATTCTGTGTGTATTGTGACAAACAAATAAACGTATATCTATCTATCTATCTAAGTATTTCATTCTTCGAATTAAGTACGAAATGTAACAAACACAATTAAACAGTAAATAAAGCATCTGTTACAAGCGAAGTCACGTCCCATCAAGGTAAATCTGCCAAGGCGCATGCGCGCGCGCCGCTGCGCCGGGGGACTCCATTGTGCGCAGATTTGCATGCCGGCTTGGAAGGCCGTAAAGTAAAACGTCTTGAAACGGAATATGGACAGATCCGCTATATGGTAGTCTTTGAGGAAAGAGAAGACGTGAAATGCGTGAGACTGTCAGGATTTTGGTAAATTAGTAGTATAGCTGGGTACGTGGCGAAATGCACTAACACTCACGATAATATCGTTTTCGTAGCTATCTATCTCTATCACTCTTCTTGCGTATTGGTGCGACAGTCAGACTGCGTTTCGATCGGCGTCACGATTGTCATTCGGCTAGGTCGACTGATCGGGCTGCTAAAACTATCTTCTATAGGAATACTTAAAACACTACTGTTTATGGGTAAACTAGTGTTGCATGCCCAGCATGGCTATTTATTAGGATCTGTCGCCGATATAGAACGACGATAAATAAGAATTAAAAGGACCAAAAAGCAAAATAGTGTTTTTTTTTAAATCTTTTTTTGGTTAATTAGTCGGTCGTATCAAAACAAGATCAACACCGGATCAAATTTCAAATCTGAATCGAGCTCCAGTAAAGAATCGAGCAGGACGCTACAATTAACTGACTCGATTACTCACTCGGGGCAGGTCATAAGTTAACTTACGGCCCGTACCCTTATGTTAATTATTGTCATATTTCCCTATTAGGCCGGATAGCACATTTGAGATTGAGGTTAATGTATATGTAATCTGCCCTGTTTCTAAATCCCGTATTATAAGGTTTCATCACTGAACTTAGGAAATGCCTTTAGACCATCTTTAGGGTTCCGTAGTCAACCCTTAGGAACCATTATAGTTTCGCCATGTCTGTCCGTTCGTCCGCCCGTCCGTCCGTCCGCCCGTCCGTCCGCGGATAATCTCAGTGACCGTTAGCACAAGAAAGCTGAAATTTGGTACCATATCTATATGAATCACGTCGACAAAGTGGTAAAATAAAAAGTACACACTACACGTACAGAGGGGAGTTTTTTTTTTTTTCATTTCAAACGTAACGCGTGATATATTGTTGGATAGGTATTTAATAATGAATAGGGGGTTACGGAAATCATTTTTTGATATCGTTAATATTTTCAGAAATAATCGCTCCAAAATTAAAAAAAAAATGTGTTCCGGCCCCCTCTAACTTTTGAACCATAACTACCATAAGTTTAAAAAAATATGAAAAAAAACGTGAAAAAACCGAACCCTACACTGCGCGTGGCCCGACACGTACTTGGCCGGTTTTATTGTTTTTTTAAGGTACCTCGAAAGGTAAAACGGAACTTATTGTAGAATCACTTTGTTGACCGCCCGTCCGTCCGTCTGTCTGTCTAGACCCTCTTTCTCAGGAACGCTTGGAGGTATCAAGCTGGAATTTATATTACATAGGTGTACTGTCCCCCTCCAAAGCAGCTTATATGCAATGATACTAAGCGAATAGTGCTTACTGTTTTGTAGGCTGCAAAAGTAAATGGCGAATTTATCAATGAACCCGAACCTGCTTCAGTGTAAACAACTCGCGACAATTCTTTTGCATAATCGACATAAAAACAAAAACGTATTCTGAACATTTGTAAGGAAAGTGTAAGACTGTTTTCCTCCTAAGATCACCGATTCGTCTCAAAACAAACTGAATCTGTGACGAATTTCCTCGCGTCCGGACTGAAGAACCTTGGAATGTCCGACAATTTTATTCATAGAGCATCCCAACTTCGAAATGAACCAGAATAATTGTGGTCTCTGTTTACGAATATTTGTTAAAGATTATGGGGTTCGAATAATATTGGTCGGCCTGAAGTGTTAGGAATAAACATCAAGTCGAAATCTTAAAACAAAACACAATGTCACGGCCAATTGGCTAGTAGAGAATCAACCAAAAAGAGAACCCAATAAAGAAAAACGTTTTTTACTCTTTTTTGGCTGTGTGGTACTCCGAATTCAAGTAAAAATTTTAATGTCTTTCGTATGTATATATGACTGTAGGTATGTATATCAGTTCATGACACGATTCACACCATCAAAATCAATAAAATTAATAACAAGTATAACTGCCGGATGTACCGTAACTTTTTATTTACACATTACGAATCACTCTAGTGTCAGAATCATAAAATCTCTCTGTTACCGCTGCCGACAGCTGACAATTAACCGTGATCGTAATAAGCAGAGTATGTACATAATTGCCGCCCGGATGCCCGCTTCAAACAATATGGACGTTGACTTGCATATGCCGCGATTGGATATGAAGTCGTGATTTTTGCGAGAACGGTAGCTAATAGAAAATCAAGTGTTAACACACAATATAGTTATCTATTCTACAAGGGGGCAAAGTTGTTGTTTAACCGCCCGTGCCAATTTGATAGTCGAGCAAGTGAAAAATTAAATTTTTGAATAGTGAGCGTATCGAGTGGTTCACAATGTGATTGAAATCTTGAGCGTTGCGATGGTTTCAAGGCACGTAGGCCTACAAACAAGAGGAAAATATGAAACTAAATCAAATCCAGCTATTTATTTAGGTATAACACTTTATTAAAATCATCACTTAAACGTCAATTCTAGCCAGCTGCATCAAGTTAAAATTGTATGAAATTACTTTGCACTTTGTAGATAAAATGCAACTATCACATTCTCATCCGTTTTTGAAGTAACAAGGCTAGAGAGCTTTTACCAGTTGGTGTAGTAAAAATGAAGATTCCATTTTTGTGTGATTAATCGGTAGACTATGTTGACGAATGTCTCTTCAAGCAAAGCATTCGTGGAATCCGTCCGGCGAACAAAGCGGGGTTGTGCGTACGACTGATTCCGGCTAGCTTATCTTACCTTATCTTATCATTATCGACTAATGCGTACGATACAGGTGGAACTGTCAGTGATCTCATGCGTCAAATGTTTATGATACTGGTTGTTTCCAAAGGTTGTAAATAAATACACGTCGTAATAATAAATCTTATTAGGATTGACTAAGTCATGGGACTTCCATGGAAAGCTAAAGAGGGTTTGTGTTGTGGCATAACCAAATTGCTCCATAAACTATTTATTTATATTATTTTGAAAATTATTCAAGCACGGTTTTTACATTATTTGACCAGTTTTGTTGTCAATAACATAAGTTATGTAATGCAACTCACAGAGACCTCTTCTTTATCATTGCAAAGGTTAAACAGAGTAACAAGAATAATGTTTTACACATCAATATGCTTAAACAGATTAGGGAGTTTAAGTTATAAACTTGGAAAATAGTCTACCCAGGGACCAAAATATAAAATAAAAAGCTAATAGAAACAACATTCAGTTGTTAACAAATAATAGTGATCAATCATTATCAATGTTGCAATCAGTAATCCTAGAGAAATGAAAGGTTTGTTCTGTAGTCTAATTAGTACACTAATTAGTTGTGTTTTCTCCACAATACAGTGAACCTATCTGGGATCGGAACCGCAGATTAGGGATGACACACCGGAAATGAGTAACGAGATAAAGACTGATAAGATACCTGTTAGGTACACTGTAATAAAATTGCTACTGTATCTATATTGTTCCAGCTTGGTACACATAAGTAAATAATAATGAGTTATGGGTTATGGGCAACGTTCAACGAAACAAAAAGAACTTTTTTTCCCCTCACTAGCTCGGAAACACGTGTTTTGTCCTTTAATACCAGCGGGTAAAAATGCATTTTATCCACTAGTGGGTAAAGTAATTTGATCTTGCATAAAGTCAAATTTTGCAAAGCTTGCAAAGTTTTGTGTCACACTCGGGTGCAAATGTATTTTACTTCTCGTGTGTTAAAATACAACTTTGCCCGCTTGTATAACAAATAACTATTACTTTGTCAGGACTCAGGAATGAAGTCAAACATTTTGTTGTAGTTACCTATACAGGAACAGAAAGTAGAATAAAAAAAACTTATACAAAAAACAATTTCTTAATCATCATTTCGTTCCTATTCGTCCATTTATCCTAGTTAGGGTTTGCAATCCGGATATTCGAATATCCGAATTATTCGAATATCCGCCAATATTTTTATCCGAAAATATTCGAATAATTCAAGTGAAATTATCCGGATAAACGGATAATTTCTATAAATGTTATTTTTTATTTATAAGTAATATATTTAATAGCTAGACGTCACTGAAACCAATTTCGATCAATTCTTAATACGGATAATGTTTATTGCTAACAAGTTAATACCTATTTATTTTCAAAATCAAACTATTCTATTAATTGGATGGTTTAAAAACAGAAAAAGGTTCAATTATTGTTTTTTAATATGAAAACGTTACCCCAACCTACTATCATTACTGCTAATAGATAAAGTGAAGTTATCTGTAAAACCGAACTTAATAATGAGATTTATACCTAGATTTCCTGGTCCCTTTTTTTTGAAATTGAAATTTAGCGCCTCATTCCGAATTTAGCTGCTATCAGTTCCATAGCAATTTACGCCACAATTCCCTCCACTTCACTAAGAAATATAAGGTATTTTTCTTTTAAGTCCTTAGTTACACGCATACACAAAAATCGGTCTAATTACTACTTATACTTTGAAATCTTAGTCGATCTACTGATTACCTTGGAAAGTAAAACCTATCAAATCGCTGCCGAGCAATTTGAGGCGTTTTGGATTTGAATATTTAAATAAGTTCGCATTTGTACCTCCTCCTTCTTCATTCTTTTAAATTTGATGTCTTGTATATTTTATGTTGGTGGTACAATAAAGAATTTACTTACTTACTTATTTATCACCTCTCCCCTTCAATTGGTACTTTGGTACCAGCCACTCTGCAACTAAGGTCTAAAATGATCCACACCTGGATAGGAAGTGTCTTCGACTAATTGGTCTTCTCTTTTTTTGGTTATTCTGTTTTGAACGAGTACCTATATCTTTGCTCATTCCTGTTCGAAGACCCTAACCAGGACGCTTTTGTTTAGAGCCGTTTAGAGTTTTCAACTTTTTATATTAAGTATCTGATCCGGTCCAAGATGGCATCTGGCACGGGCGTAGGCATTTAATGCAAATGACTAGTGACTACAGTGGTAGTATCAGCATGGGCAATTATGCCACTGTCTTCCAAGGCGAGAGCCCGAGAAATGCGCAATAATTACCTGTGTACATAAGAATATAGTTAGACAAACCCAAATTTATTTAATCGTATGGCATAAATAGGTTCACAGGTATACAGTATTTTATATCATGAAAAGTATGTCACAAATTGATGTCCAAGGTTCTCAGCCATTGAGCTGCGTCAGGAGTAAGTGAGATCAGGTCGTCGGGACTTCCTGGGTAGGCTCTGAGGGGGCACTCCTGAACTATGTGTTGAACAGTTTGCGATTCGGCGCCACAGTCACATCTAGGCGAATCAATCCAGCCACAAAGGTGTTTGAAATGGGCAGTACGGCCGAACCCTGTCCGCATTCTGTTTAGTTTGCACCATTCATGACGCGGGAGATTAAACCCCTTCAATTTTGCACCGGGTGAGACAAGGCTACTCACAGAACCGTCCGTCTTTAACTGCCAGTCAGAAACCCATTTTTCGTTAAGACTAGGACTGGATTCTATTAGAGCCCTAGCCAGCTTAAAAGGTGGGTGACGAGATTTGAGTCGGTGGTAACCTTGGTTAAGGAAATCTTGGCGCCCGGGGAGATCCACTCTGGCTAATAGTTTGTGGGTTTCTCTGATAAGAGCCTCTTCCCTTCTCAGTCGGGGGGGTGCGATGTTGCTTAAGACCGGGAGCCAATGAGTTGGTGTGGGAAGAATAGTGCCCGAGATGCATCTCATCGATTTGTTGAGTTCCACATCGACTCGATCTGTGTGCGCACTCTCCAGCCACACTGGTGAGCAGTAATCGGCAGTGGAGTATACGAGGGCCAGAGCTGAAGTTCGTAGGCAGTCCGCGCTAGCTCCCCACGTAGTACCAGCAAGTTTATTGATTATGTTGTTCCGAGTTTGCAGCTTTCTACCAAGTTTAGTGAGGTGTTCTTTAAATGTGAGTGACCGGTCTATAGTGACTCCCAAGTACTTGGGAGAGAAGCTGTGTGACAGTCTTCTTCCCTGCCACAGGACATTTAACTCATGTTTTGCCAGCTTGTTGTGGAGATGGAAGCAAGCAACCTCGGTCTTTGTGGGACTAGGAGTGAGACGCCATATTCGGAAGAAGGAGGATAATCTCTCCAGGTCCTCGGACAGGACCAACTCGAGGGAAGCAAAGTCTTTAGCTTGAGTGGACAGGGCTATGTCGTCCGCATAGATGAACTTTCTAGCAGTGGTGGAGGGAAGATCATGGGTGTATAAATTAAAGAGGACAGGAGCTAGCACCGATCCCTGGGGAAGGCCGTTGTTTAACTTTCGTGGCCGGCTTGATTTGTTGCCAAGGTGGACGGTAAAAAGCCTCTGCGCTAGCATGTTCGAGATGAGTTTCATGATCTTCATGTTCGGGACCACGGATAGAAGCTTAAAAAGTAACCCTTCCCGCCAGACAGTGTCGTAGGCGGCTGTAAGGTCAATGAATGCGACGCCCGTTTTAAGTCCCTTCTGAAAGCCCGACTCAATATGGGACGTAAGCGCAAGCACCTGGTCAGTGCAGTTTCTGCCCGTCCTGAAACCAGCCTGCTCGGGTGGTAATACTTTTTCTATTAGCGGTCCTATGCGCTTAAGCAGCAGCTTTTCTAGGAGTTTGTAGCAGCTGCTCAGGAGAGCTATGGGTCGGTAGCTCGAAGCGTCACTTGGAAGTTTTCCCGGTTTGAGGAGAGCTATAATTTTGGTATTTTTAAATGCTTTTGGGAGGGAATTCGTCGACAATATGTCCGAGAAGAACGCAGCTAGCCATCGACATGCATTTGGGCCTAGGTTGAGTAGGAATTCGTTGTATACTCCGTCCGTACCAGCCGCCTTTCCCGGATTCAGGTTTTTAATTGCCTCCGAAACTTCCTCTCTGGAAAAAGGAGCGGCTAGACTTGTGTCCGACGTGAGGTTTTGTTTTAAAGCTCGAAACTGGTTTTGGATCATCCTAGAGTCTGATTTTAAGCTTTTTGCTCTGGATGTTTCCACTATCCTGTTGGCGATCTGGTTAGGATGGATTTCTAAACTAGGAGGTGTAGACGGTGTACCTTTTCCAGCGAGCTTATTTAATGTCCGCCAGGCTTTCCTGCTAGAGTGTCTGAAGTCTAATTTGGAGACAGTGTCCTTCCATTTTTCCCTGCGGTGATGATCTAGTGACTGAAGTAGCTCGGCTCCGATATCACAGTCGCCCGTCTCAGTGAAATTCTCGTACAGGCGTTCGCTATCTCTATTCCATCCGGGAATGTACTCCTTCCTATAACCACGCTTTACATAAGACTTGGCAGTTTTTAGCATTAGGCCCACGAAACGTTCGTAGTTATGAGCGGTTGCAGGGATGAAGCGGATGGAGGAATCTATTTTGTTCTTGTAAGCATGCCAGTCTGCCTTGTTGAAGTTCCATCTCGGGAGTGGCATGGAGTTGACTACAGGAATTTTGATACCAACTTCCGAGAGTATGGGGCGGTGTTGGCTGTTTGGAAAGTCGAGTAGGATGTTTCTGGTGGTTGGTAGGGGCTGACCATTTCCGTCCCGAGTAACAAAAGTCAGGTCCGGGTTATAATCTTTTTTCCATCGTGCTGAGTAGAAGGAGCCTTTATCTTTGGCGTCAAACACTAGATGTAGGTTATTGCCCTCAGCCCACTGAGCAAGAGCAATACCGTTGGCGTCATCGTTTTTGTATCGCCAGTTAGTGTGGTGGCTGTTAAAATCGCCTGTATAAATGCAGGGGTGCTCGAAAGTAGGGATGATATTGTCTTTCCAAGATGTACTCGGTGGTTTGTAGATGTTTATTATGCGCAAATTGTTGACTTCAATTGCAATTAAGCTGTAGTTCCCAGGGTCGGCGTGGTAGATAAGGTTGGCACCTTGCAGGCTGTTTTTGACGTAGGTAGCGATTCCGAACTTAGGATGGTTTATGGCCTTCATCAATGTGAAACCTTGAATGGTTGCCCGAGATTCGAAGTCCCGATCGTCCTTAGTGTGGGTCTCTTGGACTGTGACAACGTCAGCTCTGATTTCATGCAGTAGTTTTTGTAAATAGTCTGACTTAGCCTTACTAATACCTTCCACGTTTAGCTGACATATTCGGATGGAAGGGCCGATGTCTTTTGTCAGGGTGTGACTCTGAAAAGAGCCGATCGCTTTAGGTAACATCCTGATTGCATGTAAATATGTAGATCCTTGAATTCCTGTGAAGCGCTGCGAGGTCCTCGAGAGAGAACAATGTGCAGCGGCCAAGTGCTGTTGCTCGTTTGGCACCACCCGGGGGACACGTGCAGGGTGACTAAGGGTATTCTACCTGCGGACGTGAGCAACAATCATCCCCAGAAAGAGACCGTCAGACATCTAATGTGTGAATGTCACGCCATCGCCAGACAAAGAATTAAGAACTCTGGAGCATGCTACCTAGTACCAAAGGACATCAGAGAGCTACCCATGAGCCTCATCATCCGATACGTGGAGATGGTCGAGAAGCTTCTGAATAGCTGAAGGATCTTAGGATCGAAGGGGTAATTGCACAAAAGATCCCGATGGGTCGAAGTGTATCCGGAAGCGGCCCCCGCAGATTTAAGATGAGTATCCGATCCGATCGAGCGAAGGACCGACTCCTATACATTCTCGAAATCATTCGAGGCGCCATCTTTGATTTTTGCCTTTGACCTCTTTCCTACATCCGATATCGGATCGGATAATATGATAACGCTGTATAGCCCTATAACCATCATCATATCCAATGATGTTGTCTCACGTTCCACTCTACACAAGCCATCCTCTCTACCATCCATTTCCAAGGTAAAGGTGTTGTCAGAAAAACTTCTCCTTATACCTAACACCTAACTAATCACTACTACTGTCTTATATCAACAGCTCACTATCTGATTGCAAGATTCTAGTCATAGAAGTAAATATAGAGAGCTAGGTGTGTTTTAATTTCTACAGTTTGCTGATTTACACTAAAAATAAATAAAATATGTAGGTAAATTTCGCATTATGGCGCTCATCTATCTCAGCCGTTATCAATTCCACGCTTATACGCACCTGGAACATTAATTTTGTTCCATTTAATAAATTATCCGAAATTATCCGAATTATTCGAATATTCGAATAATAAAAATTGTATTATCCGAATTATTCGAATATTAAAAACCCGTCGGATAATGCAAACTCTAATCCTAGTGCACAGAACTTCTGTCCTGCAGGTTAATAAATTAAATTTGTCTTCAATTAAAAATTGTTGTAAAATATATTTGCGTTAAAAAGAAGAAACTACAAAATATCTAAATCTAAATCTATGGGTACAAATATCTATGGGTTAAATTGTGGCGTAGGCGAGACGCTGGCAACCTGTCACTGCAAATGTCACAAGTTCGATTTCTTTCAACCCCTTTTTGCCAAGAGTGGCACTGAAACTTGGTAGTTCATGTGCTCTACCTACCCCTTTATGGGATACAGGCGTGATTATATGTACGTATGTATGTATCTAAATCTATTGTTTAGCAGTTTTGACATCTCAACTGACCAACTAAACCATGTTTCCAGGTCCTGAACATCATCATCCTGGTCCTCTACCGCACGGGCTACAACGGAGAGTTCCTCGGCGTCGGCGGCACATGGAACCTCAACGAGGAGAAGAATCCAGACGCCGAAATCGTAGCGTCTGGCGTCATTGTCGGCTACCTTATATACACGCTGGTGCAATGTGTGACATTCTTCTTCGGTACCACAGAGCACAAGAGGTACGTTGTCTTGATACTGGACACTTGTCTGTAATCATAGGTCTCTTGGTGTGGGTGGCACATGGAACCTAAACAAGGCGAAAATCCCACACGCCGAAATCGTGGTATCTGGTGTCATTGTTGGCTACTTTATTTACACGCTGGTGCAGTGTGTCCCGTTTCTCTTCGGTACCACAGAGCATAAGAGGTACGTTCTCTTGATACTGCAAACTCGTCTGTTTCCATCATAGGTTTCTCGGCGTCGTCGGTGTCACATGGAACCTCAACGAGGAGAAAATCCCGGACGCCCAAATCCTCTTGTCCATGGGAAGGAATTGCCATCTCATAAGTCATTAACGTTAGGGGTTAAGTTTGTTGAAGTAAGTCGCTCGTGGGTCCTCAACGACAAGGGCTCGAAAAGGTATGTTGACTTGACAATTTCGGACAGAAGATCGTCTCATTGGATTATCGGGTGTTCATATGTATTTATTATGCTGCTTGCAATATTGAAACTAAGTTAATTAATCACGTAGTGTTGTTGCTCCGTATACGTTTTATTTTATTAAAACATTGTAAATTAGATTCAGTCCACAAAACAATCGATTTTTGGGGGACACTTCATTTACGCTCTCAGCCTCCGGTGGTGTAGATTGTTCTTTATTGATGCTAATATTAATAAGTGTCTCATGTACTCGAGCAAGAGAATCTTCTAAGGGTGTACGTATACGCTCTTGAAGAACGCCCTCCATTTGATCTTGCTTTTTGGTCCCATTAAACACTTGAATACTGTTAACAAGAGATTCTGAATTTTCATAACTCATTGCAGATTTGTAATGAGACTTCAACAGGAAAGTTTCTAATCGATACTGCACAATCTTGGTTTTTTTTCTCCACAAATGGATATTTTCCAGAACACATAGCGGATTTAATGGATTAAACAAACAACTTATCATCCGTACGAGTGTTACGGATGATAAAGGAATTTGTCGCTATGAAGTTGACAAACATTTAAGCATCTCAGACAATCTCATTGTGTACAAATAACATCCTGTTATTACCTTTGGTTTCTCGGCATGTGACGAATTAAGACAAATTAGAGATATGGACTACATAATACGGAACACTTTGACATAATTTTGACGGAGATTAAAGGACCGCCTTGGCCACCTTGGGGCAATGGTAACCGAAACCGTGTTGAATGTTGACATGTAGAACAGAACTATTGACCAAAATTAAGTGTTTCTTGAGATTCTTAAAGGAGAACAGCAAGACTAAAGAAGGAGACTTAATTCTTTCGTTTGCATGTTCCAGGGCCCTCTCTGAGATCGTGATGAACTTCGTGGGCGTATTCCTGTGGATCGCCGTGGGTGCCGTGGCGCTGCACTACTGGGGCGGGTACCAGGGAGAGCACCAGTACCAGTTCGTCTTCGCTGAGAAACAGGTAATGGGATCAGATCAAGCCTGGCCAATCTGCCTTTCATGAACGATGCGCATTCGTAAATTCGCACGTAAGTGTAACTCCTGTCAGGTTGTTACCCTTGCAATTGCCTTACTGGCAACACTTCGTGTGGTGGCTTAATGCACTTCATCCTGGGAGAGGATGGTTGCAAGAGTCTCACATGTCCCCCCAATGACTCCCAGAGGCCGGGGGGAATGCGTAACGCATTTTACCACTCCGTCTACAAAAAAGGCCATCTTAATCTTAATGCGCGGAGGTTCATATTGGTTTGTATTGTAACCGCGTGTCAATTGACATCTTTAGAGACTCATGGAACCAGTTGCAACAATCACAATTGACGGGTTGACCAACGGTAATCACCAGAGAGCGAAGAAATTTCTTATCCAATTTAAAGGTGACAATAGGTTGCCACACGTGTGACACGTGCGACCGATCTTCATCACGCGATTTTGAATCCATATTCAATATAACTATTCCAACCAGCCAAGTCGCTGCGTTAGTGACACCGGAGCCATTGCGATAGAGCCGCTTTGCTCGGAAGTTCACCTTACTTGGAAGTCCAAGACAGACAATATCAAATAATACTATGAACTTACTTTGAAAGTATAATACCAAGTCTCTACGAAAACAACAACAGGTTCAAATAAATGGGTCGTCTAACTACTTAAGGCGTCGAAAGCAATTAAGGCAATAAACCCGTGGCCCAGATTAACACCTCCCTTGTCCCTCCTAAAGGTAAGGTCATATTTCGTTTGACGGCCTATTTGGCCTAGTCAGCACCATCGGCAACACCGTTTATTTGTGATTATCACGAGAATTCCTAAGTCCAGGGTGTATTCTATTGAACCAAGTGTTTTTATACTATTACCCATTTATTCATTGTCCATTGTCTGAAAAGCGCTGGTGACCTAGCGATAGCGTGAAGAGCAACTTTCAATTCGGAGGTCGCGGGTTCGAACTGGGCTTGAACAAATGAGTTTTTCGGAATTTATGTGCAAAAATTAATTTGATACCATTGCCAGACGGTTTTCGGTGAAGGAAAACATCGTGAGGAAACTGGACAAATCTCAATAAGACCTAGTTATAGTTACCCTTCGGGTTTAAGACGACTTAGACGGTCATGGCATTCGCTTTCGTAAAAGTTCGATTCGCCAAATATTGAGTTTAGTTGTGACAGCGAACCCCAATGTCCCATGAGCCGTGGCGAATGCCGGGATAATAATCTATGTTGACTGAGTATTTGAGTATTCAGTATCCATAACACAAGCCAGTTTACCATGTGTCAGTCAGTCTAACCTAAGTTTTCTGCCATTCCAGGTGGGTTTAGCAGTTGGTGCCCTCTGCGTCATCCAAGGAGCGGTCTACCTTCTAGACACGGCGCTTTCCGTCATACATTTCACGAAAGAGATGTAAACAATAGTCTTAACTATATCTTATCTAATATAAAAGTATAGTCTAAGTGCTCAGCTGTCGAAAATATTTATCGGTAGTTTTCTTTTTTTTATTTGTTTGCAAATATGATTTAGCTCTCCAAACGTTTCATATTTTCCCACCTATTAGTGTGCATTTTTTGTTAAGTAAATAATATCGATGGTGTTATTCTTGACGGAAATCGTGGATTTTAATATTTTCCCATTTAAGATTTTTATAATTCTACTGTAGATACCACCAATATTTTGTGTGTATTTTCTAGTTAAGTTATATTTAGCAACTATTTTGAAATAAATATAATTTAAAACGATGTTGTATTTCATTTATAATTTAGATGTCTATAAGTAAAAAGTCCCAAAGAGTCAATTAAATTTCACAGATCTACTTCCTAATTACACGTTTATTAAAACATTCAATAACACATTAAAACTAGGGATGTTACGAATATTTGCATTCGCATTCGCATATGCGAATGATTCGCATTCTTTTAAACATTTGCATTGACATTCGCATTCGCTTCAAACGATGCGAATGTTTTGCGAATGCGAATGTGTGCAAGTCGCAGCTTGTTCCTCGCCCGCGCCGGCCGCTCCAATTGCTACTTGTCGACTGTCGACTCGCGCATGCGCAGTAGGCCTAGCACATGATGGCCGCGGGAGTATGTCGCCGCGAGATAGATGACACGTCTTTGTCTAATTGTATTAATGACATAAGGACAGGTAGTCTATCTCGCGGCGACATACTCCCGCGGCCATCATGTGCTAGGCCTGCTGATAGGTCAAATTCGTACGGCGTGAAGTTCGTACTCGGCATTTTGACCAATAGTAAGCATTTTAAATTTTTTACCTAGCGGGTTGTTGGTGATTGCTTGGTTTTTATTTTGGTTTTTTATGAAATTCAGCGATATTCGCATTCGCATTCGCACATTCGCATTCTGAATATTCGCATTCGCATTCGCGAATGTGACACATGCGACATTCGTGACATCCCTAATTAAAACAATAAAAACACGTATAAGTACTAAAACCTTATAAAATATGAACACTAATGCTAATAATAGCTGCCTCGATGACAACTGTGTACTTACAAAATATTATTTCATCACACGCGCACACTAAATGTGCTATTGCACGCAGGCGGAGCGTGAGTTATAGAAAAATCGTTCTCCCTAGGGAGTTAAGAAATTTCTAGTACTGTATTGAACTCTTTTTTACCTTTTTGCATATTTTTTATAATGCAAGTGTGATGAAAAATATTGTGTGTAACTCGGGAAGTATGAATATTACTAACTCGAGTCTTTAAATCGTTTCGGGAAGCCGACGCGATTTAACTTACTCTCGTTAGTAATATTCAACTTCCTCCCCTTGTTGCACAATGTACTATTAAAAAAATTAATTATGTCATAATTTACACTCAACCTTTCCTTTGTATCTAGGATATACTCGTATTGACACGTATTGTTGGCTGTAAGTGTAATATTTGCAAGAATAAGTAGTTAACAAAAATTTAATTATGAGTTTCTGTACAACTTTAGTAAAAAACCAAACAGTATTATATTCTTTGGTCACCAGTTACCACCAACGAGCCATACGTCAAATTGTTTCAGTTTCCCGTGACATGTTTAATATACAACTCCCCGGAAATCTTTTGCCTTCGCCAAGTTTCGCCGGTGCCATCCGGCCTCGCCCAGTCTCACAACAATTAATGAATGAAATTACTACAATAACGCAATTATGGGTCAACCTAGGTGCCAATTTAAAGGTCAAAAAGTCGCATCCCGCGACTAATCTAGTGGCCAGACTGAGTCAGTCGTTTTGACTTCTTCTGACGAGACACTCGATTTAAAACGATCGAAAAACGTTTTTGGTAATTGAAAATTAAGGTATTTATGGTCTAGAACGTAAACAAATAAGATCCAATACAATATCTTAACTAAACTTACCACCCAATAAAATAATTATTGAATGTCTTACCTTTCACAATACGGTAAACATTCCAAAAATATTTATGATTAAAGTATAGACATTTTTCATTTAATTAAGAACAGCGCGGACATCACTAGTTCGAATTTCAAAAACTGTTCGACTAGAATTTACCGCTAACGCGTTCATACCTTAACTTTTTTTAAATTTAGTTTGGATCATAGATACCTAGCAGCGCTTCGTTGTGTTTATTTTGTGCCAGTGACTTACAATCGATAGAAGATAATCGATCGAAAGTGGAGTGGTACTCGCGCGGCTTGGTGAGGATATCGCCAGGTTCCAGGGAGTTCATCATCTGGGTAGACGAGAAAGGCGTCAAAATGGCACCCTTGACAGATACCGTAAGTACATTTCAAAATATTTATTTATTTATTATCTTTATTGCACAAAAGAAAAATCTTGCAGTACCTACAAAAAGGCGGACCGGACTTAATGCTTTAAATTAAAGCATTCTCTACCAGTCAACCTCGAGGCTAAGCAGAGAGATTGTGAGCGGTGCTACAATTTTAAAAGTAAAATTAAAACAAAGGGAAATAAAAAAGTATACTAAATAAAATAACATAGAACATACACATACGGGGACATTGGATAAATATAAAACGATACAAAATTTGAAATAACATTCAGAAATTGCTTTATTAAGAAAGTCGTTATTGACAAACTAGGTATATCATCATTTAAAATAAATACGTTGTACGGTCTCATAATACCAGATTTGATTGTAACTGTATAAAAATACAAAAGATTCCTTAAAAATAAAGATCGTCTTATCTCTACGACTAAGACCAAATTCCATACAATATTAAGTTATGCATCGGATAATAAAGGCATTTCTATTTCAAGTTCATATTTACAAAGAACTTAATTGCACGCATCGCCGTACATTTCCTGACTCATCAAACCGAATTTACATACAATACTGTACATTCTCATGTAAGTACATGCTTACGAGCTTATAAAAAAGTACCTCGATATTTAAGCTAAAGAGGACCTTAAAATGTCCAGCCTAATGTATAAAATGAGAATAACTGTTGTGGTTGTTACGCATTATTTGAAGCAAATGACAGAGAAGATCCCAAAAATGTGTTAATTAGTGAAGTGTGAGGGTCGCAGGGATATCTTTCGCACTCCTTTAGTACTATAGATACTACTATAAGTTATTGTACATATACCTTACGTCCAACACGTACGGCACAAACAATACAACTATTATAAGAGCGGTTTCAGACAAGCGTCGACGTGCGTATAGAATCTATACGCACCTAGACGACACTTATCTACAATGTAGATAATCCATGCATTTGAATCGCCTGAGATATTTTTATCAGGCCTAAGAAATATAAACCCCACCAAAACCCAAATTTACCTAAGGCACAATTACGTTTACACGGAATGGTTGATTATAAGGAAAATTGATATGAATAAGTAAGTAACCATCCGTGTGCTGTTCTCATTGAGATTTTTAATCCAATAAGAAACATTTTTTACTTCTCATCACTTCTATTAAGTCGTTCAGCACCACCATTTTGCTAAGGCGTGTAACGCATTACGCGCGCTGCCGCACGCCGACTATGCCACATTGTGGGCTGACCTACTGGGCGTTACAAACGATACAATGTTGTATGTGGAACGTGTCCACAGATAATGTACGCTTTAGATTATAATGGAAGATTTTGTAACTGGAAAATCAAAGACAAGTATGCTCTAGAGCAGAGCTGCTACGTGTGTGCACTGAAAATACGCAATGAGATAATTAAAAAAAATAGGATTAAGGTTGTTCATCGTAAACAACTAATTGAAAGTTTCATAAAACCTTTCTCGTTTATAAAATGCTTGTTTTTTGCTGGCAAATCATATGAGACGAAAGAAGAGAAAAATATTGTCTTTATGAGTTGGAGTTCGTTGAGCTTTTTGCTACGCTCATTTCTATTCAAGACATGTAAAGAATTTAAAAGCTTTGTTTAATGAAATTTCAGTTACATTCTACGTCTAGACCACTTTTTATTACCTACAAACGCATTCTAAGATTCAAACTTGTATTTTTAAATCTACAAGTTATTTTTATCCCAAGAGTCTCAGAACTATTGGCCCGGGACTCCCATGGAATAAACTAAGTTTAAGTATCAGAAAACTAAAAAAAGTAACTCCTGGAACTGTCTCAAAAGTTGCTGTCTTCACTTATTTCAAGGAATAAGGCCTAATGGGCTCTCAACTATTGTAATTAGGATGTCAAACACTAGATTAACATTACTTAGCAAGTGATGGGTATCTTAATAGGAAATTGATGACAGTGACTATCACTCAAGGGCTAGTAGGACAAGCATCAGCTAACGACTCCGGTGCACGCAGACCGATTAGCGTTGTACGCTCAAGTTTTACTGATAAGTGATAAATAGATAAGTGACAACAGGGGAAAATGTGAGAAAGGTGGCAGGTTGAAGCGGATGTCACTTTTTAATGTGTGGTTAAAAAGTATTAAACGGGTAATTTTGCTTTTAATATGGGGTTAGCGGCAATATACAGCTAAAGTTATGTAGGTATGAAGGGCGACTGGCGGAAATAAGATACAAAGTTGTGTTATGATGAGGTACAGTGGGAGACCGGGAAAGATTTATTGGTTAGGGACACTTGGGAAGATTGCGGTTTTGGAATTGTGCCAAGATGTCGTAGTAGACGTCCTGAAAATATTATGATGTTGAAAGATTTTCAATTACGTTTCCATTATTTTTAAGAATATAAAATAAATTATGTGTTTAACGAAGCTTCTACATGTTAACGTCGTAATCAATGACCAACAACGCCGCAAAGTGTACTTAAAAAAAAACCAGGAGGTATAGTCTGGCAAACCAATTTTGTCAGTACCATTAAAATAAGAAACAAAACTATCCCTTTATTTGGACAATAACACTAGTATAAGAAAATACATGACAAGAGACTTTTGCCAAACTATCCTTTTGGTCGCAGGACCAAGGGCACGCGGCGGCCCCGGAAGTCCCAGACCCTGGCAAACCTACAGAGCCCATAGACACGGCACGGTTCCTGCAAGACGTTGTCGATGGCATGGCGGCAGAGAGCGATTACGAGTCGGAGTCCACTACTGAGCAGATGGCCAGTGAAGCTTCACAGACAGTCCAGATTGTTCGACTTGTAGTTGAGCCGCCGAAGAGGGTAAGTAGACTATTGAAAGGCATCCGGCAGCCCCATAAGTCCAAGACTTGGGTAAACCGACAGAGTTCATAGTCCATAGACACGGCACGGTTCCTGTAGGACATTGTCGATGGCATGGCGGCAGAGAGCGATTACTAGTCTGAATCCACTACTGAGCAGATGGCCAGTGAAGCATCACAGACTGTCCAGATTGTTCGACTTGTAGTTGAGCAACAGGAGACGGTAAGCACGAATTTTATTTTACAAAGAAGTTTGCGAGCATTGGGCCTGATAAGAAATCTTAGAGTTGCCAGTTTTTCGAGGGAATGAGCAGCAAAGCATCGTCTCGATGACGGTGGACAGATGACCTGAAGATTTTGTAACTGATAGATGGCTTATTTCAACATCTGATGATGTTACCAGTTACAAAACTGAAGCTAGCATCAGGGATGTCACATGAATAGGTAATCATGGATTAAACGAGCACTTCGTCAATTATGAAGCCGTTCCTATAATTCATAACTAGATACATAAATAAAGCAGAAGTGTTCCAGTATTCGGCAGCGTCACGCGAGCCTAGGAATGCGCATTGTCTAACTCTCTCCTCGTTTCTTGTAAGAATACTGGCATTACTGCAGTTATCTAACGATACGTGGTTGAGGGCTATTCCATAAATAGGTGTACTTTGTCGAATGTGATGAAGATGTCAGTTAACCTGTATAAATTTGTACTAAATACTCTAAATAGGTACCGTTCAATTAAAAGCTAAATTACCGGAGGTCAAATAGATCACGTCACGTCACCCTCGTCAAATAGGTATTAGCTTCTTCAGCTTCTTAGTTTTTCAGAAGTGTTCAAACATAGAATCAACTATCCGACACTTTTCATGGTACATACGCTTACTACGTTATACTATTCTCAACAATTAAATTGTAAGGGATCAGTTTCAGTATAAGATTGACCTGTTTTTTTTTACGGAGTGGGAATGCATGTGCGCTGTATAAGATCGACCTGTTAAAAGGGTAAAGGGACAAGAAGCAACCATTTTCATGGCCCCTTCAGTAATTGTAACTCCTTTAATTTGTACCTACCACGTGGAATGTACCTAGTACCTACATATTTTATTATTTACTAGCTTTTTCCCGCGGCTTCGCTCGCGTTAAATTCGAAAATTGCGGAATACTCCATACAAACTTCCACCCGTCATTTTAGAGAAGTGGGGAGTTAGAAAGAGACAAAACGTAGTATGTCACTTTCCATCCCTTTAACTATCTCCACTTAAAAAATCATGTCAATTCGTCGTTCCGTTTTGCCGTGAAAGACGGTCAAACAAACAGACACACATACTTTCCCATTTATAATATTAGTATGGATTTATAGCAAAAAAAAATGTCAAATAAAATGCGTTCTACCAAAAACTAGATCAAACAACAACTTTCCATTATACTTTCCCCAAAATCGCATTGCGTAACAAAAATGGGATAGTGTGCCACCAACAAATAGGTCATTTTGGCACTTGGAAAAAAATAAAATCAAATAAGTTATTTTTCCAACTCGAACCACGCGTTTTCATAATAAAAATGTAATGGTATTTTAGTAAATGTGATAAATTGATAATGACCACCAATGTATTTAGCTGAAGGCCGATAATAGAACTATGATCATAGACAACATGCCGTCATTTATCTTAACGTTAAAGAAAAAGAGAGGCATACAGACCTACGATCAAAGATATGTGATAATGTAATATGGGCCTAAGTGTAAATTTTCATAAAACATTTTTTGACATTTCTAAGCGCCGTAGCAGCGACGTTTCGATGTTGTTTGTTGTTTTTGCAAAGTAAAATCTCGGGAAATTTTTCATTTCGTCGGGAGTCGGGACAACATGACATAAATCGGGAGAATCCCGTCAAATCCCGACCGTCTGGCAACCCTACGCAGGCAGCAACCTTTGTAAACGCACCCCGGTCGCAGGCACTTTGGCGCCAAAACGGCGCCGTGGCGCCGGGGGGCCAGACTGATCAATTCTGTGACGTATATGTATAGGGGAAAACGGCGACGGGGAATTCGACCTACTTAAGGTAGCTTCTGATAATGCTTCTATGTACAGCTGTGGAATAAATACTATTCTGTCGATACATTGATAGCAACTTACAATTGGTCAGAATGCAGCAATTCAAAAATGAGAGTACAATATTGCATCAAGTAGAATATTCGAATGTAGCGCCTTTTTCTATTGTACTTGGCATGTCTGTGCTTGTGATATACATAATTCATCAAATTACACTTGACAATAATGTCCATAATCATTGGAGCAAAGGCAGAGCGCTATTAATATTAGGTACCTATTTACAACCCCAAACAGAGGGAAGAGTACAATTGATTTAGGTGTTATATTTTACTATAATATTTGAATTACAATTTACAAATGTCATAACAATTAGGAATACACATAACAAATTATAAAGTCAAAATACAATAAACAATAATTATTTACAAATATTCTGCTCCTACTCACATTAAAACATGCGAACGTTCTCACGTTCAGTAAAATTCAATATGACTTTGAAATCTTTGAATGCAACTTCCTGCTCAAAGGTCATGAAATCGACAGTTTAAATATGGAACGAAAAGAAAAACAATGTTCAGCCGTGAAATTCAACGCGCGTGACGTGTCAATTGCTTAATGATTTTGACAGACTTATTCAAACTGTGGTTTAGTAGTTGAGTACAGATATAGTGCGAAAAGGACTTAGTATTTCTCCGGAAACGTTCGTATTTGTCATGCTAGTTTAGACAATGTCAGTACTTATACGTATACTGAGAGTACTGAGACTGACTGAAATAGCATGACACGTTCGTACGTTTTCGTAAAAATACGAAGGAAAACCTTTTCGCACTACATCTGATTCAAGTGATGAAAAAAAAGTACCAGTGATGGACAGTGTACCAGTAAATGTCACTTTAAATCATATGCCGTAAACTCATAGAACGTTGATAAATGTGACAGAAGGGTGTCTATTGGGCACAAGCGTGTCAAGCACTTAACTTTAACCTTACGTCAGACAAAAACAATTTAGGTTTCAAATAACTAGGTTAGAATTTAGAGCCGTTTCAGTAAAATAGCAATTTTTCTAATTGTAAGCTGCTGGGCTATTATCAGAGATCTGACGGATTTGCGACATTCTTAGTGACTTACGTCATTTTAATAACTTTTAGTATGAGATGACGCACAAAAATCCGATCTCTGGCTATTATGCTTCATTTTATCACTTATCAACCTAAATAAGATGTACATACCTATCTCTCTCACACTGACATACTTGCCAAAACGTAACGGATGCTTTATCTACGTAGATAAGTGATAAAATTGTAAGCATCATAGAGCCGCTAGTATGTAGGTACTTATTGAATCTATTGTACCGTTGAAGCGACATCAACGCAGTATCAGGTAAGTTCATGCCAGTAGTATAACAATGGGCAATGCTACGCCGCTACTGACGTCCAAACAGTCAAGCTACTAAATATGTCTACAGACAAAGTGTCAAAAATATATATCCACAACCTTAACCTGCAGGTTTAGGTCTTGTATACATGTATTTGGAACTTTGTTCATGTCCATATTGAATATCTTGACTGTCCCATCGTTGCCGAATTAATTGATCAATCTTAAACTGTACAGCAACGAAATAAGGATTATCTATAGTGAATATACTCGTTGTTATTCGCGCTACGTTATATTTACAAAGAGGCATTGTTCATACAACACCTACGGCCATAAAGAGGTCCAGATACGGCCTAATATTTCAATTTTTATGCAACTCTCAGACTAAACTTCATAAGGAAACAAAAATAAACGTGGGACGCGTACGTGCTAATTTTTGGTACTCAAAATGTAACTCTTGGGTTCATTGGTATGTGCAGTAGGTATAATATCCTGGTCCAGTGTGGGTTAAGAATTTCACCACCCCTTTTTCTCCCGAGGGTGTCGTTGAAGTCGACTGTCGATATGGGTTCAAATGGTTCAATAGTGGAGCAGGCAATGGGCTAGTAACCTGTTACTGATATGTAACACATCTCACAATCTGGTTTTGTTTCAACTCGCTTAATTGCTAAGAGTAGCACTGGAACATGGGCAGCTTCGTGTGCTCTGCCTACCCCTTTTGAGAATACAGGCGCGATTTATGTATGTGTGATTAATAATATTACACTTGTAAATGATTAATAAATAATTAATTATGCAAATAAATGTGTCATTTAATAAATTACATGGTAAATAACATGGTTTATTAGTCATTAATGAATCATTTTCAGGACTTGGGAAGAGGACTTTAGTAAGAAATACCCGTCTCATTATAGTGAATCATCTGAAAATATATACTAAGCTGAAAATGAATAGTAAAGTCAAATGTAACTGCACCCCTTTTTTTATTTTTGGTATGATTTTAGTTTATGTAGATACGTCTTTACATTTTTATTAGCGCACTACTCTGTGTATTTTGATGTGTTTATAACAAATTACAAAGTTGATGGCCCAAAGAATAACTAGGTACTTAAATAGGACTGTCTGAAAAAACTGGAACACAGATGTGTTTTTTTGTTTCAACAACTTCGCAAAATTATTTTATAAAACAATAAAAACAATTCCTGCAATCTGACGTGAATCTGCGAGTACTATCACCGTTTTACAACCACCTGGTTTATGTACAAAGTCAAGTACATATTCCATTTGAACATGTTCCATATAACCCTTTAATATAGAGTATCCATTACTGGTGCACTCTCCGTTGATTTAATACTGTTTTCTTTTAGAAGAGTGTATATAATGCTCGCATCGGCAGCGCATATATGCAGTTATGCCGCTTGTAGACCGGAAAAGTCTAGAAAGTGGCTTTTCAATTTCCAAATAGCTCCATAATAAACGATCTGGCTGGTTAGAGGCGGGATGCATTCTGCTATCTGTGTGGAAATATACTGGCCCAGTGTGCGAGAAGCGAAATATTTTGAGGGTTTCGTGGTTGTTTATTTTTAAGCCTAAAGAACTCTTCCACGGTAAACAGTTGAAAAGGTCATTAAAGAATTATCAAGTTAAATTTCAACTTTAGAGTTACACTTGGGCAAAAAGTTTTGACAGCTGTGTTTCATTCTGTATTATAGTGAAGAATGGGGATTTAAAACGACAAAAAGCTTAGCGACTGACTACTCAAATGGTTATGAAATATGTATTGCAACATGTGCGTATGACGAGATGAAAAATACATATTATCAAGTATAGGAATAAATATCGGATAATGAATCCTGTTCTAGAAAATTGTAATTGATAACGATTTAGTTAGTCAGCGGCGCAGATCACCCCCGCGTGAAATACTTTGTACAAAAACTGTTTAAAGAATAAACCGGATAAGTGCGGGTTTTACTCACGCACCGGGATTCCGTATTTATATTTACAATCTTTAATAAAAGAGCGGATATATGTATGAGAATCATTTTTCTTTATAAAAGTTTAAGATGTTCCCAAAATAGCCGAGTAGAGAATGGTACATATATGTATATTTTGTACTAGCAGAATATTGCTAGTCTACATAGGTATGCTGATCGGAAAAACCTACTAAATTATTCTGCTGTAGTCGTATGAAATATCTTGTGTAATTAGAATATAATATTTATTAAAAAAATACTACTACACATGTATTATTAAAATTTATTAAAAATTTTATTATTAAAAATAGAGTCCGTTTGACCGTGGCAAAATAAAATCAGATCTTTTTTTTTAAATGTTATAAGTAGATGAACTAGATAGTAGTTAGAGATCACTAACTACACTGTGACATACGAAAATGAGAAGTTAAATATTTATTAAATATTTTATATGAATCATCTATAGTTTCTAAATTGTCAGTCAGTATCTAAAAGTGTCGCAACCCGGAACACGAATTAAATAAGTAAACCACTTAATGACAATGTACGAGGTACTTTGATGAACCTTCAGGCAAACCTTGCCAAAGGTTCTTAGTGTTATGTTAAGAAAAAACCTATTCATGCTTTGCCGCACGAACGAACATGGAGTTATGGATAACTGCACTGCAATAAGAAACAGTTATGACTATAACAGTTTATAAAACCTGAAAATGATCACTTTCAAGTTTGGTCTAGGAATGTTACTTTCAAATTTTGGCGTTGACAAAATGATCAAAACTATGATTGATACCTTCCTTGAAAATATTACCTGTTCTACATTTTATATTATAAAATACCGATTTAACTCTTACAATAGATTCACGCTGCATTAATTTAAACAATATTTTCGTAACAATACTGACTGGCTGGTTTGTCAGAGAACGACGGATTTTGAAGATTCGTTGGGCTTCTAGACCTAAAAGGAAGCAGTGATATAATAAAAAAAAGAAATATTCAATTTTAATTTTTAGATTTGGAACACCATATTCGAGCTGGAGGAGATACAAAAAATATAATAATTTTCTGCCTATTTATTATAATATTTATTTAATCAGTTATACTCGGTGGGTATATGTATACTCTCATATCTAGTCAGTTATAAATCCAGTTAGTATTTATTAGAAGCGGTCGATCTGCAAGGAATACAAGTGACCTTATAAGGGCCTGCGACGACACTTTCAAACCGAGAAAGTAACGGTTAATTACGATTTTGAGACGATTGTCATTTCCCGCGCTTTCACACACTTCCACAGATAACATCATCCAGATCCCGATCTGGGGTAATGACAGCTCGTTACTGCCAGTGTCTTTTTTTAATTGAAAAAGTGTAACCATTAACAATTTCTTCAACGTGATATTTGAGTAAAACACTGCACTACGTGACTCGTCTGCTGTTTTCTTTTGCGAAAGTTACATAAAGCGTAATCGATTACAGATTGACTTTAATTTCACAAAGTTAGGTCTCTTTTTTGGCCGATTTTATAGATTTTCTAAACGCTGTTATTTTTATGATAAAATCACCATTGACAACTAAACATACCGAGGATTTAAAAAAAAAAATTTACCGTTTGATTCTGTTTAGGTTTTGTGTAGGTATCTGTATTCTTTGTTAAATTTTGCGTAACACCACATGCCTTGAGTCCTACAACTGTACTTTGACGCACAGAACACACTAGAGCTGCTCTAAATAAATGAAACAAAACAGTCCTCTTTAAAATCCAAAGCAACCATCATCCTCCATTAGGTTGCAATTAAATATTTCACAACCGCGTCTGGGACACCTCCGATACGAAGAACGATCGGGATCATCGCAAGCTCGATATAAATCAATCAGTGAAACTTATTCAAAATGAATGAAAGTTTACTCATCTACCGTACTACGCCAGCGGTTTACCAGCCAGTAACTGAAGAGCTCCCCTACCTCTTATAAACCATAGAGAATAGCTCACGCTAGGGGGTATTGTTTTGAAGTCCAGGGGTCTTGAGTGGAGTTCTAATGAAGCATAGAGGCGGAGTACCGGCGGTGGAGCGATAGTCGCTCCGTGCCGCACGACGAACGCGCTTGTGTCTTCCGTTGAACGCATTCGAAATTTACGCGCGTTCGAAAATTGAACGAGTGGAAGTGAATTTGAGTGACGTGATTTTCGATTAGTGAAGTAGCTTTTGGTGAGTTTTCATTCATATTTTTTGAGATATCGATGACCGTAGGCTCAAAGGGCGTAAGGGACAAAACACGATTTTTCAGGAGAGCCAAAAAACTATTTATTTTTAAGAAAAAAAATCATAACTCTTTTATTTCTTTATGAATTTTGGTGCTTGTTTTTGATTTTTTCATGTATCTTTAAGTTCTTTTTTACTAAATAATAAGTATTGCGCTAAGTGGATTAATAACAGAGATAGATGTACGTTACGCCAAAAAAAATTTGAGTTTTTGAAAAGATTTGTACGTTACGCCAAAAACAGCTATATTCAGTTCATGAATATTTAGGCGTATCGGACACAAATACTTGTTTTATGAGGACAATTTGGCGTAAGTCGTACACTATTCTTAACAATAATTTTGTAAAATCTGCGATAAATTTCATGTAAATTGCTATTTTACTGCGTATTTTTTTTATTATTATGTAATTAAGAGGGAATCATAAGTTTATTTTGGAATTAATCAAATGAAAACTTCGCAATTAAATTACATTGTGCGCTAAAATTGTCGTATATAGCACTGAGTACTGTAGGCGGATCCATCAATGTATAAAAATACTTTTTTCGAGGTTTTCGTAAACGATCGGTGCGATTTAGATGCCTCTTGTGGAGGCCGTTCTTAAAAAATAATGAAAAAGTATCAATTATTGGTAAGTGCCTCCACAAAGCTATTTAAAGTAATAAAAAACACATTTAAAAAAGTGTTTTGGAACTTACTTATTTAGTACTATATTGGTCATAACTCATAATGGTCATGATGTATTTAATTGTTTACTCTTTTTCTTAGTTCAGCGGCAGTTTTCACTATGTTCAGCGGCAGTTTAATTCCTGTAGCGTTACTATAAATATCGACGAGGGTACATAGCAAAACATACAACGATAGATTTGTGGAGGCACTTCCCATTATTATTATTATTTATATTTTTTACGTCATTTGCACCCTATAGAGCACTAAATTTGCACCCATCGTTAAAAGATTTCTTAAATTAGAAAAATGATCCGCCCTGTAACGTACATGAGATTAGGGAGTTACGCCAAAACGCCCCAAAAAATTTTTTTAGCTTGGTGGATACGACAAAATGCTCTTTCAAACTTAGTAGAAATGACGACTTTTTTTAGGGCGTATCGGACATTTTTTCAAAGGTATCGAGACGTTGAATATACCATTCGATAGAGAAAAAAAATCTGAGTATAACTGCATTCATAACTCATTTTCGCCATTTTGTCCCTTACGCCCTTTGAGCCTACGGTCATCGATATATTAACTACTTTTTACTAGAAATCAAGTACATACTTACTATTAATCCATTAGCATAATCTAGGTAGGGGTAGTAATTTATAAATGGGTGCTGCAGTAAACATAACAGCAAATAAGGACTTACTTAATAATGAATACAACCATACGCGTAATAAAAGTTGAACAATGTAGATATGTTACATAGAGGTATTCTTTAAAATATATGCTAAAACTGAAATAAAACGTACTTTTTTGAATTATCAAATAAAATGAGCATACCAAGAGAAAATTGAAAAAAGTATGAAGGTAAGTAAACAGAACACAAAAGGCTTAATAGCAATGACAGTGGTCTTGAACGAGTTCACAGGTAGGTAAGTAGTACTTTGCTGTGAACATAACTGTAAAAGTACACTATAGTATGCATGTCACGCAATCATTAAGGGCCCCTGACATGTCGGATTTAGTTAAAGCAATAGGTTAGTAGGAATAATGAAAAAGTGCTGAGTTACAACATTGGTAATAAAATGACCGAAATAAAAATGTGAAATAGGTTGATCGATACAGTCCGTATTGAAATTTGTTTTGTTCAATGAATATAATATAAATAACATTTAAAAAATGAAAAAAAAAAGCGAAATAGAAAAAAAAATATGATTACAATATAATGATTACGCGGATTAGCATTTATTTTTAATTTTACAAATTAATTATAATTGAGTTAGGTACTTTATTGATTAAGTTTAATAAATTCAATTCAACATCGAAATAATCATACTGATGAAGTGATGATTTTTAAATACAAACTTATATTCATATATATATTTTTTTTATAAAATTTTTTTTACGTTTTTTGAATATTATATAAAAATCGATACCCATACGAATTCATCCGGAAGTCGGCAAATGGAATGAATTTTGATAATTTAACTGACCGACCTGCAATCATCTATCCATTAAATATATCTCGAATTACCTATAACAATAGCATGAACTTGAACAGCATGGTTGAATTATTTACTTATATGTACAATTGTACATATTATTAAGATACAAATAATGAAGATAGGAAGGCGTCGTGGCGATAACTCGTGAAAGCCTTTGCACCTTTGGGGAGCCTTAGCACTACAACAACAATATTTACGTGAAGTGCTAATACTTATACGTACTGTGTAAAAGAAAACATCTTATGTATTTCAGATAACGAAATCCATAGGTAATTAGTCTTAAATTGAAACATTAAGATAAAATTAAAATTTTAAAGTTAATTAATTAATTTAATCAAAGACATTAATAAATAATAAAATAAATCTCACTGGAAAGTATTGATTTTCTTTGAATTTCGAACCTAAGCTTATATTTTTTCTGGCTTATAATTTGACTTGAAGAAACAACTAGCATGCAACATTTTCCCGTTCACTCCGCAAGAAAATACTCGATAAAATATCCACTAATAGCAATTACCCATACATAAATTAATTCATATACTTTCGCATATCCCCGATGCTATTGGAAAGTGCGTGCGTGCTTCATGCTCCGGTAGTTGGCATGTCCACGACTGGACATTGTCTTCTAATTAGTATGGACATGAAAATTAATGTTTCGCTGAAGGATAGTTTGGCGTTTATCATTTTTTGTTAAAAATGCGGTTATTTTGCGAAAGCTGAACGATAGTTTACACGACGCGACTTTTGCGGTTTTTTTGGGCCGAAAATGCGATTTTGTGAAATAATGATGAATAGATGAATTAAGGGCCGGTTGCATCAAACCGTCTGTCACCGTTAAAGCGTTCGTTAAATTTTATTGTATGGGAAGTTCCATAGACATCTGCTGCGTGACGATGATGTGTCTGTCAAATGTGGTTGATGCAACTGGCTCTAAGAGCATTTTATTTTTTTTATTAGAAGAACAGAGTTAAATGTACACAACTTTGTATTAAAACTAACTTAAGTACATGGTAAACATGCATTTACCTCCACATTCTGGGCTAAAAACTTGAAAACTTAATATGCCTTTACGCTGTGGTCGAGAAACCCCAGCGAAAAACTGTTAATCACAACCGAAGATACGTTCTGAGCGCTTTCAGTGAACGCCGATTTTGCGAACTTCAGTATTCAAGGTAGTCTACTAAAATGAGACGATGAAATGTTGACTGACTGATTTCCGTACAATGGAAAGGCAGAGCACAGGCAAAGACACGCATTTTTAGACGATTTTAAACTACGCTAAAACACGATAAGTTTAGGTAAGCATTTCACTTGTTAATCACGTGGAATATGCATTTCAAAATACTTAGTTGGATCCCAGATTTCAGGATACCTAAAATTTACATGAAATTTCCAGAGATAGTTTCTACTTCGTCACAAACAGAAACAGGTGCGTCGTTACAAGTTTGATGACGAGCGCTCGACACCATAGGCGTGAATCACGCAACGCCATCATAATTCCTAGTTCCCTTTCCTACATGGCCGTCGTGTGTCGCGTAATCAGGACAATGCGTTAATAATTAATACGTCATCGTACGAACATTCTTCAATGAATGTCTTTACTCAGCAAGGTACAAGACGTAGTCAATAGTCATGAAGTCCTTAAACTTTATGAGTAGGCATCAGTTTATAGACATTTTAAAATACCTTGGCAGTATTAAAAAAATAAAATTTGTATGAATTGTTCAATATTTAGTCATATAGGTAGGTAGGTCGTGGCAGAGCCTAATCATTTACTTAAAATGAAGATTTAACTACAGCAGCTGAGCTGATGATTGAATAGTATTAAAAAGGTGAATAAAATAGTGATCAAGCAATAATTACATAGATTTGACAAGAGCAGAAAAAGTCAAGAAAAACCGGCCAAGAGCGTGTCGGGCGTGTTGTTTTTCAAAAACTGTTCAACCTATCAAGTTCAAAATAATTTCCCTAGAAAGTCTTTATAACGTTCTACTTTTGTGATTTTTGTCGGCGTAATTGATATACATATTGGTACCATATTTCAGCTTTCTAGTGCTAACGGTTACTGAGATTATCCGTGGACGGACGGACGAAGGGACGGACGGACAGACATGGCGAAACTATAAGGGTTCCTAGTTGACTACGGAACCCTAAAAAGGCTAAGAGTCAGACAGAACATGATGTTCAAAACGACCTGCATAATATGCAATCAGTCTTTTTTTTTAAATATTCTGATCAATGCATTTTTCACAGCTCCTGCGCATTTGTGCCATTTGTATTATGCTGCTCCTCAATGTTTTGTTTTTCAAACAACTAACAAACCATACACAAATCAATTCTAATGTAGTTCCACTATATTATGGTAATTCCGTGCGTGTTCACTAGATACCATAATTACAGGCCCTGCCCAGGCAGGCACGTCCGAGATCAGATACCAGTTCATCGATTAAATTATACATGCACTTAAAACTAGTGCTATGTTGTTCTATGCACAGTGGGCTTCAATAACCTAAATAACCAAAGATTTTGATCTACAAGGAGTAAAAATAGAGCGGATACAAATAACCCTTCGTGACATTTGCAACGACAAAGTATGGCTTTGGCTACTAATGTCATCGTTTGTGTCAAATTTCTACAAAAATTTAACGTTTTAAAGACATTTCCTACTTTTTAACCGTCGCCTCATATCTCTCAAGAAGGACGGTTATCAAGTCGTCTGTATGTTTTTTTTTTTATTTTTTTTATTTTTATTTTTTATGTTTGTTCCTCGATATCTCCGTCGTTACTGGACCGATTTTGAAAAACATTTTTTTGATTGAATGTATATGCATACAGATTGGTCCCATTTTTCTCAGAACCCAGTTCTGATGATGGGATCCTGGAGAAATCCAGGGAACTCCTCAAATCTGAAAGGCATACATATGGTGATTTTTGTGTTTTTAAAGGAACAGCATGCATTTTGGTACGGAACAGTGACATTTGGTGCAGTGGAACTGCTGATGATGGCCAGAACGGAACTCTTCAAATCTGAACGGCACGCTTATAGTGACTTTGGTATTTTTATAAGAACAGCATGCACTTTCGTCCAGAACAGTGACATTTGGTGCAGTGGAACTGCTGATGATGGCCAGAACTAAACTCCTCAAATCTGAACGGCACGCTTATAGTGACTTTGGTATTTTTATAAGAATAACATGCACTTTCGTCCAGAACAGTGACATTTGGTGCAGTGGAACTACTGATGATGGCCAGAACTAAACTCCTCAAATCTGAACGGCACGCTTATAGTGACTTTGCCATTTTTATAAGAACACTAGAACAGTGACATTTGGTACAGTGGTACTGCTGATGATGGTCAGAACCGAATCCTCAAATCTGAACGGTACGCTTATAGTGACTTTGGTATTTTTATAAGAACAGCATGCACTTACGTCTAGAACAGTGACATTTGGTGCAGTGGAACTGCTGATGATAGTCAGAACCGAACTCCTCAAATCTGAACGGCACACTCATAGTGACTTTGGTATTTTTGTAAGAAAAGCATGCATTTAAGTTCAGAACAGTGACATTTATTTAGTTATGTTTGTTAAGCATATTGAGTTTTCAAGTCAAAGTTTGTCAAGCTTCGATTTCTTATAATATAATCGGATTCATGAGGAATTGAGGAAACTCCTCAAACCTTAACGTTATACGTATTTTCATTTGTGTTGCCATCTAATAATTAAAGTATTAAAAGTAGTTTTAAAAAACACATTTCTACATAATCCAACATTCGCAAGTAGCTTTCACCAGAACCCGAAAGGCGACGGTTTTTTTTCTTAAAAATTATATTTTATGTAAGTCGTTGCAAAGTTAGTTTAGCTTCGTCCTACCAGCGTCTTCGGTACTATGCCACAGGGGCCGTTTTTAGATTTATTTTAGATTTATTTAGTTTAATTTTTATTTTAAGTTTAATTTTAGAATAATTTTAGGTTTATTTTGTTTAATTTTATTTTAAATATAAATAATGTATGTGTGAACTACCATTAAATTTTAATACTACCAATAAACATTCAAATATAAATTACATAGTAAAACGTTACGTTATAATATAAATGAAAATTGTTTAGCTTAGACATCTCTAATACGCGGATTTTAAAAACGAGTAATATTACTTTTGATTACAAAAAACATTTATTTGTAAGCAGACAATTAATTATAAACAATCAATGAAATTCCGGAGTTTATCTTTTGGTACGGTCGCGGACATTAATAGTTGATCCACTTATAGCTCATTTTATACTGGACACGTCATAGCTTAACTATGACATGACAAAATTATTGTGGCCTCTGAATGGCTCAACAATTAAAGTCCGTGAGCTACTGAATAAAAGGGAATTAAAAGTAAAAATGAGAATCACATTATAAAAGCATAAACTAAATGTTGTTGAAATTATTATAACACACTGTATTTATAACAACACTTAAGGTAATTATAGTGTTATTCTAGAATCACGTAAGATTATTATAGTGTCATGTCATGAGTCACAGATGTGTCCAGTCAGGTGTAGCCGCGTATTACCTACATGTTTTATTACGGTAGAGTAATTTGGATGAAACATGATCTTGATACATAAACATCATAAAAAGCTTTAAGTACAGTAGCAGTTTACGAGTACAATAAAATTTGAGTTAAGTTAAAGTAAATTGTGGAAAAAGTCTGTAAGTACAGACAATACAGACATGGCGCAAATTACATATACAACAACAGAATACATATATAATATAAAAACTAATTTTCAATAAAATGTACGAACATGTACGACTTTTCTGTTTATAATATACGCCATCGTGGTTTCCAGCGCTTAATCTTTTCTTTTGTTTTACCTGTAGACTAAACAAACTAAGCGCACGGAAAATGTTCTTAACTACATTTTAATTTCCATAGACCTAATAATTGGTTCGTTCAACTGCTCGAAACAAGGCCCTTACTCCTTAAAGCATTAAATTTAAGTGTTTTTTCTTTCCACACAAACTTGGTTTGGTGTCAATGTCAATGATAAAGATGCGAAAACATATCCAGTAAACAGTTTCAAAAGAAGAATAGGTACTCAAATATGACTATAGTCACCCAGGTGAAATACTATTTTTACCGGATTTTTGCCCGTCAGTTTTTACGAGTAGGTACGAGTGTTTCACGAACAAACGCGAGAGTTAAATATCTATATTACAGAACTCATAGAATTCTGCAACACGCAACAGTTATCTTAAACCATTGATTGTCCTCAGGTGTACAGCTGGGCCATGTCGGCAGGAGATCGGGAGTCCGAGGCCCAGGCCAAGAAGGGCGAGGAGGGCGCGGGCGGGGACCGAGACTCCCGCGCCGCCGCCGCGCTCAAGAAGAACTGGTGTGTGGGACTCAGGATTACTGAACTGGTAAGTTTCCTGTCTGTGTGAGCCATCAAGAGACAGGTGGCTGTGTAGAGGTAAGGCCCAGGTTATAGGAGGGCCCAGGCGAGAACGGAGAACTGAGGGCCGATTTTTGAGTCTCACGGCGTTCGAATTCAGAAAATTGTCACTGAAAATAATAGGCAATTCACCGTTTTCAACCGGTATTTTAGTGACAGTGAGACTCAAAAATCGGCCCCCTGATATGTGGAACTCGGGATTACTGAACTGGTGAGTCTGCTGTCTGAGTCATTGACTGATGGCAGTATAAGGTCCAGGCTATAGGAGAGCGCAGGACGGGATCGCGCCGCGGCAGCGCTCAAGAAGAACTGGTGTGTGGGACTCAGGATTACTGAACTTGTAAGTTTCCTGTCTGAGTCTGAGCCATCAAGTCAAGAGACAGGTGGCTGTATAAGGCCCAGGTTATAGGAGGGCCCAGGCGAGAACGGAGAACTGGTGTGTGGAACTCGGGATTACTGAACTGGTGAGTCTGCTGTCTGAGTCATTGACTGATGGCAGTATAAGGTCCAGGCTATAGGAGAGCGCAGGCTGGGATCGCGCCGCGGCAGCGCTCAAGAAGAACTGGTGGGTGGGACTCAGGATTACTGAACTGGGTGCGTAACCGAATGGCACAAACGCTCACGAAACGAAACGCTCGTAGATATCTATCCCTATCGCTCTTGCGTATTGGCGCTACAAAGCCAGACTACCTTTCGCGGCGTTTCGTTTTCGTTTCTAGTCGCAGAAATACCATTCGGCTACGGCACCTGGTGACTCTGCTTTCCGAGTCGTTTGAGTATGACTGAGAGTTTGGTCAGACAGTAGTCTCACGCCGCGCCATTCAAAAGCAAAACTTTAAAAGATTTGTATGTGGGATTTGTTATGGGATTACTGAACTAGGGAATCTGAGTTTTCTGATCCATAAAGAGACCTGGAGTTTAGCCCAGATGAGCGAGGGTGACCGAAATTCACGTCAGGATACTTCAATCGAACATCCTAAGGCACATGTCCTTTCATCTGAACTGTGATGAGGCCTTTGGAATCACTGGGATAATTATTAAAATAACCTTCCGCGCTTCTCTGCAGACTGTCGTAAAATTACATGTCAGAAAAAAGAGAAAAATAACATATTTTCTACAAGGTCAAGGAAACAAAGAAAGTTACCAGATCAATACATACTGCAATTATTACTTGCACTGGGAAACTACACCTGTGTACGTGACCTGTCTGTGCATGTCGGTTTAAAGATCTTTATTTTCTCAAAAGAATAACAATAATTCACTTATTTGAGAAAAAAATAACAAATATTTACAAATAGTTTCGTGAGCAAAACACTTTTTAAACTTAATGATCGTTTCGTGCCGCGCTAGTAAGTTGCTATAACAAAAACATAAAGATTTAATATAATTATAACATAATAAAAGTTGTGGTATGTAGGTAGAACAAAACACATGCAAAACAAGTTCAATAGAAGTGTGGTTGCTAGGAGCGTCAAGCGGTGCAAGCGCAGCTCGCAGGTAAGTACATGCGCTCTGTAGTAGATAAGAGTATTACGCAGATGTAATGAGGTTGGAAGTGACATGCATTCAACTACGCTCAGGTTGCGGGATGTTTTTAATGTTGTTTCGTGTATCACTTAAAGTTGTATTATGTATAAAATATCTAATTATTTTACATTGTAGGTATTGTTTGCAACGTATATATATATTTTTAATTTAATTTTTTTTTAATTATTTCATGCACAAGTAAAATTATTTTTATTTTTATTGCTTTTTATAATTTAAAGTTATTTATTTTCGACTATTACTCGTATAAGTTTTTATTTTTATTTTTATTTATTTTATTTATTCATGCCATTACTAGTGATCGTACATTTATAGACGATTTAGAAGATGTTGTTTTAATAATCTTTTAAATGTGTTAAGTGATTTTGCATCCTTGATGTCATTGGGAAGTTTGTTATACAGGTTGGCTCCTTCGTACAATATACATTTTTTGCCATAGTTTGTTCGCGGCGGCCGGAGTATAAGGTTGTTAGCATTTCTGAGCTTCATTTTTTGGATTTGATTCTTTTTTGTAAACGACATTTGAATATGTAGGTCTTTCGATAGTATTTTTCTTATTAATATACATGTGTGATATATATAAGTCTGGTTAATATTTAAAATTTTGGTTTCTTTATAGATTTGTGTCGTTGGTGTTAGAGAATCAAAATGAAATAAGACCTTTACGAGTTTGTTTTGAGCTCTCTGCAGAGTATTCAAAGTTGTTGGCGGTGCAGTACCCCATACCTCATTTAAGTATTCGATATGTGGTTTTACTAAGGTGTTGTATATTGTGTAGCGAACTCGTTTTGGCAAACAACGCACTATACCTCTCAGCGAACCGGTCAAGGCAGTTATTTTTGCTCTAATTTTTTCGATATGAGGCTGCCAGGACAACTTTTTGTCTAATATTAAGCCTAAGTATTTTTCTTGATCAGTATTGTTAATTGGGTAGCTATCAATAGTAAGAGGCTGATGATTTGAAAGTTTTTTGTTTTTTGGCGCGAAAATAATGTAATTTGTTTTGCTAATATTTACCGTTAAGATATTATGATTAAACCATTCGCTGAGGAGGTCGAGATCGGTTTGGGCATCAGATACGATATCTTTCAGAGAATGACCGTAGTAAAAGAGACTTGTATCATCTGCGTACAAGGTCGCATCACCCTTCAAACCTATTTGGCTTAAGTTATTGATGTAAATCAAAAAGAGCAGAGGACCCAAGATAGATCCCTGGGGAACCCCAAAAGTAACATTTCGTGGGCTACTTTCGTACTCGCCTATTTTTACAATCTGTTTACGGTGTTCTAGGTACGAATGAAACATTTTTAGAACTGTACCGCCCAAACCAGCATCCTTCAGTTTCTCCAGGAGAACGGTGTGACTAATAGTGTCGAAAGCCTTCCTGAGATCAATAAAAATCCCAAGTACTATTTTTTTTTCATCTATGCTGGTTTTTATTTTCGTAACAAGATCTATAGTTGCGGTCAGTGTGTTAGATTGAGGCCTGAACCCATACTGTTTGTCATAAAAGAAATTTATGGACTCAAGGTAGCTTCTGAGACGACTATACAAGAGGGTCTCAAGTATCTTGGAGAGTACTGGTAGGACTGAGATGGGGCGGTAATTCCCAGGATCCGTTTTGGTTGAAGATTTGTATATAGGAGTAACTCTAGCAAGTTTTAAAGTATCAGGAAAGTAGCCAGATTTTAAACAGTGATTGAAACAGTCCGTTAACTTACTAGATATTAGATCCTTTACACATTTTATTGATTTTACTGAAATTCCGTCCAACCCTGCGCTTGTATTTGAATCTAACCTGTTTATAATTGCTGTAACTTCCTGAACTGTTGCATGTGTAAACTCCGTTAGTGTAGTTTGTGTCAGAGAGGTACTGGAAAAAATGCAGTTAGACTTTGAACTCATTGAAAATTTACTTGCTAGCGTTGCACCGATGTTTGAGAAATATTCATTAAAACATTCACAGATTTCTTTTGGATCTGTTATTGTTGTTGATTCAGTAACTAGCTTTGAAGGAATCCGGACTTCTTCGATTTTGTTTTTTGCTAGGCTATTTATTAATCTCCACATTTTTCGAGGACTTGTTTGGCAGTCGTAAAACGCTTTTTGGTAGTAACTGCTTTTTGTACTTTGTATATTTTCGGCCACTCGGTTCCGTTCTTTGATAAAGCTTTCTTTGATATTTGTATCTGCTGGATTTTTTTTGAGCTTATGCCATAATGTGTTTCGTGTATTTATCCCGTTGATAATTTCTTTATTGATCCAGTCTTGTCGCGGGCAGTTTTGGATCTTGACACTTTGCTAAGTTTTATACAGGATATCAGCTTGTTTTCCAATTCGAGATATTCTAAATCGCAGTTCAGGTCTACATTTTGTACAGAGTTGTATAGCGTTTCATAGTTTATTGCCTCATATGTGATTTTCTGTGGTCGATCGGGCCGATGCTTTTTTAGTTCTAGGTATATCTGTTTATGGTCCGACAATGCTGACTCTATTATTGCCAGGTGGAAGGAGTTTTCAGTCAGATTACTGGAAACGTGGTCTATAATCGTGCTTGTGTTAGTGGTAATTCGTTGCGTAATTTTCATCTATTTTGTTCAATATTTTGTATCCGTTTTCTTCTATGACTTGCTTGTAATTTGTTGCGATACGATCGTTGCTTAGGATATTGATATTGAAGTCTCCGAAGATTATGGCTCTTGAAGATTTGTATAGCTGCTCTGAGTAGGTATCTAAGAATGATTGAAGGTGTACGTTTTCTGGTTTTCTGTAGATAGCACCAATGTCTAAGGCATAATTTTCTAGACGTATCCATTGATAGTGGCTACCGTTTGCATTGGTGCTCATAATCTCACTATGTTTTAGATTATTACGGACAAATATTGATACACCACCCCCTCGCATGTCTGTTCTGTAGTTCGAATAGTGTGTATATCCTGGTATTTGAATTCGCTCCAACTCGGTATCGGATTTAATCCAAGTTTCTGTTAAAACGATTACATGAATTGGGTTTTTAATGGCTCTAATAGTGCATTTTACTTCGTCAAGTTTTCCAGACTTCATTATGCTTCTTGCATTTGCGTAAAGAAAATTAAGCGATGTTTTATTCGTTGCAATGTTTTCATAGCTGGAGGTAAGCTGGTAAGTATTTTCCCTTTCGATGTTACGGTCTGTCAGTTTTTTGCTGGTAGTTCGACTATTTTAGGAGTACCTTTGTGATATTTTATTGTTAGGTTTGGCTCGCCGCCTGCAATTCTTTCTTCTAGTTCTTTTTTAAGATTATTGAAGTAGCTCTGCTGCTGGGGAGTTTTGTCAGAGTATATGCCTATTCCCGGGTCGGTTTTGTTTTTGTGGTTGCTGAGGATGACTTTTGCATCGTCTTTGGAGTAGAGACACACTTTTAGCATTCTAGTTTTATTGGCCTTATGCTTTCCTAATCTATGTGCGTGTAAGGGGTTACGACATGATGGTGATATTTTTTTTATTATTTTTAGGGCCTCGTCCATGTCATACGCCTGTCTTTCTTTGAAATCGGGAAGGTCCGATTCTGGGATTCCTTTTATTATGATATTACACGCTCTTACGTCGCGTTCTTGAATTTCAGCAATCAAGCTTTCAGAGGAAATGTTGCTTTGACACGTATTAGTTTCGGATTCTTTTTTAAGCTGGGTCACATCAGATTCTATCAGGTCGATCCTCTTTTCGGTCTCCTCACTAAGTGACGTAAGGTTCTCGATTCGAGATTTGATATCATTTTGTTCCGATTTTAGTTGGTCCATTGTAGATTTTAAGCTTTTCATTTCATCCTTGATTGTGGTAATGTCATTGGAAATCTTGTTAATGGATTCAGTTTGTTTTTCAGTGGTAATTTTTGAGGATTTCATAAGTACCACCATTTCCGCCAGCTGAGTTCTAATCTCAGACATTTCATTAAGCAACTCGGCGTTATTGTTGTCATTGCGTTTACGTTTACTGTTGCGAAACATTACCTTCTGGTCCTGCTTAGTATGGGGGGATAGATCCGACGTTGATGCAGGATGTCTATCTGTTTGTGAACAGCCGGAGCCACTTCTAGTTGATGATTCGTCTGACGACATGTTGATCCGTGTTCAGCGCTAGTGATTACGTAGAACGAGCAAATGAGCGGGTCAAAAAAATAAGCGCCCGTCTCGTTTTCGCGAGGAGGTGAAGAGCGGTTACCGCGGGACTCCGCTAACACTCAGAAGTAACCGGTGTAATGACCCACGAAACAGACACTCGAATTTAACACTTTTATTCTACTATTTACGGCTATATCTTGTGTAACGATGATTTAACTATTTTAATAAAATTTTGCGACACGTCCGTTCTGGTCGCTCACAAATATAACATGTATGTCAAATATTAATAGATAAATAGATAATTAGACCTAGATACTTAGATAGTCACGGAAAATGTTTATGGCGAAATCTCTATCTAAATTAATTATTTTAGTAAACCAACAATATTACTCGACGAACTCATGGCTTTATCAATGGCTCTCACCTTGACAACGAGTATTGTATCTCAATTAGCGGTACTATGGGAACTTATTGTTCGTTATGGCATCGCGGTAACATCGCGTAATTGTGTGTTTACACTTCTTTTACACGGAGAAATGCACACAATAGCTGCAAGGCCTACTACAAGTGGCCAGCGTGGCGAGCGATACGACAGTTTTAAGACAGTTGAGGATCGTCATCAGTCACACCAAAACGGAAAAGCGAAAGACAGATATAGGTAGTTTCAACTCAGTTGAGGCCACGCACACTATAACACTGTCATGTAAAGACAACGAGATTTTGAAATTAGTGTTCTTACCGTGTACCGACTGCAGATTCAACAGTGAATTGCAAGAAAGACCAAAAAGTTTCTATTAACTATTTTGTTAAGAATTACGTCTATAGAACAATTTTCAAACAAAACAGAAAATAAAATATCTCGTATGTGATTAATTAATTGTCAGATTATGATTGTAACATTAATCGTAGAAATCAAAGATAATATGTAATAGATTGCCTTATTTTATCATCGTAGCTGTTAAAATGGTGTTTACCTATTTTTTCATTATTTATTAGCAGACATAGAAGTCGCGGTAGCAATAACGTCAATTAACATAGGGACATCCTTACGATATAAAATATATCGATAGCTGAATACTTATTTGGAAGTGAAATTTCATAATGAGCTATAAAGTTCACCGGATAATATAATACCATTACTGCTTTTAATACCATTAATGATAAGTATATCAATAAATAATAATGATATTGTCTTCGGTTACCGCGATAGTTACTCATGAAATAAAACTATGGAAACGGATTAAATCGCGTATAATGAATTTAAAATACATCCCGACGTTTCGAACTCTTTACAGCGTTCGTGGTCAACGGGTGACTGAGGAAAAATTAAAATGTGCAAAAGCTACCCACTTACAAGAAATATTAACAAACCATGACCACAAATAATATAGATTTCTAAGGCAGGTTCACACACTATTAATAAAGCTAGTTATACAATATTCAAAAAATTTAAAAAATTTTTTTTTTTTAACAGAGTAATGGTAAAAATTTTTGAATATTGTATAACTAGCTTTATTAATAGTGTGTGAACCTGCCTTAGAAATCTATATTATTTGTGGTCATGGTTCGTTAATATTTCTTGTAAGTGGGTAGCTTTTGCACATTTTAATTTTTCCTCAGTCACCCGTTGACCACGAACGCTGTAAAGAGTTCGAAACGTCGGGATGTATTTTAAATTCATTATACGCGATTTAATCCGTTTCCATAGTTTTATTTCAAAAATAATAATGATTTTCAAAAATATATTAATTGGTTTTTTTACATTCACTCACTCATTTCATTCATTCATTTTTTTGCAATCAGTACTAATCTTCATTTAGCTGTGTGTGTTATCATTCACTTCAACCTCCGTGGAATTACCTATACGCTAGCGTGATTGATTTGCAACTTGTGTACCCACCCTGTTCTGCTGTACAGATCGGCAAAAAAGAGTAGAATTGGAACGATTTTTTTATCATAGCAACACTTAACTGTTCTCATTTTGAAAATGGTCAAAATCTGTCAAAATAGTTGCCATAATAATATGCAAAACGATTTACATATAGACGGTGCCGCCCCTATTATTTTCTACTCTTTTTTGCCAGACTGTAATACTGTAATACTTGTTCTAGAATAGGACTAGTGGTGAGGCTGATATATTATAACGTATTTGGAATACTAATGAGGCCACAATAAAATTTGGAAAAAAATCTTCAGTGGTTACCAATTCGCCGTAATTAAATAGTAACGCATGTCGAACATTTTAACTTTATTTGCCCTTGGTTATGAAAGAATCTCATATAACATTACATACGTAAGTCAAAGTTACTCGTACATATGTATAAAATTTTTAATTGAAGTAATTAACCAAAGTTTCTTTAATTACAAAACTTTCCACTAAAGGTAATAAAAAAAATACTGCACTGTCTGCACTGCTACGCCACATAATAATAAATGTTCTCTAAAGCTCAGCTAAATTAAATATAATAGTGCCACTTAACTCATAAATTATTTAAGTATTATAAAGAGTCCCGACCGCCACCATACCAGATGAGCGAAAGTGAAAACTATAATACATAAGAAAATGCCGTAAGCATTGGAAATGCGTTTGCGGTATTTGCGAATATTCCAGAGACAACCATTTACGTGCGCTTTCACTTATCTGTGCAAATTTGCTTTGTGCGGTTGGCAGACGTGCACAGACTATTTCTTTGGGAAAGGCGGGAAAAGTGACAGAGAGAAAACTGATGAGCAGAGATTTTAAAGCACTAGGTACTTATTAAAAAATTAAATTCGTTTCGGGATACAATTTTGACAGGAAAAAAGTGTTTTGTTTATTTTATGAATTATAGACCCTGGCTCCGCCATTTTTGTATTTATTGTAGAATTTCTTTCACGAAAAATAAAGGGAATTTAAATTTATGAAATGGAAAGTTTCCATCCATACAATTGTTCATACAAAGAATGGAAAGTTTCCGAAGTTTGCCTATGTGAAAATTTCAGAGTTTTGAAAACTTTCCGTGGGCACATCAGTAATTTATTGGCCTGTTCTTCTGATAAATTGCCGTAAATATTTTGAGACAACATAATAACAAATGTTGCGATGAAAATGAAATGATTTATTGTCAGACCACAGGTAAAAATATAAAAGAACGTTTAACAAAATGATGTTGATGATGTTTTTTTTCTTATCAGGTTATCACGGTGATCGCCATCGGGCTTGTGACAGGAGCGCTAACTTCACCCTACATCGTCCAGTCCAGACTGTCGCACATCGCTGTCATTTTCTCTGCTTACTCAAGTGAGTACAAGTAATCTATTAAGTTGAATGAAACCTATTGTATACGCGGACAATATTACCTAAATAATTGAAGGAATGAGTATAAGCGTGCATGGTATGACTAATATGATTAAGCCTGACAATGTCAAGTACTTAATAAAGTCAACCCATCCTCGGGCAATTAAGATTTTTTGTACATCTGCCTGGACAGTGAATAAGTGCAATTAAGCGCGTTAAGCTCGAATTTAATTTAAAATTTCATTACGTTTTTGTACGGCTCATCACCTGCCTGTCCTATACAAATGTATTGTGTTCATCTTGTTTCAATTATGCGTAAAACATACAGTCATGCGTAAAACAAAAAATAATGACTAAAATAGATAGATAAAAATATCGTTAATACGTTCATCACATGCGCTATTTGGTGCGTGACAGCAGCTGTCGTCCGATTCACCAAATTGTTCCAAACAGAATAGAACACCAAGTGACCAAGGCCAAATGCTGTTCTGCTCACTGAAGCATGCGTGCCCTACACCCTACTGCAAGTTGATACTGTGAACGCATAGTAAGTTAGTAACGGTTGGTCAAAGACAAATATTTTTATTTTTAGGGAGGGAGGGCAATGCTCTGTTTCGTCAGTAGATTAAGGGCGTCGAATTTTATAAATTTTGGAGTGAATGATCAATATTTAAAAATATTTTAAGCGGGTTACTCACGTATTAAGTCGATATAGCGTTCGACATGCGTACATCAAGGGAGTGACGGATAAGATCGGACACTTGTTACGCCGAAGATATAGCATCAAGACGATTTTCCGTCCTCACACGCAGCTCAGGAAATGGATGCGTTCGCCAAAAGACAAGGAGCCCTTAAATGTTCCCGGGGTGTACAGGATCCCTTGTTCCTGTGGGAAGTCATACATTGGAGAGACCGGCCGGAACATCTCGACAAGGCTTTCTGAACACATACGTAGTATGAAGGGCCGGGACAGCCACAGCTCTGCGGTGACAGAACACGTATTGGATTCGGACACGACGCACTATGTAAGATTTGATAGGGTAACCGTACTGGCGCGAGAAAAGTTCTTCGTTCAGCGGAAAATACGGGAAGCTATAGAAATTAGTCGTCATCCCAATTTCAATCGTGACAGTGGTTGGTCGGTGCCACCTAGTTGGAAAACAGTTCTAGGCACTACGTCGGTCCCCAGTGTAAACGCACCCTTAACAAGTGACGTAATAAGTGTTGTGTGCAATCCTGCTTTTGACAAAAGTAACATAGTGGGTAGCTCCGATCTCGCCACGGTGACGTCGCCCGCGCCGCCGACCCCCCCTGCGCCCGTCCTCAGCAGCCGCGCGCACCGAGCAAGCGCCCGCAGTATGCGTCGCGCTCTCGACATGTAAAGACGGGGTCGCTACTCTTGAGAAAGGTTCTCGAAATTGAACCGAAACATGTCGAACGCTATATCGACTTAATACGTGAGTAACCCGCTTAAAATATTTTTAAATATGTATGAGTCTCACGGGAGTTTTATAGTTAAAATTGAATGATCAATGTCCAATATTTTGTACTCAAAATCAAATTGTAACAATGATATCATAAAAATGTGACATTTATAATAACTCTTCCACAATGTTCTATCAAACACGGTGATGGGGTAACTCTACAAACTACAATCGGATCTCGCCTTTGTTTTTTGAAGTGACTACAGGTTACTAATATTTAAACCATCTGGGTTTATTAAAATTGTGGTAATTATCAAAATAAAAACAAGTTAGTGTTATTCTATAGATACTGGCAGAATCTACAAAACAAAATGACCAGAAAATTGGCAAAGCTCGTTAACACGGTCCGCGTAAAACCATGACCTAATTGGCAGTGGCACAATGGTATTTGTTGTAATCATTCAATTTGTGGCTAATTGTTAAACTGTCGAACCTCAAAGTAGCATGCTCTGTCGGTCGCGGCACTCGCGGCTGAAATCGCAACTATAAGCATTTGCTGGCCTTAGTTAGATACCCTTTTTTGCCAATAAAAAAATAAAGTACCTAATTATCAATAAAAGAGATCGGGCAAAAACAATGCTGAGGCCACTCTTTGAAATGTTCTTAAAGAACTATCTATCCTCTGCTTTTTACGAGGTTAGGATAGGTAGGCACTTAATAGCTACAAGTTTGTACTTATACCTGAAAGCATAAACTCGTTTTCGTTTCTCTGAATGCAGTTAAAAATGTTAAATTAAAATACACTGTCACAGGGAGTTTTCATTTTGTTGAATACAAATATTTAAATAATAAGAAGATTTGATTGAAATAGGAGAGATGCGGTAGATGCTAAATTTTGTTGCAGTGTGGTATTCTGAAATTTGAACCTAACCAGTCTTATCTTATTTTGATGATGCTTTACCGGATATTCGTTAAAAGATAAGTCACGTCATTTAAAACTAATTTCTTGGTTCATCAAGCGTTTGATTAAAACAGGAGGCTACATAAGGATGTCAATTTGTTGAACTCTTCCTTGTTTGGGTTTTGTTAAAAAACTTAAGTAGATACTTATTAAAATTTATTTTATCAAGCTATGTACCTATTAGGTACTAATAATAATGTATAGGCACCTTTACTATAGGTACATTAGGTAAAGTAAGGTTAAAATACTTACAGGCTGAAATCTGGGTCGTGATCCAAAGCTTATATATTTCGATTAAAAAAAAACAAATGAGCAAGATATCCTAAGGTAAGGTAATGTAGCACAACCAAATGCTTAAGTACCCACTTTGACAAAATTTAATAAAAAAAATATTGCCCAATGACCAATAGTCGAATCTTTTTTTATAGAAAATAAAAAAACATCTAAACTAACAATCATTATTATTTTTAACACGCTTTTATTAGTTCTTAAACCAGAAACAAACACAATTATTTCATCCATTCATTTAGGAACAATATTGGTATCGTAATAGCAAAACGACAAAAACGTAACACCGGTGTCATTTGCCTTTTTACGCAATTTCAATTTACAATCAGTTTCACTGTAAACTGGAAAATCGGTTTCATTGAACTTCGCGTGAAAGTTGTAATGAGCAACTTCAGTGACGAGTAATGAATGAAGACATTTAATTATGGACGTCCGATAGTGTTACAAAACATCTACATCCTTATTTTCTTCCATATATCATTTATTAAATAGGTAATTAATTAACCTTTGGCGTTTACTTTTTATTTGTGTCAAGAGTTTTTTTTTCGTATTAATAGGCGTTGTTTACCCATACCAATACAAATATTTTGATTATTATGGCACTTCTACTTTTACTTTGACATCTCAAAGAATTGGCGCGAAAATTATGAGGAAATTATCTATGGTCACCCTCACGAAACCAGTAAAAAAAATAACGATTTCACTGTGTTTTTTCATATGGTTTAGACATGTTCCAAATAAATAAGAAAATTACGAAATATTTGATCTGTGGGTCATTGTGGTGTGGTGGGACTGGTGGGTGGGATCATTTCATTGTCTGTAGTCATCGCCACGGTAAAAATACTTTGGAATGAAAAAGCTGTTGCTGTGTTATACCTACCAATCTCATATCTTTTCATGTTGGTTTAAAAACGTAAGAAATGAATGATAAAAATGATCAAATCTTTAATCTGCAGGTTACATCATCATCACCGGCATCCTGATCCTCGCGCGGCTGTTCGGCGAGTCGGCGGGATGGAAGACCTCCATCGGCTTCTCCGTGCTCGGGGTGATTATGTTCACCGCCGCTGCTGCCGTCATTTTCTATGGTAAGCTAATAAATAAGCTTCAACTTCTGAAGTGTCTTCGGCTCGGGCGGCATCCGGACGTCACACGCAGCGGGCGAGAACGAGAACGACCACTCCCGAACATTTTCAAACATAGCTTACAGACGCCGCGGATGACGTGGACAACGACCAAAGCCTTTGGTGCCGTTGCCAAGCAGGGTCTCAGAACATTTTGTTCCCTCATATTGCTTCTCAAGCGTAATGCCTGAGTGGACGCTCGGAGCGAAGCCTTCGGTGGGGCACGCTGCAGGGCGGGCGAGCGTGAGCATAAGTAGAACGTCGACTCAGGAGTCTCAGGACACTTGTATGAGCTTCAGACTTTTCGCTCGGGCCGGATTGGAACGCTTGTCCCTGAGTTAGAATCGAGTAAGGACTCCATAGCGAGAACGTCTATTGTATGTATTTTGTTGTAGTAAGAGTAAGTAACCGTTTAGGAACGCTGTTCACTTTTTTGAAACTTGAACGCGAGTCGCGACGAATTAAGACCGGCAGCAAAACACAACTTTGGTCTGTTTAGTTATTTAGAAGTAGTATGTACACGTTATATTAATAAGGTAACGTTGTAACTTCACATACGGCTAAGCTAATGGTGCATGAACATTGCAATAGGATACTTATACTGTGTGATACTATACAGCACGACCACGGATGATTTTATTAATTCTGATGCGGTACAAATTCACGAAAAAAATGTACTTTTTTGTACTGACGTTTAAAAAAAATGTACCCTTATGATTTTGGAGTTTCGACATAGGGCCCGGGGTCGTGCTAGGTAGGTACTCCCTGGCACGACCACACTATATTTAATGAGATTTTAAATTTCTGTTGCAGTACAAATTCACGAAAAAAAATGTACTTTTCTGTACTTACCTTTTTATAAAAAGTACCCTCATGGTTTCGGAGTTTTGACATGGGGTGTGGTCGTGCTAGATAGGTGGTACTTCCTGGCACGACCACACTATATTTATGTTTAATTTGATGGTCAAATTAATACTAAACAAGTGTTTTGAAATTGTACTATGTAAATTACTTCAAAAACTTAGTGCGGTCGTGCCAGGGAGTACCTATCTAGCGCGACCACTACCCATGTCGAAACTCCGAAACCATGAGGGTACTTTTTATAAAAAGGTAAGTACAGAAAAGTACATTTTTTTTCGTGAATTTGTACCACTACAGAAATTGCAACAGAAAAAAAATCATTAAATATAGTGTGGTCGTGCCAGGAAGTACCACCTATCTAGCACGACCACACCCCATGTCAAAACTCCGAAACCATGAGGGTATTTTTTTTAAAAGGTAAGTACAAAAAAGTACATTTTTTTTCGTGAATTTGTACTGCAACAGAATTAATAAAATCATCCGTGGTCGTGCTGTATAGTATCACACGCCATACTGTATAGCTCTATCTTTGTTCTACGTTGTCTATGACTAATACCTAAGTTTATTAACGTAGCTATGTAAACCAGTGTTTCTCTATGAGCATAGCAAATATTATAGGTCCTTGTAGCGTACTATATCAATTACATCATCAAAATCCTTCAAGTATATTATATGTAGCCCGTAGATATTCCGTGCCCTTTATAAATAAGATAAGAAAACTCTGAAAAATTTAATATTCCAAAGTGTAGGAAAATTTCTAAAAAGTGTGCCACACTATGACTCTTCGTTCTTTTTAAAGTCAATTAGCTAGTTTAATAAATTAAATAATCTGGTCAAACTTCCCATATGTTCCTAGCTGTCCCACTTCACAACATCAGATTTGACGACCAACTAAACAGTTAAAACTGTAAATTTTCATTATTATGCATGCCTGCGGTTCCTCTCACCCCATAAGGAACACTGCAATTAACACAGACCCCTGGGAATGTCATAACTTCCGCTCCTTTCTATTTTAACCTCCATGCCGCTAATGCATTGAAGCTGTCCCGTATGATTTCCGGGAGTTTATGGTCACTCATACAAATAATGAGTAATAACAACGTAATAAATGACACTCATACGCGTCAGGCTTAATCGAGGACAGGTTTTACGTGATTTCCGTGTGCTCCTCTACGTATCAAATCAACAGTATGAAAACAAATTGGATCCTTAAGCATATAATAATATTTAAAAGCAACAGAAGATCTTAAAAAATCTAAATAAATTGATCAATAATTTTAGTACCTAGACTATGTTTTTTTACATGTTGGTCAACGGTATTTACTTAGACCCCAAGTTCAGGCATTGTATTTCAGTATTTTCCCTGAAAGAATCCTTCCCACTCTTTCGCGTATTATAAAATTACAGATTTATTTTTTAACCCCCGACGCAAAAACGACGGGGTGTTATAAGTTTGACGTGTCTGTCTGTCTGTTTGTTTGTCTGTCTGTCTGTCTCTGTGTGTGTATCTGTCTGTGGCATCGTGGCTCCCGAACGGATGAACCGACTGAGATTTAGTTTTTTTTTTCTAAAAGCTGAGTTAGTCGGGAGTATTCTTAGCCATGTTTTATGAAAATCGGTGAACTACGTCGCGGTCGTGGGTTTTTTCAAAATTTTAATTTTTGTTTCTTTAATTTCAGATTGGCACACTTCGTACTACGTGGTGATCCGACCTAACAAGCAAGCTTACGATCTCCTTCTATCGTCCGGCGTGTTTGCGGTGCTAGGCGCGGCTGTTTTCATGTTCCACGCCTTCTTCACTTTCCGGAAGGAAGCAGACATTTAAAAAAAAACAATCACTCTACTTTTACTATGTGTCAGAAATGCCAGTACTGTGTCAATCTAAACAAATAAAAAAAAAGCGATACAGAGATATGGAACGCATTCTGTTTGATCTTCAATCTTAATATTTTATCTCTTTTATAAACTGCCTTGTTTAATTCATAAGTTTCTTATTAAAGTTTAGTTACTTAGTGTTAAATATTTTTATTAGCTCTGATGGGGCATGTAATTTAATGCAATTAATTTGTAAATAATTTATTAAGAAACCGTTAGTTGTCCTCATAGAGTAGCTATTCAGGTTTTCAAATCCAGTTTTACTTTGTAAAAATGATAATGTAGGTAAATATGTAAATTGTCAATTTTGTCCTATGCAGCAGCTCAAAAAGTAAAATACAGATTTCTTTATGGCAGCATTTTTATTATCGTTCATTCTGGCCGAGGGAGTGCAAGTTACGTAACATTAAGTTTTAGGATAATTTTCGTAGTATAGATTAGTTTATTCTTCTTGCAGAAAGATGTATAAGATCAGGTTGTAAACTGAGGTATTATGCACAAGAGACGAAATTTAAAATAAAAAAGTCATGGTCTCCTAAAAGTTTATTTTATTTGAAACGTCTGGTGAAGGCCTTATTCAAACGGGTTGTGTAAATGTGGTTTTGAAGATTGTTTGTTTCTTTTTAGGAGCATTGTACGGTTTAGTATTTAAGAGTTTTTAAACCAACGAGTATTACTTAAATATTTAGTGTTATCTTTTTGTCTTTTATTTCTTTAGTAGACAAAGCTTACATTACAATTGTTAGTAACTTTTTAAAATTTCGCGCGCATGATTGTTTGACACTTGCCACAGATAGAGTAAATACGATACAGCGTCATAGGTGCGTGCGTATAATAAACAAATTATAATAAAAATTGTACCAACTTAGACAACTTTGATTGTATTAGAGGTTTTTCATGGATGTTTAAAATGACATGTTTTTCATTTGTTTGTAATACTTTAGAAATAATTTAGATATAAATTGTAATCGTAATTGTTAATACTGAAACATTCCGCTAAAACCAAATTTAATGTTAGTGTGTAAGTGCGTGTCGTACACAGACATGGAAAATTTATATAGACGTTAGAAAAAGGTGCGAAATTAAAACTTTTGACGAAGAGATAAACGTTATGACCTAATGAGTATGCTTTATTATTTGAAAGTTGTTACTAAAGTTTTTTGTTTTGTTTTGCAGGCATAGAAATAAAAGGAAGTCTTGTTTCGATTCACCAGATTGTCACATGTTTGATGGCAATGGCATAGGTTAAACTTAAGAGCACAATTTAACGCAATCAGGAGTTGGAACTGCATTTTTCATTTGAATTAATTCAATCATAGTAGGTATGGAAATTTTTATAGGTCATAATGATATTTAAATCTGCAATTGGATTTTTAATATTCCCTTTTTTGTATGTTCAGATTTTGTCAAGAAGAAGTTTTTGATTTTTTTTATAAATATATAAGTAACGTATAAGCATTTAAAGACAAAATACGGTATAAAAATCAAAGCGTTGCTTTCAAAATCACTTAATATTAACTTAAATAATATGTTAGTTCTTTCATAGGTTTATGTTAAATAATTATTACTTTTATTGAAAGGGAGAACCAAAGCAGTAATCAGTATCCGTCCACCAGTAGTTTTAGTTTATTAAGTTTCCTTTCATTTTAACACCGACCTTCACTTATATGATTCTGTATTTCTGTATCTTTTGTAATAAATTAAATAAAATAGATTATTTTTCATCATCAAAATAGGTTATTTAATAGAGTTTATTTGGTATTTAATCTAAGAAAAATAAATAGTAATGTAAATGCATGTAAACAGTACACTGGCGCTAATGTTACCTTATTTATCCACGACCGCAACAAAAGGTACCCGCGACACGCACAGATAATTATATTAAAATATTATTGTATATATATACATTGTATCCGTTGTAATTGTTTATTAAATAAATGTAATTAAACGTCGTTTATTTATTTTTTGTACGAAAATTAACGAACATTTGACAAATAAAAAAAAACAGACTTCTGATTAATAAAATAGGTAGGTACTAAAAAATTAGTACAATAACTAACATAAACTTTAATTTGCTTGGTCCTAAGCTAATTATTTCGTAAACACGATTAAGTAAGAAACAGGTAGGTGCCTACATTCCGAAATTGGTTCAACAGTAGAATATAAGGTAAGCAATGATTTTAACGACCCCGCCGCCGCCGCCGCTGCTAGTTGACTAAACACCGGCGAGGCTGCCAAAATCGTTGCCAACTTATCTTAGTCAAACTCTTAGAGTTACGACTGTTACGAGGGTCTCATTTAAAACTTTCAAGGCACATGAGAACTCTTGCATGAAATTTTCGTTAAATTGCGGTAGGTATTACGGCAATCGATTGTGTATTCTTGAACAGTCTAAAAAAGGCTTCAAAAAGGGACGACCGCCAGGTATAGTCATTTCTCCATACAAATGGATCCTCGTTTTCCTCCCTGGATGCCAGGATGGACAAAATGTCATTAGCATTACCTATAATAGGTAGTCGTCCCAAAAAGTAGTATAATATAATAATTATGGGTCGTCCTCGGTAACGACAAGATTTCTTGCCAGGATAGGCCGCTCAAAAAAATGTGCATGTATGAGTAGGTACATGATACATTTTGTGGAATTATATTAATTATACAATGCACTCTTAATAAATAATTATGCTAAAATTGAAATGAAAACGATTAAAACGTTGAGAAATTAATACACATGTGAAATCAGGTTGACCAACATAAGTACCGTAATGTCCGTCAATTGAGTGAGATACTTCTTCCCAGACATGGTACCTACAGTTTACTTTATCTGTATTTTCGTGCTTTTATTTCCTAACCTCCAAACAATAAGAAAATGTAAACAAAAGTGCAAATCAATAATTCAACCTGACATGCTACTCAAACTTCTTAGAAATAGTCCTACCTTTTCAGCTTTCGCCAAGTAAATCCAAAGTTTGCGCCAAGTTGAGAACTTCTTTTGGTCACTGAAATTGTACTGCATTTCTTTCGATGCATATCTGGTGCTGAGTGGTGACCGGTAGTTGCAAAACTCCGTACCCTGGAGTTCCACGGGGGCGTCAATAGTGACCATTTTAAATGGATATTTGGAGAATTATTGGAACTGTTGTTACGTTAGACACCGCAGCTGTCAGATCACTGAATAACAATCGACATAACCTCCAAGGTCGGTCAGATGGCGGGAGAATTTCAATTGTGATAACAAGGTTATCGGTGCTCTCGTGGAGCCTGACGAAATAGAGTTCTTATTGTCGATTTATTATTGCCAATACATTGCGTTACTAACAGATTTAATACTTAGTAACCTACTTGGAGAAAACCAATTTTGTGTATGGAACTTAATTGTCTGCCTAACTTCGAATCTGAGATTCTCTTTGAGAGAATGCTTTTAAATAGCATTCGTCCATATTCTAAAGGGTACAAATGAAAACGTGCAAGGATCTGCCTTAATTGTTAGTAGCTTACATAGTTAAAATAGTATGTATTTAGTAATAAACCTTGCAATAATGACGCAATGTGATTGAGAATTATTGTCTCAAGCCCCACCCATGGAAAATAACAGATAACAGCAACTCATTAAACTTGGTCATAATATGAGATAAGAATTAATTGATCCAATCTATTTATATAGAAGTCTAAAATATATATCTACTAGCTTCAGCTTGTGACTCTGCCTGTGTGGTATGGTCATAGCTGGGCATTAACTCGTTAATCCGTTAATCGTTAATTAACGAAGTTAACATTTCGATTAACGGATTAACTTTTAAGTTAACTTTAAAAAATGTTAACGGATTCGTTAACTTCCGTTAAATTTCATCGAGTCCGTTAATCGTTAATCCAGCACCCCAAGCGGCTCGCTGCGCCGCGAAAACCACGTTCTTACTGCTACTGTAAAAGCCCGTAGTACGGCAAAATCTAGGTTTTATCGGTAAAAGCAGATCCGTCGGTTATAAACAGTCTAAAGACCAATTGGCGACTTTGGATCACTTATTCGAGATCTCCTAAATCGTATTAGGCGTGCTAGATCGATGATCGATCACTAATCTGGGAATAGAGTGCAATCATCAGGCATGACAGACAAATCGCGCAACCGACGCATCGAGTCCGGCGCGGGCCTTAGATTACTCTACCAAGTTATCGTGGCCCACAATACCGAGTTGTCATCTCAAATCTCAATCTGAAGAACCGACGCACCACGATCGCGACCCCATGAATGACCCAATAATTAATTACCAATCTGAAGTAAAACCTAGGATTTAGCCAACCAACGGCGGTAAAAGCCCGAAGAGACCGTAATTATTACATTTCGGTTTTTTACCGATTTCCGTCACAGGTTTTAATGGTTTTTGGTGGATACTTAGTAAATAGAAATACATAATACCTACAGTGGAGTCCTATTTTTATGACGTGTTAACGGATTATCGATTAACTTTAACTTCCGTTAAATCTACCGAAATGTATCGCTTTAACGATTAACGAAGTTAACTTTTTAAGTAACGGATTAACGATTATCGAAGTTAACTATTTGATTAACGGTGCCCAGCTATGGGTATGGTATGATACTGCCGACGAGAGAAAGCATCCTGCTTTTCTTAAGTTTATAGCTCCATACTACATTCTATTTAAATTATTACAGCAAAACTTAAGCAAATATTATTATAACGAAAGTTCTCTTTCACATTTTGTAACATTAGTAGAGATCAATGCCTACCAAGTAATAAAACTACACATTTTTCACAACTATGATAATAAGAGGATAAATAAAAAGCACATCTAAACAGCACCTTTTTAATTATAATATTTCATCTTCTTATAATAATAAAAAATCCAATACATCTCGTGCCACATTTGGCAGTGACTTTACGTATGTACAAAGACAAGGCACAACACTAAAGAAGTTATCCAATGACTTTCATATGTACATAATTTTCAAACATATACATGTGACAAAATACCTTCTAAAAATATACAATGATTTGTAATACACAATGCAGTCTATTCTTTGAGTTATGCAATATTTGATGCAAAATATACTGAACTATGAGTCTTTGATATCTAATAAAATATCCAATGTCCGTTTAATATTAGTGTGAGCATGGCTAGTTTCCACTGAAGTGAAATACTAATGTAAATCAGTATATGTTTAATGCTTAAGTCCACAGTGGTAACTAATTTGAATTATTTTCTTAATGGAAGCAAACTGAACAGAACCCATTCAAGCTAACTTTCTACTGACTTGAGTATAGATTGTAAATTTCAAAGTTATTAAATCTCTTGTATTTTTTTCAAAAGGGAAGGATGACATTGCCTTGCCACACTTTGTCATTGTAAACAAACAAATAAAATAATAAAAGATATTGGAGAACACTTTACACAATCAACTCAGTCCCAAACTAAGCAAAGCTTGTACTATGGTTGCTAGGTGACACTATAAATACTTATATAGATAATTACATACTTATATTACATAGAAAACTTCCAAAAATAAAAGTCCTTACCGGGATTCGAACCCAGGACATGGAAATGGCATACAATATTAGCTTGGTCTGGCTCTATCTTCAAATTAGTTACAAGGACTTAGACAATTTGTCAGTCTGACTGCCGAGTCTGATGTTGACCGGGACTTTGGCAAATTACTTCTTCTGGAGGGATTTCATCATCTTCTCGAGCTTCATGGCTTTCTGCAGGTCTCCCTTGATTTTCAGCTTGCCCATCATGAACGCTGTGGCCGGTTTCAACTTTCCTGTTAACAATGTTTCAACATTAATACTATGTATAAATATGTACTATAAATATAAACATTACCAGAAAGTAGAGTTGTGCCTGCTCGTTCACTAAAAAGATCGCTCCAAACTAGTACAATCTCCGAAGTGTACTAGTTCGTTCTTTTAAGACATTTAGTACAGTAGTACACCGAGAGAGCGAGAGACAAATTGTGCATATGGCGTACAGTAACGCTCGCGCGCTCTCGGTCCGAGTCAGTCGGGTCTAGTTCGGTTGCGGTCGGATCACACGGATCGCTTTGCTGTCATTGTCACTTCTCGGCTCTTCGCTCCTTTCGCTCCCATTCTGTTGCGCGTGTGTGTGTACTAAATGTACTAGAGAGCAGAATTTTGGGAGTATTTCGGTCTAGTACAGTGCAAGGAATCGTGTCCTTTGTACTATTAGTACATGTACTACACAAGCCTACCAGAAAGAACACAATTGAAAAATACATGACATGTATCTGTTACACTTTGTGTAAGTCAGGAAAGATGGCATAAATGAACGGAACATTCATTTTATGAATGACATCTGCTCATTTAACTTACCGCTATTGTATTGATAAATATGTAGGTGTAATACGCAGATAGATATTGTCATTCATTCCATTCATGCCCGTTCTTCTGAATCGCTGGGTTGGGCTTAGGATCGCCTGGCCTCAAGCACTACCAGCATACTTAGGCCTGATTTAGACGGCGTGCGAACTCGCATGCGATTTTCGTTACATTGCGCACTGTTGAGGTTACATACAATTTTGCACAGCCATCAAATACCGCAACGTAATAAAACTCGTATGCGAGTTCTCGTACCGTCTAAATGGGCCCTTATTGTATGTGTAATACAACTCCGTAGTGAACGTACCAGCAAACATGTCGGAGAAGTTGCCACTGTCCATGGTGAGAGTCGCATCAGGCGGGCTCTTGGGCTCGCCCTGGCCGCAGGCACCGTCGCCGTTCTTGAGGTCGATGTGCCACACGCCCTCTTCTTTACCTAGAACATAACAATCATTATTATATTTATTATAATGGAATTATCCATCCTGTATCTTGGTAGAAGTAGAACGACGTAGATGACCGATAGATACCGCTTTAGCATCTAAGTAGTCACTCCGCCTCACGCGGCTCACGCGCTATACCAATTCCTGTGATATCCACTGTACAATGTCATATGACTGGATTCGCCATCCGCCTTTCTATGTCAATAGAGAGTAGAGTAAGCGCTCTCATTTATATGTGACAAATGTTTCTTGATTAGTTGTCAAACCGGACCCCAGGCTCCTATGAGCCGCAGCGTATGCCGGGATAACGCAAGGAGGATGATGAAATGTTTGTTGATATTTTAAAAGGACTAATAAACTTGTCAGTATCTGTTGGACCTCCGATCGCGTGTTAGACATATTTATCTTGAATCGGGACTTTCTTGATCAAATCAACTGCCTTGATAAACTGCCCCATAGGGCATAGACCATGGACTCCATGATAAAATAAAATAAATAATATCAAATTAGGTACCTTTGACATTGAACTGGTAGACGGCCTGCGTCTTCTTGACCAGGTCAGGTGACAGACTCTTGCCGATGGCAGCGAATAGCGTGGGAATCTGGCCTTCGGGTTTGCCCTCCTACAACACAAACAGAAAATATAAACAAAACTGAACACCCATTGTAAAACGCTATTAGTTAGTGGTAGTAATTTAATAAAATGTTTATAAAGTGGTTCGACGGAAGTAGAAGATGACAACAACGGATAACGAAAAGGCCGTTATGGTCCGGCAAAATGATAGTTTATGGGCGACTTTATAGAGCCTTTCTACGAAGCGCAAGCGAGGTTGGATTAATAAAAAAAAACAACAAAAGCATAAGTAACAATTAAAAAAAAAAAAAATAGTGCGTGGAGTCCCTCTGCGTGGAAGAAGTGAAAATTCGTAATGTGTTGTAAAATAATAAAATTCGAGTTGGCAACACTGAACGTTACAACGTTGTCAGTTGGAAGTCGCATTAGAAATTAGAAGTTTCACTTCAAAAATATAAAAAAAAAACTGCCAAACAAGATTATCAATCAATGTCTATTCAATGAAACACGCTTACATACTAAATTGCTCTATTTCGCCTTATGCCGTGTCCACATCGAACGAATGAACGCCAAAAAATACTGATACAACAATGTAGCAGAGTAGGTGTCTGACACGATACGCAGATACTTAAATAGGTATTACACTAACATTTTTGGTTATTCTCTATCGCGGGTTGACAAGTTGTTAATAATCCAGGCAGTAAAATATTTGATACTATAGATTGTTAAAGAGCATATATTTTTACTAAATACCTCATTGTCTTGATCAGTCCCATTTTGATCTGACGTCTCGTCGTTGATTTTCAACATAGTTTAAAGAAAAGTTAGATTGGTGATTGTAATAAGGTGCACTTTAACTAATTTTGGGTTTTTGGATTTTAATAAATTAAATATGCGTGTGAACTTGTACGAGTTTATTAAGCGACTGAGAGGACAAACATTATAGAAAGGGAAGGCAGGAGTGTTCTACAATATGCAATATGCATGCATTAAGGTTCAAAATCAACAAAACATACCGCCCACCAAAAGGACTCTTAGGGGGCGTCCATTAATCGCGTCATACGTTTTTGGCTTATTTTAGACCCCCCCCCCTCCCCCATGGTGATCTTTGGTGATATTTTCAGGACCCCCTCCCCCCCTGGCCAATATGACGTGTAATTTTTTGGCAACTTAAGTAGACTTTTTTCCAACCCACGAATCAACCAAATCTTGGCGCGAAATTCAAATTTTCTATGAGAATTAAACCTTTAAGGTTCCGTACCTCAAAAAGGAAACCACTGAACCGATTAACTTGTTTGGCACACATGTAAACTTATGACCCAAAGACGGGCATGTAATTTAAATAAAATAAAAAAACAACTATTAGGGGCCACTTTTGGGGGGTAAAAGTGAAAATTAGAAATCAAAATTTTTGAAATAGTTTTTTAGCGTGTTACATATCAAATGAAAGAGCGTTAATTAGGCCATTTTTTTTTAAAGTTGTTACCCCACTTATTTTATTTTGGAATTTTTTATGTGCTTTCCACTCAGAATCGCGAGCTCTTTCAATCCTAATAGGGGTAAAAAAGTGTCCCAAGGTTTTTCTCTATTCCGTTACCATTTTTTCATACATTTTGTATGGCGGTAACGGAATGGAAGGTCTAAAAAAAATATGGAAATCTTGGAACATTTTTTTCTCCTATCACGATCAAAAGACCTCGCGATTCTGAATATGAATCGCGTAAAAAATACCCAAGTAATATACTGATTCATGTTTGTTGTAGCATATTTAAACAGATGTTTTTCTAAATACATGTATTAAATCCAAATTCATCTCGAAACGTATTAGACGTTAGAGTATCACATAGTGTCAGAACATCTTGAGTGTGTAACAATGGGATTATCTCAAGGAAAGCAGGACGATAGTAACTCTCACAGTGCTATAGCTATAGCAAAAGTAGAAAATTTGTCTAATCAAGTGGAGTCAAAAGCTAAATTATGTCGGAATTGGACTCATCGTTTTGGGAGTAATTTTGTTTTTGGTAATGTGTTACATTGTAAGAACGACATGTAAGCAATGTGCAAGATCGTGGGTACAGAGAACTGTGGAGAACATACCACTCACAGCGATCAAAGTTCATACTGTTCCTGCTAATCCACAACAACTGTATTAACAATAAGTGTCATTATGTGAAGAAACATGTTTAGCTTGTGTTATTAAGTTTTAAGTTCTCAGAACTGGAGGTATGTTATTATAAATGAAACAGTGTTTGTGTAATGTAATGTAACTAGAGCGGATATGATTTCGCATCTCTTGTTTACCATATGAACGTTAGCTTGGTAAGCGTTCCTTGAACCTTTAGCACTGTAAGGTTTGTGTTACATTGTTAGCAAGTACTTGGCTATTATTAGCTTTGATTATTTTTTGTATGATGTTGTATTAATTTGGACCTTTTCTTTTCTTTTTGAAAAAAAGAAAAGGGGGGGAATGATGTAGGGGCACGGCGGTGACGCATGCGTTAGAGTCAGCAATTATGAACTTATTACTTTGGAGCTTTAGCTAACAGTCAGTCACTGAGCGCGAGGCATACAGCGCGCACACAAACTAGTAGTCGTACCGCGGCACCGCCTGGCCCTCACATAGTTTCTGTGTATTTATAATTGTAACTTTCTGATCGTGTGAAGTCAGATTAAATGCAGAGTTAATATTGGACATTAAAAGTTTAATTTCTCTCCAGTCAAAATTACCCGTAGACTCTTTAACAAAAGCCACAGTGAATTATTAATAACTAATTAGCGTTTGGGAATAAACGTTAAAAGGTGTTACTCAGGGTCTGATGATGGAGAGAGATTGTGGTCACCAAAAATCAACTCGCATATTTGAATAACATAAAAAAACGAAGTGGTTCAGTTACATGGGTTTATTGGTACCGGTGACCACCATCTGGCTCCAACATCAGACCCTCAGTACCACCTCTTGTCAAAGGTCTTATTAAGAAGAAGTAAGAACCCAATGAGCCTGATTACTAAATGGTTTAGTTACATGGATCACTGGTACTGGTGACCACCATCTGGCTCCATCATCAGACCCTGAGTACCACCTCTTGTCAAAGGTCTTATTGAGACGATCCCATTGAGCCTAAATACGAAGTGGTTTAGTCATATGGTTCATTGGTACTGGTGACCACCATCTGGCTCCATCATCAGACCCTGAGTACCACCTCTTGTCAAAGGTCTTGTTGAGACGAACCCAACGAGCCTAAACACGAAGTCATTTACTTACATGGTTCACTGGTACTGGTGACCACCTTCTGGCTCCATCGTCAGATCCCGAGTACCATCTTGATGTGTCTTATCATCTTGACCGTATTGTAATTTTCACATATTTATCATCATAACGTTGTAATACTTTAACATTCAAACAGAACAAAATATTACAAAAGCAAATATTTACGGATCTAGGATCAAATTCGTTGGTCGCTGTTTACACACACACAATGCGAGGATAGCCCGTGTATAAACAAGGCGTCTGACCCACACAACGATAAATATTCTCGACGTTTGCGATGAAAACTCGGAGAGCGAAGCGACATACGTCTCACCTCCTCGAGCTCCGGCGCGGCACTGAAATCGCAGGCGTCCGTCGCCGGTAAAATAGCGACAGGAAGGCTAGTTTTCAAAAAATTGGCAAAAAATCATGATAAAATATTATAACGACAAATGGATAACAGCAATTTAAGCACATTGTGCAGATTATTTATATACTAAAATAATTTCGATAACATGTAGATTTTCGGAGAAATGATCACTTGTTTCGATGTATTTTCAAGACAAAATTGAGTTCGTTTTACTTTCAATTTCTCAATTTCAAAGGATTAAATGATAAATATTGTTTAATGGGCCTAAAGTACAAGATATTAGGAATTTAAATTTACCGCATTTATGAGAGTGAGCTTATCAAATTGTACATAATAAGAGCTCCGAAATCTGTGCTTCGCGCGGTTTTTCCTAAACAAGCATCAGAAAAAAAATCATTACTAATTGAAAAAGCTTTTTCTTCCATATGTTTTTTAATGAACCGACAGTTAATTAGATTTTCTAACTGAAACAAGTACTTTTACTATCTTTTAGTATGAGTAAAGTGTACAATTTTAGAATAGAATAGAATAGAATAGTTTATTGTTAAAAGAAATTAATACAATCGTACATTATTTGTCCCGTGGCCCCACACTAGGCTAAGCCTATTTGCCGATAAATATTGTACATTTTACAATATATCGCCTTTTTTTGTCATAACGCTCTTAATACCTTTTATGTATTCAGTTTTCAGGTTCGGCGAACGTTTAAATCTTCTTTCTAGTTGCATAAATCTCTTTGTAGCTATTTCTTTTGTATTTCCATCAAGTACTTTAGGATTCTCAGTTTTAAATGGCAGCTTGACGATGTATCTTCCTTCTTGGTTTCGAGTGACTGTTTTTTCATAGATTTCTTCACATAGCTGTTCTTCCTTGGTGTATTTTCTCTTACTGTCTGTTTCTATTTCCCATAGAGATTTCAGTGTGTCTTCTATATCGACCTGATGATGCATAACAAGGTAAGAATCTTCTTGTGGTGTGCTGTCACTCTCTCCAAAAAGAATCCAGCCCAGGTCGGTTCTTTGTGCGCATGGTGTACCTGGTGAACCTTTGACTAGTTCTGCCTGCAGTATTCTAGCGTACACTCGGACTCCAAGCAAGAGATCTATGGGTTCCCGAGCTGTTGTAATTAGGATCCGCTAGCTGTAATCCTTGTAGATGAGGCCATGGTTGTTGAACGATATGCTTCTTTGGTAGCTTCTTGGTCAGCTGTTTCGACATTACATAAGCTCTGACCGGTAGGACAAATGTTTTGTCCCACTGTGATTTGATTTGCAGCTCACAGACATGGTTGATTTCTGTTCTCATAGGCCCCAAGCCCGTGATGCTTCCTTTTACGTGTTGTCGGTCAAGCTTGAGCAGTTGAGCCGCTTTTTCGCTTATAAATGATTCTTCGGAACCTTGGTCTATTAGCGCGCGCAGTGGAATGGTGTGACCTTGATTGCTTCTTGCTTCCACCACAGCAGTCGCTAGTAGTGCTGATTTCTGTCTAGTAGTGAGATGTAACGCGATCACTGTGTTTGCTTGCACTTCTTCTATATCTTCTACAACATGTAATGATGAAGCCAGTGGTTGTGAGGGGCTCGAGGTGGCCACAGGCTCAGCTTGCTTGAGTTGATGTAGAAGGGAGTGATGGCGTCGGTGACATATTCTACAGGACACAGGTACTCGACATTTTGTTGCTGAATGCCCTGGTACTAGACAGTTGTAACATAAGTTGTTGTTCTTGACATATTCGCTTCTCTCCTTAGGTTCCATCTTGGTGAACTCCTTGCAGTGACATAATGTATGACTTTCTTTACACATTACACAACTCTTGTTCTCAAAGGTAGGTGTGGCAACATGGCATGTAATTCGCTCCTTGTTTGTCTTAACTTCTTTTGTATTCGGTGACAGTAGTTCCAGCGTACGAAACTTTGCTTCTAAAAACTCCTTAAAATCATTCCACTTCGGTAAGGGTTCAGAGTCACTCTTATACGCATGCTCTTCCCAGTCTTTATGCGTCTCTGGGTCCAATTTTTGAACGAGCAAAAATATCACAAGTGGATCCCAAGAGTACATTCAGGTTTTGAATGTTGTGTAAACACTCTGACGTTGTATCTAGGAGTACTTTCAATTGAACAGCTGATTGTGTAGTCATTTTGCGCTGGTTAACTAATTTCTTTAAATTATTGTTCAAAATTAATCGTTTGTTGCCATACCTTGTTTTCAGAGTCATCCATGCTTGTGAATAATTATCTGACGTAATTTGGATGTGCCTCAATAACGACGCAGCTTCGGCGGTAACACTTGTCTTCAAATAATGTAGCCTTTGTACGTCACTTAACATCTTGTTGTTATGCACGAGTGAAATGAATAAATCTTTGAACGCGGGCCACTCTTCATAACTTCCACTAAAAGTAGGTAACTCGATCCGCGGCAAACGTACAAAGTTGTTTTGTGTCCCTGCCATAGCATAGCTTGAGTTAGCAACTGAAGTTTCCATCAAAGTCTCTTGCATTAAACTTGCTAGTTTATCCATTAAATCTCCCCGGAGTACGTTGTATAAATCTTCGTAAACAAAAAACTCTTCATTCAAAAAGTACGATAAAACACCCCCTTTTGTTCCGTCGGTGTAACCTTAACCAACTCTTGATGTGCATTATTAAACGTAGTCCAGTATTCATCAATCATTTTAACACGAGACTCGATGTAACCCTTGGTTAATCTTTCCTTTGGGCATTTCTTCAAGTTAATCTGTGTTTTTCTAAGTACTGTAGCACCATCCTCAAGCACAGAAAGCAATTGTTTTTGTTTTTCAGACATTTTTCATTAGCAAAACACTGCAAGTTCACGTACAAGTCACTTAAACGTTGTTATAACTTTTTGCAATAAAACTCGTTAGTAATGAAACAATCTTATTAGTTTGATGTGCAATTTGTTAGCATCTGCTCGCTTCTTATCTCTTAGTAAGGCGGCGGAATTGAAAAAAGTCGTCTAGTTTTGAAGTTGATGTGACTGGAGAGTATACTGCTGACAAGTGGTATCGTTGTGATCGGTAGACTTTACTGAGTACGAAATAATGACTTGTCGCATTCTCAGACTGTGGGGGGGTTAACTATGACGTCACAAAGATCGCGGTCCCGGGTTTCAATTTTTTGCCAATTTGTCTAGAACCCTTATCCAATTTTGAAAAATGAGGTGTCGATTGAAAGCGTATAACATGCTGATTAAGATTTCTTATATGTGAAAAGTATAGTTTTGTTAGTTATTTTTTAATTAACAATAATGCAAAAAATACTTTTTTTTTACTCTCTTTTTTGATTTTTGTGACTCAAAAAGGCAATGAAAACGGCCACTTAGCTAAAAAATATGTTATATAAATAATTTAACTACATTATTAAGCTATCTGTTGCTTTTTAAATTTCTATGATCGGATAATAAATAAGCAAACTACAACCACATACCTGTAGGCGGGGAGTACCGCTTGACACGCGTTCCCATACATTCGGCGTCTATCAAATTACACCTCGCGCAAAATTCGTTTCAAGCAGATATACCTCTAATCTTATTCATAGTAACCTATCAATATTGGTATCATTTGAAAGGACAATTAAAGTACTTTAAGAAACAATGTCAATCATTTTCTTAAAATCAATAATCGCCAGTCTGCGGTGGTTACAAAGGAAAAAAGTGGGTATGCAATTTGACTGGTTTCCTAGGTTTGATACCCTAGACGAGTTTAAAAGGGGAGGTAAAGGTGACATATGGGTTTTTCTCTGGCCTAAAAGCTACACAGAGGGTCAGGCGAGAAAAAAACTAGGGTTTAAGTTTAGTTTTAAGTTATTTTTTCCTTTATTTGTTGATTTTATTGTGTTTAATTTTTTTGTAATTTTATCAAGGATACACGTTGGTTTCTTTTGCTGAAAATTCCCTTTTTTATGAGAAATGTTATGAATTTCATGGCATTTTCCGATAGAGACTAAAATTAACTTTCAAATAAAGGCCACATAGTCATACTGATACATAGTCATACCCTTAATATTATATAAGTAAAAGTATGACTATGTGGCCTACTGATACATAGCCATACCCTTAATATTATATAAGTAAAAGTACGACTATGTGGCCTTATTTGAAAGTTAATTTTAGTCTCTATCGGAAAATGCCATGAAATTTATCACATTTCTCATAAAAAAGGGAATTTTCAGCAAAAGAAACCAACGTGTATCCTTGATAAAATTACAAAAAAATTAAACACAATAAAATCAACAAATAAAAGAAAAAATAACTTAAAACTAAACTTAAACCCTAGTTTTTTCTCCCCTGACCCTCTGTGTAGCTTTTAGGCCAGAGAACAACCCATATGTCACGATTTACCTCCCATTTTAAACTCGTCTAGGGTATCAAACCTAGGAAACCAGTCAAATTGCATACCCACTTTTTCCTTTGTAACCACCGCAGACTGGCGATTATTGATTTTAAGAAAATGATTGACATTGTTTCTTAAAGTACTTTAATTGTTCTTTCAAATGATACCAATATTGATAGGTTGCGATGAATAAGATTAGAGGTATATCTGCTTGAAACGAATTTTGCGCGAGGTGTAATTTGGTAGACGCCGAATGTATGGGAACGCGTGTCAAGCGGTACTCCCCGCCTACAGGTATCTGCTTGTAGTTTGCTTATTTATTATCCGATCGTAGAAATTTAAAAAGCAACAGATAGCTTAATAATGTCGTTAAATGATTTATACAACATATTTTTTAGCTAAGTGGCCGTTTTCATTGCCTTTTTGAGTCACAAAAATCAAAAAAGAGAGGAAAAAAAAAGTATTTTTTGCTTTATTGTTAATTAAAAAATAACTAACTTAACTATACTTTTCACATATAAGAAATCTTAATCAGCATGTTATACGCTTTCAATCGACACCTCATTTTTCAAAATTGGATAAGGGGTTCTAGACAAATTGGCAAAAAATTTAAACCCGGGACCGCGATCTTTGTGACGTCATAGTTAACCCCCCCACAGTCTGAGAATGCGACAAGTCATTATTTCGTACTCAGTAAAGTCTACCGATCACAACGATACCACTTGTCAGCAGTATACTCTCCAGTCACATCAACTTTTTCCGAGACCCTCTCGCCGCTCTACTATCTGGAATGCGGCTGCCTTTTGTTCTCGTTACTAGCCCGCCGGTGTCCGATGCGCTCAGTCATCCGGTTCGAAGGACCATATGGTGATTGTAATAAGGTGCACTTTAACTAATTTTGGGTTTTTGGATTTTAATAAATTAAATATGCGTGTGAACTTGTACGAGTTTATTAAGCGACTGAGAGGACAAACATTATAGAAAGGGAAGGCAGGAGTGTTCTACAATATGCATGCATTAAGGTTCAAAATCAACAAAACATAGATGAAATAGATAAATTTTTTGTTCTACCGTTAAAATATTCATTTAAAATACAGAAACGAGCCCTGCGTATAATCGATATCGTTGCTTAAAAATATGAAATTCTAACGTTGCCATCTGTATACATATTGACTGTGTGCATGTATGTAAGGTCCAACATAATCATCTTTAAATGTAGCTCAAAAATATCCTGCACTCAGTCGCGTAGACGACCACGATTGCAAATCCCAAAGCAACGACTCGCGAAGTCTCGACTATCGCTTGACGTCATGGGACCGATTGCATACAATTCTGTGCCTAATGCCATCAAAGACTCGACAAGTGATGCCATATTCAAAAAGAAACTTAAATCGTTTCTTATAGATAAGGCATACTATCGTATCGCCGACTTTATAAATGCTCCGGTGAGTAATTGACCCAGCACCGTCTGATAATCAGGTTTTTGTAGTAACTACCTACACTTTTCCCAGGTTTAAGTATTTATAAATAATTTAGTTCTGTGAACCTAATGTATAATGTCCCAAATTTGTTTTAATTCATTTAAAATGGACGAATTCAGTGTAATAGTTTTAACTAGTTTTAAGGCTATGACGTGTAATATGTATATTTTATATTTACCAATAAAGTTTGTATATCTGTATTCTATTCTATACCTCAGGTTTACAATTCTGTACTGAATATTTTGTATGTATTACGATTAGTCTATGAATTCTACGATTTATTTATCCATGTCCTTTTTATGCAAATACGCTGGCTTGCTGACCTAAAGGTCCAACACCGTTATAAATTTTGTTGAGCAACATTGTAAGTGAATGAATTAATTTTACGCAAAGCCAGACACTAATACTCTTTTACCATCAGAAAAATGATACTATCTCACGCAGCCTGCGATCCAGAATTGACGCAAAGCAATAACGTCACATTAGTTCTAACATTTCATTTATGTCTATTACATATACATTAACAATCAATTAATTCCATCAAGCAGTGAGGCCATATATAGGTTTAATTTAAAAGGTAGGATAGGGTAGAAGTTGAAAAATAATTTGAAGCATCAACTTTATTAATAAATTAAACTTTTCTACAATAATCACACCTTTTTCGCGGCCTGCGCAGAAGGTGATCCGGGCACGTCCAAAAAGAAATCGGGTAACAGATTACCTATGTTACCTGTAAACAAATAGACCCAATTTCAAAACTGTGTTTTAAATTTTGACAAACATGGGACGGACACAAACATTTATTCTGCTTATATTAAATTTATGTAGCAGGTTTCTATAACTTGCGAAAAATATGTAAGAAGCGTCAGAAAGAGTATGAGTGTTATGTTTTAAAGTTATCTTTACTTCCACGGTTACCCATTTGTTCCCTCAACGACAACGCGTCATTTTATTTTGCAAATGATTATTATGCCCAGTCTTATTATGCAATTCATATAGTCAATCAGTTTTAATAAATAATGAAGGTAAAATGAAGCGAGTGCGCATCTTATACATATAAATGAGTAAAGATATAAAATTTCCTACATACGGCCTCACGCTTTTTTCTACAATATTTTGTTAATTGTTAGTGGTGTATACTTGTAAGCAGTTGTATAAATGCCCAAAGCGATGCGGAAGTTACCCTATGCTCTATGTCTCCATCTATAAAAGAATCTTCTCAAATAACGGCGGAGGTATGCACGTAAAACTTTCTACGCAGTGTAAATACGCCTAGCAAATACAGGGGCACCAACCTTCTCGAATCGCACGGCAGAGGTATGATACCTCCTGACGGAGGCAGTTACGACAGAGTGCATTTTCATAGTCAGAGGGAAGTATATGCACTAACGATTGAGAAGTTTTACGACGCCGGTCGCCATATTAGTTTACGGATGCAATAAAGACGGGGACCAACCTTCTCGAATCGCACGGAGGAGGTATGGTACCACTTGACGGACGCGGTATGGTACCGCCTGACGGACGCAGTCACGACCGAGCGCTGTTTCATCTCAAGCGTATGCAAGCGTTATACGATGTCAACACGCCTATGAAGTATAGACAGGGACACCAACCTTCTCGAATCGCACGGCGGTGGTATGGTACCGTCTGACGGACGCAGTCACGACCGAGTGCTGTTTCATGGCCAGCGGGGAGTCTATGAACCCGTCGAGCAGGAGGTTATTCGCCTTCTCTGGGGTCAAAATTAATTGTCTTTAATATGGGTTTTACTAAAATAGACCATGATGGAAAGTGAAAACTCGTTTCGCGGTAACCCCCATAGGTAGGCGTACTTTTATTTAAACCTTCTAAGCAGAACTATCTACTACGAATACCTACAAGCTATTACTATCTACCAGTGGCGTGGCGTGTTGAAATTTTTCTTTGATGAAGCCGGAGGGGTTTTCGGGATCTGTTTTGTATGAACTTCTACAGATACTGGAGACTTTTAGGGAATCTGTAGGGAATCGAGTTGTATCGACGCCCCGCCACTGCTATCTACCTAAGTACTTTCATTCAAATCACGAAAAGTCAGACTTTAGTTATAAATTACATGCCCATAATAAATAACTAAATATTCAAATGAAAGTTTTCGAAAGGGTGATAAAAATTTAAATAGGATGAGCAAAATTATATTCATGATTACTCATTAAAAACCATGTAACAATACCCGGCTCAAGACGCCACTTCATACAATTTTGAGTCTTATTTATTAAAATTTTCGAATTACACATACCATATTATAGTTATGATCTCAAAATGATTAGCGTTTTTCCGAACCATGAATTTATATTCTAGCGTGAACTCTAAAATTCGAATCTCATGAACATCAATTTTGTCTCAGTGACACAAATTCGTATGAAAAAGTGATATATAACTATGACAGCACAATACTGCAAGGCGGGGTTACTTTAGCTCTGAAGGGCACCTATTTTTCCCTAATGGAATTATCTCAGTGCTGGGGTCCATTTCTCGAAGCTACAAGTTACAATTTACAAGCGGTAGTCTAGTCTAATATGACAAGTTGGAAAGAGAGCTCCGCTTGTAACTTGTAACTTTCAGTTTTGAGAAATGGGCCACAGGTAGGTAGTACATAGAAATAATACCCTGTTTGCTGTAACTAGCCTTTTATATTATATTCCTAGTTTTTTTTACGTTAGATATGGCCATATGGGCCAGTTGCTAGGTTTCGAGGAGCTGGCTAGGGTACCGCTGCCACGTTTTCGCGCAAAATGCACAATGAATGTAGATTTAAAGAAAATACTTAGCATTATTAACTACTAGCTTTCGCCCGCGGCTTCGCTCGCGTTAAATTCGAAAATTGCGGAATGCTCCCTACAAACTTCCACCCCCCATTTTAGGAAATTGGGGGGCTAGAAAGAGACAAAAAGTAGCCTATGTCACTCCTCATCCTTTCAACTATCTCCGCTTAATAAATCACGTCAATACGTCGCTCTGTTTTGCCGTGAAGAACGGACAAACAAACAGACACACACTTTTCCATTTATAATATTAGTATGGATGGGCCAAAGTGGTGGGCCACAGCTAATTATGCCACAGAACTTAATTTAGATAGAAGAAACAAATTTATATATTTGTATAGGGGCCGAGCGTGTCAAATTTTGTACTGAAGTTGATTCTTGCCTGTAATTTTAAATATGTCTCAGGCTCTTGATTGTTCATAATTTTTGTGTTGTTGCAATTGAATATCACGTAACGAGGCATTTTTTATGTTTTGGTTGACTTCAACTTACAAAAATTGACGCCCGAAAGCTGCAAGCTGCGAGTAAAGACGGACAACTCAGTGGATTTCACTGAGTTCATTTGACACGCTAAGTAGATACGTTTGCTTGATCTATGGTATATATGACATCTGTGAATTATGCCAAGCCAAATTGTCGTGTACTCATTCGGTAACTAAAGTAACCCGACCTTCTAGTCCGAAACAAAGTAAATAACTATAGTACATAAATATAACTTACTAGGATCGCACGCATAGGGAGTGAGATCCGTGACGCCAGCCTTCTTTACGACATCCTCGTCGATAGCGAAGTTGCCAGTGTAGGTCTTCGGATCCCTGCACAAAACAGCAATATTATAAATAAATATTGGGGACACCTTACACAGATCTACTTGGCCCTAAACTAAGCAAAGCTTGTACTATGGGTGCTAAGCGACGATATACATACTTAAATAGATAAATACATACTTATATACATAGAAAACATCCACGACTCAGGAACAAATATCTGTGCTCATCACACAAATAAATGCCCTTACCGGGATTCGAACCCAGGACCGCGGCTTAGCAGGCAAGGTCACTACCGACTAAACCAGACCGGTCGTCGAAGTCGGTTATAAGCAAACCCAAACGAAATAAAACAATGGACCGGCATGACAGATACTACGAAAAGTCACGTCAATGTTTGCAAACTTGTGTAAGATTCGTTTTGCGTTTTCTAGCAACTATTTTCATCTTGGTCCCGTTAGTAAAAATGTAATAAAAAGTAGGTAGGTAAACAAATAATAAATGCGTTTATTTCCAGACAACTGAAATAAGACTAAAAAAATGAAAATAAAATATGCTAATATTGCACTACAGACTTCATCATCTCGGCATTCCCCAAGGCGGTGGAGCCTGAGCTCCGCTTCGACAATTAATCCCAAAATTTGGCGTAGGCACTAGTTTATTGAAAGCGACTGCCATCTGACCTTTTAAGGAATTGCACTAAACAGTTAAACTAATATAAAATAGCATGTACTTACTGGCAAAGCATGTAGTAAGCGGCGTCAGAAACGATTTCAGGCTTGCGGCTCGTCGACACGTCACCTGTCAACATCTCAATGGCCGCCGTGGCGATGCCTGCAACAGACAATCATTATTAGACACATGCAGTTTAGCGCCTGTGTGGTGATGGGTTAAGAATTTCACCACCCCCTTTCTTCCCGTGGGTGTCGTAGAAGGCGACTGTGGGAGAGGCTGGCAACCTGTCACTGCAATGTCACAGTATCGTTTTCTTTCAACCCCTTATTTGCCAAGAGTGGCACTGAAGCTTTAGTAGTTTCATGTGCTCTGCCTGCCTATCCCTTTATGGAATACAGGCGTGATTGTATGTATGTATGTATGCAGTTTATTAGACGAACGCAATACTTTTGATATTTTTAAAAGTAATAAGAGCAGAGGTGTTGAGGTTTTTACTATAAACGGCTTAAGATGGTGCGAGCTCGCCCAGAAGGTGCCTGTTCACCCTTGACTTGAAGGTTGCTGGCATGCTACGCTATATGAGCTTTCATTCTTATTTATCAAATACAATTATTTCCGCTACCCAAAGGTTGTCTGTGGAGACCGCTCTTTAGCGATAAGACCGCATGTTGTCTGCCTCTATTTATAATCATTTGTATTCTCCACTGTATATTTTTCTGTATCTTTTGCTGAAATGTGCCAGTAAAGAGTATTCTATCTATCTATCTATCTACAATGCCACTGGGTCATCGGCCAACAATTATTTACCAAACTGTGGCGCTCAATGATGTGATGACTATCTAAATTCTCCAATAGTAGCAGTATTGCGAAGCAATTCCTCGCGCGACCAACTGGCAATTTTGTCTACATCTGCCATTGATTGCAGTTTGACGCGCGAGTACAGTCGACCAAAAATAACCACCCTACGGTTGAGGTTCGTTTGAACGTCATGAGACAACAAGGTCGATTTACGATTTATTTGAAATAATATTATGTGTCAATTGCTCTCTCTATACATACTTACGTCATGCTATGTGTCAAGTCAACCTTAGCGATCGTTAAAGCTTGCAGAAACTTTTGTCGAAAGTGGCAGACCACTTTCTTGGCCAACTGTACATTGCCTCGCGAATCTCGCGACGTTGTTCACGGTGTGTAGACCTAATAACTGACAAACCTGTACAATCTGGTTACTTACCGGTCATAGGCCAAAGGGCGTTGACGCCGATGTTGAAGGGTTTGAACTCGTGGCTCATGCCCAGCACACACATCGACATGCCGTACTTGGCCATCGTGTATGCAACGTGCGTCGCGAACCTACGAAAAAACTTTAATATCTTAAATTGAGTGACAATTTCGCAAAGTACTCGTGTTTTATAATAACTGCCTGTATATGAATTGGGTAGTTTTTGTGTCAACGACATCAGGGCGGTAAATTCTTAAAACGTTTTAAAACTTTTTAGCGGCTAAGGCATACTATAGTATTAAAGAGTATCTTAATGATGTATAATAATAATTTAATAAAGTAGCTGATAAGTAATATAAATATGCATGCGATGCACACAACATTTTATAAATATTTGCATGTCTTTGTGACAAAACATGTAGCTCTATAAATTGAATATGCATGACCTTTTGTACCATGTTTTAGCAAATAAATGACTGATTCTGATTCTGATTCTGGTTTCAAATATATACAAAAAACTAATATGCTTCCTGTAGTAGGATAAAATGCTTCTTATAGGCTAGTTTCCTACACTTAAAATAAAATATTTTATGCAGTGCACGAAATAAAGCACCACATAATTAAAATAAATATATGGACAGTAGTTATGTGTAAACATAATTTCTATTTAATAAGTCAAAGAGAAAGATATAAAGTAAATGAATTGACCGTGACGTCACTCCTCAGTATTTCATAGTAATTCCATATTAGCAAGTCGTTTTGACAGTTCTTAAAAAGAAGCTGATTTGACTAGTAGGAAACTAGCCTATTCTTCAAGCGCTTCTCCAACTACTTATAGTGAAAGTTGGCAGCGAGCTCCGCATATTTCTCCCTATCTTTGGCAAGGTTGAAAAGCTCATCGGCATCCATGATTTCAGTCCATTCACGGATATTACGTAGTCACGATTTCTTCTTACAGGGGCCCATTTCTCGAAGCTACAAGTTACAATTTACAAGTGGTAGTCAATGTCTAATATGACAACCACTTGCAACTTGTAGCTTCGAGAAAAAGGCCCCCCGGGGAACCATTTCTCAAAACTGAAAGTTACAAGTTACAAGCGGAAGTCTCTTTCTAACTTGTCATATTAGACATTGACTACCGCTTGTAAATTGTAATTAGTAGCTTTGAGAAATGGGCCCCAGGGGCCCGTTTCTCGAAAGGTACAAGCCTTGTATTACAAGTGCGCGAACTGTCAAATCGTATGGGTTGTCATGGAAACACACTTGTAATACAAGGCTTGTACCTTTCGAGAAACGGGCCACGGACGCGCTTTTTCAGCCACATTGTCCGTTATTATGATCTATTGAAGTTCGTATCTGGGGTGTGTAAGGATGCGGCTCAGAATAAAATTAGTCAATTCTTTGCATATGAATGTCACATTGCCCTCATTTCAAGGTTATTGCTGTATACAGTAGCATGAATGTTATTAAACAAAACCTTGTTGTTTTTAATTTAAACATCTTACAGTAGTTGTCTTTTAAATATTAATAATAATAAAGCAGTCTGTCACTCAGATAACTAGGCAGCCGTATGCATTTGCTCATTTAACATTCAAACTCTTGAGATATTTGGAATATTCGAAACATCTATTCATCTAAATTCTTGTCTTTTAGTCACGTGCTAACCTAATAATTACGCCATGTAACAACTTTGCTGCCATTATTTCGGGCTTTTACCGATAGCACCTGTTTTACTGGTAAATCCTAGTTTTTACCGTACATCGGGATTTTACAGTATTATATGTACATGTACAGTCAACCAATTGGAACCCTAGGCCACTCTACAACCATGTCAAAATGACACGCAGTAAGAGATTTCTTACAATCTGGTTTATAACGTCACTATGACATAGTCCTACAGTGGCCTAGAGTTAAAATTGGTTGACTGTACCTAATGCCCGCCATGGTCGTAAGTTAGATACTGCAAAAGAGATAAATCGCGACGGCTTACCGGAGCTGATTAACTTTACTTAGGAGAGGATTTAGTTTAGGTACTTACAGAGCAAGGGTGATAAAAATAAATGAAAAGATGTTAGACTTACCAGAAGGGGTTCATGTTGAGAGGCGGCGACAGATTCAGGATGTGGGCGTGGTTGCTGTTCTTCAGGTGCGGCAAACACAGCTTCGACCTGGAAACGAAACATTTTACTTACTAACCATGTCACACACCAGCAAATCCAAAAGTAACTATAGCCAGTCAAACAAGCTTGCTTGAAAAAGTTGGGGATGATAATCCATCGCGCTGACAAAAGCTTGACAAACTGTATTGTAAATTTGACTGTCAATGTCGTGAACTGAGGCGCGTGGCTTAAAGCCGGGGTTACATTAATAGCCACGCCGCGTGGGATTGTATTCGGTTCGTTCATACAAATTGTATGTAACCGATTGCTTTGCGACACGCGGCGTGGCTTTAATGTAACCCCGGCTTAAGCCTTTGTGCATTCTGCCAAGGTTCACAATGACTCGCCGCATACGTTATGGGAGTTGTTCAAAGGGTTGATAGAGTTACATAAGCAAAGTCTGCACTTTGCTGTCACAAAGTGGGAGTGTAAAAATAATTTAGGATTATATCACAGGTTTGAAAAATTCAAAGCATTTCCGAAATAAAGCGTTTCTGACACAAAGGGTCTTGACAGACAGACGAATGGACAACAAAATTATCCTATAAGCGGTCCATCTTTTTCCTTTTGAGCTACAGAACCCTAAAAATAGCTAAACAGGCAGGCAACTATGATGAAACGTCAGGCCGTCCGTATCGAACTTATAAACCGTATCTTAGCTTTGCTTAGTTTGGGGCTAAGTTGATCTGTGTAAGGTGTCCCCAATATTTATTTATTTATTTAAATAGTGCGATAGGGACGGCCTGATGTTTTATCATTTATCGCGCGAACATACTTGCCTGCCCGGTGCCAGGTTTACATGTGTATTTCGGAAAAAAATGGCTGTGACAGACGGACAGACGGTCATCCTATAAGGGTTCCGTCTTCCATTTTGAGTTACGGAACCCTAAAAACTTACGCTAAAAAGGTGCCCCTCGTGTTGATGGAGTGCATGAGGTCGTATCTCTTCATGTCGGTGTTGGGTGTGTCGGTGAGGGAGATAGCAGACGCATTGTTGATCAGGATGTCGATTCCGTTGAACTGAGACAGAACATACAAATCATATCTATAGTCTGTCCCCCTTATTCATAAACATACTCTAAAGTTATCAAGCCGATAAAGTTCGTTTGTCCCTTTCTATCACACCAATACGTCGGAAAGGGACAAACGGACTTTGACTTTATCGGCGGGGGGGCGCCATAAGCCTCCGGTAATTGTGTCATATACTTGAAAATTTCGACCCTTGCTTTAGTTATCTGATGGCAGAGTGGTTTTACAGGCATCCGTCCGGTTAACGGAGTACGCTGGTTCGATTCCAGCTCCGAACACTTGGAGGCCTTGGTCACTTTTTCATTTATTTAATGTTTATCGGCTTGATAAGTTTAGTGTACGTTTATGAATAAGAGGGTGTATATTTAGGTATTTAAATAAATGTAAAAGGTATGTTGAGGGTAAGTGATAACATTACTCAACTAAATAAAAAGGTTAAAGATAGGTTGCTTAGTAACCAATCCATTGGGTTTTGTATTTAGTTGGTTAACGGACTGTTGTTCTAACCACCCTTCAGGTTCAGGGACCTCCTAGTATCCTAGGTGGGGGTCTATTACACATTTGCCGGGTTCACCTTGACCGATCAGCCTCGCTATGCACTGCCTATTAAACGTCCGAGCTTGTGCACACATTTTTGCCTCGCCCAAGCCAGTATGCTCAGCAAGTTGGCCGCCCTCAGTGAAAATTCAATTGTTCTCTATACTGAAAGCATTTTCCTTTGCAAATGAAAACTAGTTATGTACACAGTTCTCTACATTGTATAATAACAACTGAATAAAGGTCAACTCTGCTGACATCAATCTTAGTAATTATAAAATACTTAGTTGCTATTGTGAGTAAATGCCATAGATGAGTATAGCATCAATTGGATCAAGGTCCAAAGTCAACTTATATGGGAAAGGCTTAAAAATCAAGAATGGGAAATTGGTCAGGAGCATAATCTATTAATTTAATCTGTCATGATCATTTGATCACTAGATTCCTCATAGCCATTTGAAGAGGCTATAAAATATGTTTGCTAAAGCTCAGATAGCACCTAGTTGAGCTCCAATGTGGTACAGTCAACAACACAGCTGTGAATACAAAGTATCAAAAACATGTATACAGAACTTTATTGCCTGTACATAAAGGTGTGTATACATATTTTTGGCACTTTGTCTGTATTTACAGCTGTGTTGTTGACTGTACAATGTTTTATATTCAGAGCCAACTTAATATTTGCTTGCAGCCCACCAACGGGCCAGCCTGCTCATAGTTTGAGATATGCCAATGTGACTTAGAGGGAGAAAAATTTAAATTATAAGAGGGCGAACTAAGTGGGCCATTGTTTTCAAAGTTGTCCACCACACTTTTTTTGTAACATGGGTATTTTTTACGCGATTCATACTCAGAATCGAGAGCTCTTTCGATCCTGATAGGAGAAAAAAAATGTCCCAAGATTTCCATACATTTTTTCGAACCTTCCATTCCGTTACCGCCATACAAAATGTATGAAAGAATGGTAACGGAATGGGAAAAAAACCTTGTGACACTTTCTTTCTCCTATCAGGATTGAAAGAGCTCGCGATTCTGAGTGGAACCACATAAAAAATTCCAAAACCAAAAAAAGTGGGGTGGACAACTTTGAAAAAAAATGGCCCAAGTAAATTTAAATCTTTACAGTTAAAAATATACTGATTTAATTACCTTTTTAACAGCCTCATCTATGGCCTTTTGCACTGCTTTCTCGTCCCTGACATCCACGATGCATGGCAGCGCCTTACCTCCTAAGGCCTCAACTGTGAAAAATAAAAATTCCTAATGTTGTGACTGCAAACTCTATTGACAATTCAAGATAAGTGAAAGCCATTACAGTAATATTTCATTCCCCCAGTACATAAATATTTGAAGAGCATAATACAATATATGTATTAATAGTAGCCCAAATCATTATAGATGGACTTAATTGTCAGTGCTTATATTTCATAAACACAAAATATTTCAGTATAACAACAAAAAATGAATACAGATATTCACAAAAACATAAATAAACTATGATAAAATATTACTTGGCGAAGTATCAACGCGCCCTACACAGTTACAGTGCAAAGTCCAAAGTAACAGAAAAATAAACTTTCAACATAATGTGCTTTAGGAACAGTTTTACAGTAACCCTATGGTGTAGGCAATTTTTTTAAGCAATTTAAGGCTAATGAGTGGTGTTTATAGTCTTACTTTCTTCTGCAGCGGTGTAAATAGTGCCAGGTAGCTTGGGATGCGGCTCGGCCGTTTTCGCAGCAACCACCACATTTGCCCCATCTTTAGCTGCCTTGAGGGCGATGGCCTTGCCTATGCCACGGGAAGCACCCGTTATAAACAGCGTACGACCCGCTAGTTTCCTAAAATTCAAACGATTAGAAGAAAGTAGAACGCCAACGTCAATATGGATTGTTTTTCATTATTTTACTCACCCGGTGTTAGCTACCAAACTCATTTTGTCTTGTCTTGATCCTTTTACAACTAAAGTATTTTGTCGGAGATTAACGTATTATATAGCGGGCTTACTGATAAAGTAATTTGACTGGACCCGACGAATTTAGTCCGTCCCGTTTATTGAAAAATGATTGGACTGAAGTGAAGATAGCCATAAACGCTACGTCAAAAATAATATGACACTGTCAACTGTCAAATGATTTTGATGACGTATATGTGTCGTTCCAAAACGTATAATTATTCTGATTTCTTTTTTTTATGAATTTGTTGTGGTGCTTGCACATAGTGCTAGTAACTGGAGATAACATTTGCACCACAGATTAATAATTAGTATTTGCACAGTCATCATCATAATGTCCGTCGAAGGACCAAATAAATCTTGACAAGTGATTTCCTAGAAATCAGAGGCTAAAAATGTATTCTCGGGGTTGAAATTAGCGCATTTTCTACTATTTACTGTATACACTAGTGTACATTATATTGTTTATTCTTTTCCTACTAATCGGTATAACAATTTATAGATCAATAGAGCCTGAGCTAATTGAAAGAAGAGTCGTTCTCTTTCCGGAAACACTTTAGATAGATAGATATACGTTTATTTGTTTGTCACAATACACACAGAATACACAAAAGAAATTGGAAAACAGGAAATTACACAGATTTTTACCATAGAGTACTATGATACTGCGCGCTTCGCAACAAGACAAAAGGGTTACGGCTCAGTATTACGCTACGCCCTGAGGCAGCAGCACTGATATTCTGCCGGAACCAGATCAGATCACGGTAACACATAATTGATTGAATAAGAAATATTGTAAAGAGATGAAAGTATATACCTAAAATATCTATAAATAATAATTGCCTATGAAACGAGTGAGATGAATGCTATGATGAATAGAAATGTGTGTTTGATCTGTTAGATCGATAGATAGTAAAATAATTGCTACAGCTAGAGCTAAAGCTAAAGCTAAATCCGGTAATCTGCAACCAGGTAGCCATAAGGGATACCCAAACTTTGTTTTTCTAAAAGATATTTTTTAAAATGACGTTTAAAAGTAAATTTAGTTTTAATTTGACGAATCGGGGGCGGGATATTGTTCCAGCACCTGGTTGTGAGATACCGGAAACAGCCTGTAAAAGCAACAGTTTTGTGAGGGTGAGCTTCTAGGAGACAGCGCCTGGTAGACCGTGTACCATGTCGTTCATGGAAAGAGGATATACGTATTTTAGAGAATAAGTAATGGGGCTTTTTGTCATTCAAAACGCCAAATAAGAGACTAGCTAGATGTAAGTGCCTCCGTGAGGACATGTTTAATATGGATGCTTTGTTAAGGTATGGTGTAATGTGTGTTCTCGGTGGTATTGAGCTACAAAAACGGAAACAGGCATTTTGGACTCTTTAGATAAGACGACGAGCTTTTTCCAATAGTCGTGGCCCGTACACAATGTCTGCATAATTTAACTTAGAGAGTACCAGCGATTCGCACAACAACTTACGAATTTCCTCATTTAAGAGGTATCGTACTTGGTATAAGACCTTAAGACGAAAAAACACGACTTCACTAATTCTCCTATATGCTTCTCAAACCTCAGCTGGTTGTCAATGACTAATCCCAAGTTTCTAGCCTCGTCTACGCATTCGATCAGTGAACCCCTTATAAAAATTTTAGGTTCATTACATAAAATCCTAGAGAGTTGTACTTTGGATCCGAGTATCATAAACTTTGATTTAAGTGGGTTCAACAGTAATCCGTTATTATAGATGCCCAAGTGGAGATATTTTCCAGGTCTGTTCTTATTTTTTGTAGTGCCTCATCGAACTGACTTGGACGGGCTGAATAATATAGTTGAACGTCATCTGCGTATAGGTGATAATTGCAGTTTTTGATACTTTTGGTGATATCAGCAGCGTATATAATATACAGTAAAGGGCCGAGTATAGAGCCTTGAGGAACTCCTCGGGTTAGGCTTCTAGAGTCAGGTATCATTACTGTACCATCGTACTTAGTTAATTTAACGGATTGTGTGCGTCCATTCAGATAATCACTAAACCACGCCAGTGATCTCGAACCTACTCCATAGAAACGCAATTTAGCGACTAGCAAGGCAGTATCTATACAATCAAAGGCGCGAGAAAAGTCTAATAACACCAGACAGGTACCCTTGCCATTATCTTGCTCTGAAATGATGTTATCTACTACATCCATTAGAGCTATAACCGTTCCCATTCCCTTGTGGAACCCTGATTGCACCTCAGGTAGAATATTATTGTCTTCTATATATTTGTAGAACTGCTCATAAACAGCCTTTTCCAAGACTTTAGACAAAAAAGGAAGTATGCTGATTGGCCTTAGGTCTTTAGGTTCAGAAGGGTTATCCACCTTAGGCAGTGGGGTGACCAGGGTGGCTAGCCGAATGGCACAATCGCTCACGAAACGCTCACGAAACGAAGCGCTAGTAGATATCTATCTCTATCGCGCTTGCGTATTGGCGCGACAGAGCCAGCGGCGTATCGCTTTCGTTTGGCGTCGGAGAAATGCCATTCGGCTACGGGGCCAGGGCAGACTTCCATATAGCAGGCACCTCTCCAGTCAATATTGACTTATTAATGATAGCCGTAATCACGGAGAGCGTACGCGGGAGTGTAAGTACAATCATATCCCTATCAATGTTGTCTGACACCGGTTGAATTTGAAGTAATAGCCACAATATAATGTTTACCTACCTGCTGTTCATCGACCGGCTTGAGGTTAAAAAGAGAATAACCAAATAAGTTACCCTCAAAATCTAAAAAGTCAGACAGTGGAACCCTGCTACACCCAGGCACATTCAAAAAGTTATCGTTGATCAGGTTTGAATCATTAAAACGGTCAGGGAGACAGTCTCGGTTATTCGAGTCTGATAAAACAGTTTTTTTAAGATTTTTCCATAATGACTTAGAATCTTTATAATGTGAATTTATGTGGTTGTTGTAATAAGCTCGCTTTTCATTGTTAATACTTCGCACTACTAGTAAGTAAGTAAGTAAACACTTTATTGTACAGGAAAAGAATACAGCACATAATATTTAAAATTAAAAGATTTAGTACAAAGGCGAACTTATCCCTTTAAGGGATCTCTTCCAGTTTCAGAGACTAGTTTTTTTAGGTCATAGTAGTATTGTTTGCTACTTTCTGTTTTGGACTCTCTATACCTCAAATAAGCCTCATTGCGCTTCCCAATCATGATCCTAATGGTACTGGTAATCCATTGCAAGCTGTGCTTTTCTCGAATTTTAGTACATTTAGTCGGAGCATGCATATCAAACAGAGACAGAAGAAGGTGATTAAAAGTTACCAACATACTCTGCTTTACCAAATGAATTCCTACCTAATACATACGCGGGTGACATGATGAACGGAGGATTGCTTTAATCAAAATATGCCTTTTTATTAAATATTGGGTTGGCACAAAAGTAATGAGACACTTGGTTTACGTTTTATATTTTTTATTATTATTACAATACAAAAAGCTTAGTCTATGATGTAATCACCACCACATCATCTACGAGTTCTTGCCAACGATCCGGCAAAGTTTGGATGCCTTTCGCCTAGAACTCTGATGGCTGTGCCTCGAAAAAGTTGTTCAACTCCACCTGTACATCATGGAAATCATTGAATTGTTTACCCCGCAAATGTCGTTTCAGGGCTCTAAACAAATGAAAGTCTGATGGTGCGAGGTCTGGAGAATAAGGTGGGTGGGGTATCGTCTCCCAGCCCAAGTTCTGCAACTTCTGCAGTTGTTGGCGAACGGTAGATGCGACATGAGGTCGAGCGTTATCATGTAGTAAAATTACAGTGGCTCGTCTTCGTCGTTTTTTCTTGATAGCAGAAGATAGTTCGGTGAGCTGTGTTGATTATTTGTTAGCGTTTACAGTTTCATTGTGTAATAGTTCATGAAACAGCATGCCTTGCGAGTCCCAGAAACAACAAAGCAAAATTTTTAAGCGGTTCTTTTGACTCGGCTTCGGTTGAGTTGGTGGCGTTTCTTCTCGAGGCAGCCAAAAAGCACGACGTGTATCGTTCTCATAATAAATCCATAATTAGGTAATCTCCCGTAACCAGATCAGTCAAAAACTCTTTACGTCGGGGTCGCAGCAAGTGATTGACAGATGGCGACACGGACTGCACGACTGGCGTCGGTAAGGATGTGCGGTACCCATCGAGCCAAAACTTTTCGATACCCAAGCTCATGCAGATGGTATTCCACAGCGTGGTGACTGCAGTTAAGTGCTTCCGCTAATTCACGAGTAGTAGCATCAGGATCGACTGTAGTTCGCGGCGAAAATCGTCATCATTGAATGCAGGTGGTCGCCCTGAGCGTGACTGACTTTCAAGACTCCTGTCTCCTGATTTAAAACGGTCAAACCATCTGGACACCGTGGCATGGCTTGTACTTCCAGCGCCCAATGCAGTGTTGATATTGTCAGCCGCAGCCCGCGCACTGTGGCCTAACAAGTACTCGTATAAGTAAAGTGTTCGAACTTGTCGCTCGTCCATTTTATTTCAATCTAACTAAACCAATCACGAGGGCGGCTTTTTATACCCTCACATTAGAAGTACCTACCTAGAATGTTCTACAACATACTAGAATATTATCGAAAACAATTAACTTAAGAAAGGAAATGTATAGAGTTTTGTAGAGTGTGTCATTACTTTTGTGCCAACCCAAGGGACCTATCTAAGGGGCAGTAAGTACAAGCAGTACAGGCCTCGAGGCATAGGGCGGCAAACACATTTAAGCGTTTCTGTGCGGATGACACGAGAGGTGTGTCATCAAGGTTTTTTACGTGCGTAAAAGTTGTTCGCCGTCCCAGCGTAAAGTTTTCGAAAATGGAACACGCAACGAATCGGTTATCCCCTTGTGTGACGGATGCGTCACACAAAATCGTGGCTTCCAACCTTGGCTATGCCATGCAGAGCAAAAATAAATCATTCCAGAAGAAAAAGCAAAAAGATGACCTAATTTTGCGCACGGATCCCTACCTGCAGCATACGATGGGTTAGCCGCTACTGCTTCAGACCACCTTTTAGGGATGCACACATATTAGTGGAAGTTGCGGCTGTAAGGTGAATTTGAAAATAAAAACGCAAGAAAAGATTTGAATTACATTTATTTTTGTGCATCACGTTAAACTTCAACTTGTCTAAGTTCTAACGTACACTCAGGACCTTAAAAAGTTCTTTATCAGTATTTCACGTAGTTTAACCACAAATACTCTATCAACCGTGGATTATATCCACCGGGGGCAACAAATACAACCAGACAAAAATATAACTGATATGACATCTCATTGATAATTCATAGGTAACCCAAGATATAGATAGTTACTTTCGTGTGATGTTTCGGCTAATATTGCAGATTTCAAATAAAAAAGTATAACTATTCCGTGTATTCACAAGGCCCACAAAAAATCTTTAGGTACATATGAAAGGTTTGAAAATAGACGAAAAAGGTCCAACCGTTGGACTTTTCCTAAGAAGTTTTTTTTTGTATGTAAGTAAATTACTTAAAAATTACGTTAATCGAATTAGGAAGTTGACAGACGTCGACATCTCGGTTGTAATCTGGTAAAGGACTTTCGATCTTAAGTGTACTCATACCGCGGCAGACGGGTGAATATAATAATCTAAAATAAATCTATTATATTTCTCATAAGACATTTAAGTTAGGCTTCGTAATTACAACAACTGCAATCCCTCTCTAAATATGGCTCGAATCATTGATAATATTTAATTCATTTATATTATATCTATTTCACAATCGTTCATTACACATTTAGTATTGTACACAATGGCTAACTACAAAAATATACATTTCCCATAGAAACAAAATGTACCTACTTAGGTACTAATTTATTTTGAGTATTTATTCCATTTATAGTTCTACAAATTGCTACGAAAATAAAACGTATTTATGACTATATCAAATTAAATAGTTAAAAGAATACTTCGTTAGAGATCTATGGGTGAATTAGCCTATATATTTCAAAATATGATTAGTCCCATATCTTGTCTGATTTATCGTCTGAGGAAGCAGAAACAAAAAAAACTTTTATTATTAGGTACATACTTTTGCCTCATTGCAAGTAACATATTCGAGTTGAAAATTCGTACCTACACCGACATTCCGTTTTCAATTTAGTTAGTAACGACCAAAAACGTTCTTACCGGCAGGTAAGTATTATCTACATCAGACAAAATAAAACATTTAAAAATATAAAATAAATATCTTCACAAACATTAATGTGCTGGCATCCTGGCACCTATCATACACTCTCTTAAGTATCGCATTTCATTCATTCTCTGAAATAAAACATGTTTTATGTTTAAAACTTACTGGAGGTAAATATTAACATTTAAACCTCCAAATTATAAAAAAAAATACAATAATTTACAAACCAATCAAACATGCTGAGCTTATTTAAAAAATCTTAGTAGATTATTATAATAGTTACACGACCTTGAAGTACTTTTAAATCTTCGTAAATGTAAAATTAGTTTCGATACTTTTCTTACTGTGACTTAGGAGCTTGTGTTCCAAAATATATATTCATCACCCTGTTTTCCTACGTGATATGACTTCTATGTTGTTCAAATTAACCAGGCACTTCGATGTATAGTTATATTGATATTCAGAATTAAAAAGGGCAAGTTGAGAAATTCGTCGCGTTCGGAATGTCGCTTAACTTGAAAATTGGGTAAATCCATCGTGCTGTAAGGTTGATTATCTTTCAGATCACATTATATTTTTTATATATTCAACCGTAAAGCAGAATGGATTTACCCAAGTATGAAGGTGACACTTATATAACTGTAGTCAGTTACATCCACTTTATTAGTAGAAAAGATCGCAAAAACTATATAGTTAATGTAGTAAACTCTTTAGCACGTTATAGCTTTTTTATTTTCCGCCTTTTTACTGACGCTGTGAATAGGTCTGAATAAAAATGTAAGTACGTTATGGCAAAGATTAAAACTTGAGATAAGTACCTACTTAACTAATCAAAATCATCTTAGAGTTTCAAATTTTAATTTGTCAAAGTTTATTATACTTACGCCTTTTTTTAAACCTTTTATTTTCACTAATTGTATTTTTAAACGGCTGCCTCTTCTCAATTCTGAATATCACTTAGCTAACTTCCGACTATTTAAACTCTTTCTTTGGATTAATCTGAAGTTAGCTGATAGTTCCAAACAATCCTTTGGTGCTTACATGTAGGGTTATGTTATGAATTGTAACTTTAGTGTTGTTTGAAAGAAGTAATTTATGACTGATCACAATTATTTTTACATTTATTAATAATTTGATATCCAAAATAATGAGCACAAACGGCTATTAACTAGAGTACTAGACTGTCACAGAATCACACACTGTTGTACCTTAAGTCCTAAATAATTAGATTTGTTAAATAGAGAACGACAAGAGATTGGAATCGATCTAACCTGCAAGCTATAATTTGGCCAGCCATTCGTATCATAAGAAAAAAAAATATTTTATTTCTCACTGGTTGGTCTGGTTGCATCGCGGTTATTTCTTGTCTCTGGTTGTAAATATTTCTTCTTTTACCCGCTTCCTAATGATACGGCTGGCCCAACTATATTTGGGAAAGCGATAAAACTACGCCAGTCTAGAGCTAGGTACTGAAAGTTCGATAGAAAGAGTGGCTATATCCCGTTACAGTGAGAAGCACCATAAATTCTGTAAACACACTAAAGTACTCACAACTTTTACTTACCTATCGTATTAAAGCATCAACAAAAATAATTGGCACCAGAAATCAACTTAAGACTACGAAATTATTTATACATACTTCACACACAACTTGCCTGTAGAAAAAGCGCGAAATTTAAATTGTCAATGGGAAGCAAACTAGACTTTTATTTGGCAGCCTTTTTCTACTGACAAGGTCGCTGTGCCATATTTAAAAAATATATATGTCCATAGACATGCTTTTAAAAGCAAACTATTTTTTTAAATGAACGCGGGCTGCTTGGCAGAATGTTGCAGCGCGGCTAGCACATCATGTTTGAGCCGGACGTATAACCTCCCTTTTCTCCACGGGTTTTGGAGTTGCAACGGTCTGAAGTCGTCCCGGAGGCATCGTTCTCTGGCGCCGATGACGGCTACGAGGCAGAAGTCGTGCAGTTTCTCGGGGCCGTAGACGGGGCCGGGCTTGCCCTTGAGCACGGCGGCCATGTTGAGCTGCTTCACCACGAGGTCGATGACCTCGCGCGCCGACGTGCGCGGGGTCACGTGCAGCTTGAGCGAGGTGCCCGCTGCGAGACCGGTCTCGTACGCGGCGAACACCTGAAAATAATAGAAGAGACGGTATTAGAACGCGGAGTGATGAATAGCAATGTTTAAAAAAATCATTTGGTACAATATGACATATTCATGGGGTAAACTAGCAAAGAAAGATATTTATTCAAGTAGGCATATGCGCTGACAATGCATAGACAATGCGCATAATATGAAAGTCAAATAAAGCTACGCCGGCTCTAACCCTACGCCTCACAGCCTCGAGAAGGTTTCAGTCCCCCCTCCGTTTGACTAATAATATAGAAGACTTTATTTCTACCACAATAACAACGCTATAAAGATGGTATTTTGTTAATTAGGTACGTGTGTCATTTAAATCATTTGGAGATGACTTTTATTATAATTACCTGTAGTATCCCCGGCTGGTCCGGCGGCCGTTCGTCGTCGCTCCTGTTCTCTTCAGTCTTAGGAACCTTATTGTGGTACTCCGCCTCCTCTTGAGCCTCCAACAGCGTCTGTCTCTTCGCGCAAGACCCCGACTTATTCGCGAACATGTCCTGCCCAGTATCAGTAAACTCAACATCACTTGACTTCACGTTAGTCATGCTTTTAGACGCTATAACATGTTGATTTCTGTGTTTAAGCTGAGGACGGATTTTTACAGGAACTGCTGTGGTTATAGGACAGCTTTGGCTTTCGGAGTCGCTTGATAAACTCTGAACGGATTCGGAAGCGATGCCTTTAGCTCGGACGCTGATCATACTCCCAGGGTAATAGCCTTTTACAGTGAGTAGGGGACTGGAAGTAGTGGACATGCTGGCGTGCGTACTGTTCGGTCTGGGTTTAGGCTCATTGTCTTGTAAGACGAGGGTGTCTTCGCTTCGAGACGGAGGTAGTCGATTGCTGCTAGTGCTATGTGAGCTTGGGGACTTGACGTCGAATTGGGAGTTGCTGCTCATGAAGTTGTTACTAACACTCGATTGCGTGTATTGGGAGTCGGCGCTACCTTTTCTGGAGAAGTTTGGTTCTGCATTGAGATATTGGGATGTGCTAAGGTTGAGAGTTGAGATGGAAGTTTGCCGAGGGGCAAGACTTAGTTGTTGCTCTGATTTGCTGAACTCTGGATGTAAGTTTGCGTGATTTCCGTTGCCTGCGGGACCAGGCCAGGACCCTCTCCCGGGGGAAGTTTTGTTAATCTTTCCATCTCTTGAAGGTATTTGAAGGAAATCGACTTTCATGATGTTTTCGTTATTTTCCGCGTCAGAGCCGTCGACGCTGGATTGCGAAGGCATTCTTTCTATGACGTATTTGAGCAATATACCAGAGCTGGGGGCAGCTTTGTCTTTGTCTCTGGCGAAACCGATCAGATCCATGAGCCATCGCTCAGCTTTCCATATAGTATTTAGATTGCTTTGGAGTTCTTCTAGCTTAGTTAGCCGCTCTTTGGCAGTTTGAAGCTCTGTGCAGGAGAATGCTTCTCGATGTGAATGGGCGGCTAAAGCGACATCTAACTCTAAAACGCAGCTAAGTTTAGAGTACTTGTTTAAAATGTTAGTGTGATAGGTTTGGAGATGTATCATCTCAAACGCCTGGATGGGTAAGCTGAGTAAGTCCCCTTTCTGTAGCAGTATTTCTTTTTGGCCTGGAACGGAGCAAGCTTGTTCCGCGGGCGGACATAGCATGATGAAACTGACATCGCTATTGAGTTCGATGACCTCGAGGTCGTATATTCGGTGGGTGATGGCAGTTTCCAGGGAGATGTCCATCTCCTTGAAGAGGCGGCGCGCGGCGGAGGCGACGTGGTCGAGGAACATCTCCTGCGACTCGGACGGCTTCTCCTGGCTGCCCATGGCCACGAGCGCGGGGATCGCTTGCGGGTCTTCTGATGAAGGGTTGCCCGATTGCGTTTTTAGGTAGTCCCATTCCTCACTGTAAGCAGATTTAGAAACAAATTTCAATAATTTGAAGTTTTAACATTTATGTCGTATTCATCTCTAAGTGGTTTCCTTGATTTCGTGGAGTACCGAACACGTATAGGAAAATTAGACTTGTATAGTGAACCTGCAGTTCGATAAGAAATTGTAGAAATTAAAAACGGCAACGGCAACATTGTAGTGTTGTTTTTTACAATCTGAATTTCGTGATTCACTTGTCAATTTCTACATACTATGGGTCAGTTGCATCAACCACATTTGTCAGACACATCATCGTCACGCAGCAGACGACTATGAAACTTCCCATAGAATAAAATTTAACGAACGCTTTAATGGTGACAGACGGTTTGATGGAACCGGCCTTATGTCGAATATTTGCAATCTCTGTTACAGTCTGACCAAAAAGACTAGAAATTAAAAAGAGGCAACATTGTAGTGTCATCCCTTTCAAATCAATATGTGTGAAAAAATGGGACGACTCTATGATGTTGCCACTTTTTAATTTCTAATCTTATCGGTCAGACTATACATGCTTCCTCAAAATGATTATACTCACGCGGACACGTGTGGGTTGTCGCGAACGCGAGTGTGCGGCGGCACGTTAGGAGTTCGGGCGGGCGCGACTATCCGCACTACTTCTACTGATGATTGCAGCTTTAGGTAGCCCAGGTATAGGCCGCGGGGTAGTTGCACGCGGGACACCTGGAAGAAATGCCATTTTAAGAAAGTGTATTTGGAAAATAACCAAACTAAACTTTGGGTTTAACGAAGAACAATTTTATACGGCTTAAAAAATACTTCGAAGGTTTGATATTGGTGTCCATCGAGAATTGAGGGCAGAGACGGACTTGGCACTATTCAAAAATTTTATTACCTGATGGTAAGCAATTTGGTTGCACTGATGCCATAAGAAGCTCTCCAATGGTATTATCTTCACTAATAACGCGTCTCCGAAGACTAAATACCGGGGTCCATTAAGAGTTGAGAGCTGAGACGGATTTGACCAAGTTACTATTTACTCTCTCAGCATGATTACCTGGTGGTATGCGATCTGTTCATGCACTGATGCCATCAGAAGTTCTCCTATGGTATTATCTTCACTAAGAACGCGTCTTCGAAGCCTAGATACTGGCGCCCATAGAGAGTTGAGACTAGAGATTGCAATCCGGTTCGGCGGATCCGGTAATCCGGCCGGATCCGGTGCTTTCTTCATGCTACCGGATCCGGTAAAATTCGCCGGATCCGGTACCGGATCCGGTAATGTAACTAAATGTGATAGTTTAGTGTAAAAATTTTAAATTTATGCCAACATTTGATCTTCTCTCAACAGGGGATTGCAATCCGCTCTGATTTCCAATCAAAAAATAATGTACTATGTATGTTCTTTTCATTACAAGGCAGCTTAGAAGTCAAATAATATGCTCACGCGACGCGGCAAACTTTCCGTCTTTAAATCCGTAGTGAAATCTGTGCAATTTTTTTGTTTGGATGCAAAATGTGGAGTGGTGGAAAGTGACAAAGGGCCATATGAAAAAATCTTTTCGGCAACATGTCCCTCAGGTCGATCCTTTGCGTTTTCTGGCCAAACACTATCCGAAATCAGGACCTATGGAGTATATGCCAGCAAACACCCATTTGTGAGGAAACCGCGACACAAAAAGGAACATGGATTGTGAGAGAAGTGCTTTTTGTAGTCAAATTTTAAGTTAATTCACTGCCGCTGGAACACTATTGGAAGAGGAGAACGAAATAACGCAACCATTGCTTTCGGCTGGAAACCGCAAAATGCTATAAGATAGGAAGGCTTGGCGCGAGCTCATGAAGGCTTTTTGCACCTCTGTGGTGACGTAGGACTACAATAACTACATGTTTTCGGCATAATATGAGAGAAGTATGAGGGCATATTGCTACATTTGTTACAAAAATAATAAAGCAACAAATCAAAGCTTAAAAATGAACATTTTTAAAAGGAATAAAAGGTAACTAGTAAGATTGTTGATTCAGCAATAGCAAATAATACTAAGGTCAATTACTTTTGCTAACTTCAATTTAGAGGTACTGTAGTTTTTTTTATCCGAGTCTGGATGTTTTATGCAGACTGAGAAAAGGTTAACGCTGACTTGTAATAGATATTCTTAATATATATGATTGTGATACTTTTGCTTACTTTTGTTCTTCTATGTTCTTTTGTTCTGTGAGTAAAGTTAACTGTAGAATAACACAATACATGTTCTTAATCGTATCTTAAAAGCTCTATAGGTAGGTATTTCTGTTAAATGTTACACAAAAATTTTTTTTATCATATGAAAGTTAAAAAAAAAACGAAAGAATTTGATTTGCGACTGATTATTATAGTAAAATTTACTTGTTACCTAGTAAAATGCCGGATGCCGGATCGCTGGATCGCCGAAATCCGGCCGGATCCGGCCGGATTGGAGGTCAGACCGGATTGCAATCCCTAGTTGAGACTGAGACGAATTTGACCAGGTTACTATTTACTCTCTCAGCATGATTACCTGGTGGTACGCGATCTGTTCATGCACTGATGCCATCAGAAGTTCTCCTATGGTATTATCTTCACTAAGAACGCGTCTTCGAAGCCTAGATACTGGCGCCCATCGAGAGTTGAGGGCAGAGACTGATTTGGCGGACTTGACGCTGTTCACGCAAGACAGGACGATTGTGCCGTGCGAGTCTCGAAGCGGTTTGTGGTACAGTTGACCTGTAAGTTAATCAAATTAATGTAGTTATAATTAAAAAAAAACCTACCTATAAATTATACGTAATGAAAAGGGTTAAATTATATACTTTTGAAGATACTATGCCCGCAGCACAGTATAATAAGAGTACTGTCGTGCAGTATGGCCACTCCCGCTCCCCGCTGAAAGTGCCGCCTACCCCCTCTCGGTTACCTCACAGTTACCGCCTGTCAAAAACGAGAACAGTCGACCTGTCATATCTCACTCAAACAAGCATGGTATGCGTTCACCTACATGAGCTTATAATGTGTGCTAGGAACGCGCCTCTGTCATATATTTGATCGCCAGTGTCCGAGATGTGCCCGCAGTAAGAAACCGACCCACGCACTATTAATGTTAAAATTTTTGGATCCCAAAGTTCCAATTCTTCATTTTGATATGATGATATGATACCCAAGGCTCTCACGAGCCGTGGCGAATGCCGGGATAACGCAAGGAGGAAATGTATTGTTATTTCGACATTTTACACAATTTTATTTTTAACATTGTTTACCTAGATCCTGAATGCAAAGGGCTGACTGCATCTGTGCGCACGCCGTTAGCAGTTTCAACCGGAAGTGAATAGATGATGAAGTGTGCTTCTCCATGTCTGAGCGAAGTGCTTTTACGTCGTCCCATGCGCAGGAGACCTAAAAAGGGCATAATTTTACTATAACATTACGAAGATAAGCAGATATTAAAGTAACAGATTGCGACATTTGCGACTGTGGACTACTTATTATTGAATGCATTAGGTACTAATTAGAGTAATTAGTGGAAAAGGGCGAAAAATGTCTATTTCTCAAACATGCAATGAAATATTGTCTTTACGTTCCTTAAAATGGGCTGGGAAGTATCGCTTTTTGGGCGCAACAACTCGAGAGGACTGTAAAGGGATTTCATATTATTTTTTAGGCCTAAAATATTGTCCTTTAGAGCATTTTTTTTTTTATTTCATTGTATGTTTGAGAAAAGCACTATACATGCCTCGGCGTGAAAACGGATTCCCGGCCTCGTATCCCTATCCGGCCTCGCTCGCACGCTCGTTCGGCCGTATATACCCACTTGGCCGGAAATCCTCATTTTCCCGCCACTGATGTAATGTACTATTAATTTCTTCAATAAACTTCCAGAAATGCAGCAATGCAATGCAATTTATGAACTAGCTTTAACTCGATACTAGTAAAATATCTGACTTAACACAGGTAGGTGTGACTCCGCACTGAAGACCAAAAAGTTAAAAAAGTCTTCGAATAGGAAAGAGGGAAAATGGGTAGATGTAGATGTAGTGTAGGGACGCCTGGCCGATAAAGGCGGGCTGTCGATCGCTGATGCGTTCATTCAGCCAAATTACCTGGAGTTAGAGCTGCAGGTTACTGCCCCGGCTGCCCTAACCCACTTGGGTTCCCTCTATTTGGCATAACTTTAATTGTCCGAAACGATTTTCGCATAACAGACTTCGCATAATCGATTTTCGCCGAATGTTAATTTGGCAGAAAACTTATTTGTCATAATCGAAAATAATACGAATAACACATTGTCCGAAAATAAGTTCGCATAATTCTGTTTACGCCGATTGTTTTTATGAATAAAATTAATTCGCATAATTGTATTTGGCATATTTCTTAAAATCAGAATATCCACCCATACTAAATGCTGTTAAGAGAGTCGGTTTGGTTAGGTTAGAACTGCGACCTCAACAAATAAAACATTTTGTCAAGAATTTCGGTTAGGTTAGGTTAGAACTGCAACATTAATATAGTAGTATTACCTATGATAAAAATTCTGCGTAGTAAATTTCCACTAAACCATGTTATGCAGAAATAATTTATGCATAAAAACCATTCGGCGAATAACCTTTATGCATGAAATATATTCGGACAAACAAAAATATGCCTAGACAAATTATGCGTAACTATACTATGCCATAACAGATTATGCGAAAGGTGAATTATGCCAATATAGATTATGCCAAAAAGAATTCTCGATTGTAAAATTATGCTAAAACAAGGGGAACCCTAAGAATAATGTTTTTGTGAAACTTGCTCGCATTTCGTGTACCTATAGTCTGGGTAAATCCTGACAATATTGCACTTATTTTATATCAGAAATTCTGCGATGATAGAGACATACCTTCATAAGCCAGTGGAAGTCCGTATAGATACACGTAGGGTAAGTCTCGTCGACCTCGATCACCGGTAGGAACTCTTCGCTCGTCACCAGAACCTTGTCTTCGTGGTACAGAATGCACGCCAAGTAGACGCCCCTGGAATGACAGAACATTATTATTTTAGACATTTGAAGAGGAATTATGAGGCGACAGGAAAATTTTGTTCAAGCTTGATGTTATTCAAAACATACGACCTTGAAAAAGATAACTAGCGGCTATTAATTAATTTGTGCCAGCGGGTCGCAAAATAGAGAGATGGGGGAGTGAGCGCAACACCACACACACTGTTTCACTCTACTTGATAAACAGAGCTAGGAAAATGTTATTGCGATCGCGCCCCCCGCTGCCACCGAAAGCTCCTCAAAATATGTCTACAGTCACTTCACAACACCTCATATCAAGCCTACATAAACAGTCCTACCTTCTAAGATTCTTCTGGAACTTGCTAGCAGCAGTGAACAGCTGGCGGATGGTGGCGGTCTTCTTGCGCGGCAGGCGCGGCGGCGCGGCGGCGGGGCGCGTGCGGGCGCCGGCCGCCGCCGCCGCCAGCGCCTCCAGCGCCGCCGCCGCGCCCGCGCTGTCGCCGCGCAGGGCACGGGTTGAGACGTCGCGCCAACCTGAAATACGAAACAAAAGCAAAACAATTATATACATTTTTTAACAATTAGTAACAACCTACGAACAAAAACGCAAGCGAGTTTACTGAAAGCTGATGTAGACACTTATCAGACATTTATTTTCACAAATGATGTAATCGACAGGTTCATCCCCGTTTCGATTTAAAAACATTTCTTAATTATTTTTTAAATACCTAAGGAATTCAAACTACGAGGTAGGTCGCGAGCGAATATTGAGTGGGCTCTGAAACTACTAGCAAATGTGAGCTCGACCAGTCATATAGGCTACTTGCCTCCTAGTCAAATCAGCTTCTTTTTAAGAACTGTCAAAACGAATTTGAACAACTTGCTAATATGGAATTTATATGAAATCGAATTGAGTGACGTCACGGTCAACTCAGTTACTTTATATGACTTGTTAAATAGAAATTGGATTTAAAAATAACTTCTGTCCAGGGTTTTCTTATAATTATCTGATGCTTTATTTCGTGCATGGTATAAAATATTTTATTTTAACTACAGTCAAGTTCCCTATTTTTGACACCCTTGTGGGTCGGAGCGCAGTCAACTTTGATAAGTAATGTTATACTTATAAAATCATCGTATTGGTTGTCAAAGTTCACGGAGTAGAGCTCAAAACATTGTCGAACTCTCTTGTTTGACTGTAACTTACTACTAGGTACGACGCTTCGTGGAGTGGAGCAGGCGGGCGCGCCCCACCCGCGCAGGTTGCCGGCGGCGGCGCGGAAGAAATAACGCCGACCGCGAGTCAGCCCCGCCGCTAGAACTCGGGTAGCACCGTGCACGGCGCAGGGCACCTCACGGGTTCCGCACACGTTGGAGAAGTCTGCGCGGGACGACCATTCCACTGGAACATAAAACATCGTTTAATGTTGATGAGATGATGAGGAAATTTGTGTAAGTTACTAACTGCACTGTGAAGTATATGAACTTTGTGAACGAAAGTTAAAGAAAAATCTCATTTAAATAGGTAGGTGATTGATTACTCATCTTCACCAGAGTAAGCTGATCTGAGCAATAGACAGAGCTTGTTATCCGTGGACTAGTCTGCGCCTAGGGGTCTAATATTAATGCACCACATGGAGATGAGATACTGTTCCGTGCGTTGTTTTACATGTATGTGTGTCTTAGTAGGTTTAATTACATAGGTCGACCTAAGGCAAGTAATATCTACCTTTGTATTTAGTTATAGGTGGCTATTCCCGCGTTAGTCTGGGGTCCCTCAGTCGTACGGACACAGAGTGCGCGCCGCACACTTCCAAGTCGGGAGGCGCTGGTGCCGCCGCACCCGTAGTTCCTTGAGTATCCATCTATTATTGTACCTTTGAAGGCCTGAAGGGTATTGCTAGCTCGTCATGCTATTGGTAGACTAGGCAAGTAATATCTACCTTTGTATTTGGTGATAGGTGGCTGTTCTCGAGTCAGTCTGGGGTCCCTCAGGCGAACGGAGACAGAGTGCGCGCCGCACACTTCCAAGTCGGGAGGCGCTGGTGCAGCCGGCACCCTTAGGGCTTGCCACCCGTGGAGGAGACGTCTGGAAAACAAAATGTTGTTGTTCATTGCAATACTTCGACTTGCAAAGATCGATACATTAAATTTATGCGTCAATTGATATTGATCATCCTTATTCGCCGCCAAAGGATAAAAAAGTTCAGATCTACGGACTGTATCGTACAGACAAACCGTGTTTGCCTTCCGTTAGAGCAAATGTTGTAATTGCTATGTATTCCACATAAAACCAAAGCAGAACTACCTACTCCTTATCCTTATGTTGGCTTGTTTACTTTAGCATCATCAAACATGCACACAGCTGGCTTTGCCAAGGTGTCCTCTACCGACGGATCGTTTGCGCGACTATCAGGGGTGGCTCATTCCGCGATTTCTTCGCCGAGCTACAAGTAGACGTATGTAGATATTGTAGATGCATTCACGGCCCATTCATTGACGACCTTCGCGCGACGCAATAGTCTGGTCCGTTTGTTAAAGTCGGTAAGAATTATGAAAGGCGGTATTTTCTGAACATCAAAGCAGTGAGCCTTCTGTACTTATTTTGGACTACTACTATAACACAACGGTAGTAGGTACTTACTTGAGCGTCCGCACTCTCCGCTCCCAATGCTGCGCTTGCTTGTCTTTCTCAGAGCCCGCGCCGCCCGCGCACCCTGTCGTGTCCACCTGCTTGCCTGCGGACGACCTGGAAACAATTTGAATAAGTATTTATTATGATGTTGAGACCTGCGTAGAATTAACTGCCATCACATTAGTCTTAGGCTGATTTTTTAATAACGAGATAACACAACTCAAAGTTTTAATTCATGCGAACCATAGTCAGAGTTTGCGAAAACTGAGTTCCGTCCGTGTGTGTGCGAGTGTGTGTTCGCTAAGGCAGTACCTACGGTCCAAAGATCGGTCGTCGTTAAAGCAACTATAAAGAGAGCAGAAAAGGTAAGTAAGAAAACTTTCAGATAAAAACTCGGCCCGAAAGCAGAGCATATGAAAATGTTCTTACAATAGATACAATTTGGTATATATTATTTATTGTTCGTATCGTACCTATATTCTCCAATAGGCTAGTTATGTAGGCACGGACAGTCGGAAATTGTCTGTGGCACGGGTAAATAATTCAATACAACCTACTGTAAATGTAATTACCTACAACAAGCATTCCTTTTGAACTGAAAACCTGAACGTGCCCAAACTTAGCAAACACTGCTAACGACTGACCGGACCCAATCAACTATTGAACTGTCTACTAATTACATTAAAAAAGACGTATCTCTGCATAAATCAGTACGGCTAATACGACCTTTTGATGTTAGGGAAGTGTCTTTGGTACGCACAGCGCCGACCCGTGCACTCATTCAGGGTAGAGCGAGTTTAAGTTTCGGCGCCCTTGGGAAGAAGTTTTACGACATAGATAAAAAAATCGCGAGCGTAGCGAGCGCGAAATTTTTTTCATAGTAATGCTGTAATTTAAAGATTAACGCAATACAAAATTATCTTATTTCATCATACAGCGTACGAAAGGGACAAAGGGTTGAACTTTCTCAATCGCACCCTAGAATAGTGGGACCACGTGGGAATGAACGTGGATATCAGATACATAAAATAACAAACAATAAATGGAGTACTATAGTGGCCAAGTCAGGAAAACAGACTTGACATGAAAACGTGAGCTCGGAATTTTTCCTAAGTAACTAAAAGAGAACCGATATAAATTGTAAGCGCGAGCGAAGCGAGCGCGATATTTTTCCTATTGACGCAATTTATTAAGACTCAACCCGCTAGCGGGGATCAAGCTTTGATCAACTGCAGAGCTGCGGTCTTTGGCATATTTTGGGGTATTTTGACTTCACAGGGCGCCTATGTTCCCGACTTTTACGCCTTATATTTCGCCATCACTATTATTTTTATAATTAAGACATTAACTGCGAACTCGATCGTCACCGTCGGGATGCCCATTTCGATATTTTGCCACTAAGTGCCCTTCGGGATCTTAGTCCTTTGATGTTCACTCATCATCTCCTGTTACTGTGACTCACAAAATTGCGCCTATCTGAGACGGTTTGCGCCTGTCGCTTTATGAGGTTGAGGAACTCCGTTTTGGATTATTGGATAGATTTATAATTTTGCATTTGGATAACGACGTAACTTTGTCGTTGGGCCGCACAACAATGTGGCTCGTCATGGGCTAGAATCCTCCTTTTACGGCGCCCTAGCTACAGCGCCCTTATGAATGTTGGTATATGTTGGCAATGTGGTGCAACTTTCCACTTAATCTGAATTACAAATCTAGATTTTCAATAGCTGGATTGATTCCCGACTCCTCTCGCCGGTTTGTAATATGTGCGCGCCCACGCAATGTATAATTTTTTTGTATGGATTTTTCCACGTGCTCGATTTTGGCGCCCCCTTAGCATGTGGCGCCTAGAGCGGCCGCTCCACTCGCTCTACCCTTAATCCGGCCCTGGGTACGCAAGTGGTACGCAATCAAACTGTCCGAAGTGTAAATTTGTCGAACTACTTACATTATGTGTACAAATTAGTTAGATCGATTTGATTAGCTGGGGACAGATTAAAACTGTGTTAATAGGATTCTGCGGAAATTTCGACTGGTTACTTTATAGTTAAAACGCGGAAGTCTTGGGTTAAGCAAATGGGGGTTTAAAAAAAGGTACCTAATAAATGTATGTTGAAAAACGATGGTCGTAATAAAAACGTGTCGAAACGAAGTCACTTAATATTGACTTCGGTCCAAAGAGGATCAAGTATATAGAGAGTTACTGTCAAAGTAAAATTTGTAATCACAATGTATGAACCTCAATTTTGACAATTTGGCCCATATTCTTAGCTTGATATGTATTAAAATGTCAAATATTTTATATATGGTTCTGAGGTCCGTTTTTTTCTTAGACTGTAGCTGTCTATACGGAGTTACATATGTCTTTGCTGAAGCCAATTATTAGCTATTTCCATATAAACATAAACATTATTTCGATGAGATAGATGGTTTTCATCATTACCATTGAGCATGGATAATGTCATCTTACTCAATTTTAGGTACCGCGAAGGTGACTTTTTCGTCCTTAGAACAACGTTGGTCTGATAAATTTATGTCAAGTGCTGATGCTGACTTTTGCGGTACTTCTATCCTCGTAAGACGAGAGTAAATTTTATCGATTTTGTATTTGGAACTTTATTTTTTGGATACAATTTGTACTTTCTATCTTGAGCCACGGCCTTGGCCTCGTTCCAGCTCAGTCCATATTCCCTCAGCTCGATCTCAACGCGTGGAAGGATCTCGTGCACCTATGGGGTGCCTTAGGACATACAACAACAACAATTTGTACTTGTACAGGACTTACGACTTAGGCCGTTTTCACATTATCCGATCCGATATCGGATGTCGGACCGACATCCTACATCCGATAAACGCTTCCGATAGTGTCGGATGTCGGTCCGATAAAACGCATTGTTCCAAATCAATGAAGTATGATTTTGTATCAAAAAATATTTAAAAAATGGTTTATGTTTAATAATTATAAGCACTATATTCTAAATATTATATTGTAAAATTAAGATAACGAGCATAAAAATACTCAAGAGTGTCAGGCAAAATAAATAATTTTACATTCAACTATATCTACTAAAAGATGAAAAAACTACATAGTATCCGCAATTCGGACCGATGCATTACAACCTTTTTTTTTCAATGGGAATTTTCAACTTATTTGAATTTCGATCATTAGCAGTTGTTTAATAGACGCCATTTTTGTCACACACACTACTACAAACGTATATATACATTATACAGAGTGGGGCCTGTAACAAAGGCGAAGAATTGAACTGTAGGCTATTCTCCTTATACTGATCAACATTTGTTCAGTGACTTTTAAAAATTATGAAGTCTTTAAATTTTTAATTTTTCATACAAAATAAATATTAGCTTCAATGTACGCCATTATTGTTGTCATTGACGTTGTCTGTCACACTTTAGACTTAACAGAATTCGCAATACATTACCTCTTAGAAAAAACTTTCAAGGGTGATAAAAATCAAAATACATGTTATTTTTAAAAGTCGCCGAACAAATGTTGATCAGTATAATGAGAATAGCCTAGAGTTCATTTTTTCGCCTTTGTTACAGGCCCCACTCTGTATACGCACACAAACAAATATTATCGGCCGACAACTGGCGGGGGGTCCGGCATGCCAAAAAATGTCGGAAGCGTCCTGCCGATATCGGCAGTTCGATGGTGCCTCGGACAAAAACTGTTGTAGGAGAGTGCCATCGGCATTAAATCCGCAATTTTTGCGTTTCATATCGATTTTTAGTAATAATGATCTATTAAATACATAAATGAAGACCTGGAAGCGCATAAATCTTACATTTTACATCCTTCCTACATCCGATATCGGATCGGATAATGTGAAAACGGCCTTATGGTTCTCCCACACTGGCTGTTCTATAACGTTATATAACAGCTAATGTTGGAGTACGAGGCTATTATGATGTCTAAAATATTTTCAAGTTTCACAAATTTTGTAGTACTTTAGAAAATCGAATATTAAGTATCTTGTTTCATAATTCCGCTGAATATTTTCTCAAGTTAGTCTCAAGGTGAACTTGGTAACCTAACCTCTCTACCAAACCCTCATTAGGGCCAAAGTATAATGAACATGACAGTAATCAATCCCTGAGAATTTAAGATAAGGTCGATATTCAACTGAGATGTAACGGCTGGTGTTGTTTGTACCTTATTATCGCAGAGTAATTTCAAATATGAACGGATTTTCACAATCACTGATGATATTTTATACCTCATTCCTATGCATTTAATCAAATCAAAACTTAAAAATCCAACTTAATTTTACTTAGATCTGACAGTAGGTATTTATACTATTAGTGGTTTGAAAGTTCTTTATAGTTTTTAAATGTTCTTTTATAACTTCTTATCTCAAAACCTACACATGTTTTTTACTGACCGCCAGCGTGTAGGACAGGTGACATAGCCGAATGGCATTTCTGCGACGCGAAACGAAAACGAAACGCCGCGAAAGGTAGTCTGGCTCTGTCCAATACGCAAGAGCGACAGAGATATATATCTACGAGCGTTTCGTTTCGTGAGCGTTTGTGTCATTGGGCTACGTACCCAGATAAAGAGTCTCCTCTTCACAAGAATTTAAGTTCAAGATAGACTACTCTATGTAATTATACTCTATCAGTATCACTCTAGAGGAACTTTAAACTTTGTTACATCTTCATTGTGCCCGTGTCATTTTACAAAGCTTTTACAAGAGACAAAAGCAAAGACAAACGAGGTATGTAACAAATAGATAAAGGAAGACGTATTTCAGCAATTCCCGTCAACTTTGTACAATGCCACGTCAGCAAATTTTAATTGATCCTATTTTGTTACCAACATTTAGTAATATAATTCGACTTTCGTAAGATATATACAGGATAATTGTTATAATAAGAAAATATATATAAGAGAACCTTAATGACGAAATAAAACTTAATAAAATCTCAATTTCAACAAAATCTTGGTAACAAAATGTATCATTTTTGTACAAACTTTTCGAGAAATCGAAATATCGAATAATCGATACGAATACACGAGATTTCTGTTGCTTAGAAAGTTGGTAATGGAAGGTTGTTAGGGGGATTAGGTACTATAAATTACATACGTAGTCAAACGCATAAACGCTAACGATAATATTGTTATCGTAGCTATCTCTATCGCTCTTCTGTATTGGCGCGACAGAGCCAGACTGCGTTTTGATCGGCGTCTAGCGTCGATGATTGTTATTTCGGCTAAAGGCCGGCTGATAATGGAAGGTGATCAGAAAGATCAGATACACGTGGCGCGTGTGAGCAAGGTACTGTTGCGTTATGGAGGTTATTACCTACATTAAGATATATAGGTATTGTGTTTTCTTTCTTAGAAAAAAAGTGGCCAGACGGGCAAGCACCGGCGATAGGGACGACGCACCGACGCGATGGTTTAATCACAATAGTGTGCTACGCCCACAGAAAATGACAGATTTATAAAAACCACTTATTTTGAACTTAAAGTTAACAACAGTTCCTGTATTTTGCGAAAACTGGCAAATTACAATTTTAAAACATGTCAAATTCAATTTGTACCGTTGTTGTATTAAGCGTATGGACTACCCCGACTACCTAAGTAAAGCCTGTGGTAAAGCTTAGCGCCCTTCCTAAGCCATGATTTTCTAGCGCCTCTGCTACTTCTGTCTAGTGTTACCTTGTGCAAGAATCATCTCTTGTTGGTTAAGTTGCCTCGTGCAAGCATTAAGCCTCCGCCACACATAAAGCGTTTTGATAGCGTAGCGTCAGCGGAGCGCAATGATAGCGGTGCGCCGGCGGCTCGCAATCCGCGCTCATTCCGCTCGCAATCCGCGCTCGTTAGTTCCCGCCGGCGTCCGCTGGGCGCAACGCCAGCGTTCGTCCGGCGCGCCGCTATCGTTGCGCTCCGTTGCGCTCCGCTGACGCTCCGCTACCGCTCTGCCTACGCTATCAAACCGCGCTTGTGTGGCCGAGCTTTTATCTCTTGTCTGTCATGTTCAAGTTACCTTGTGCAAGCGTCATCCCGACAGGCACGCTCCGGAAAGCACCCGGCAGCGTCATGTAACCGCGCTTCGGCCTCCCGAGTCAACCGTCGAAGGTGTGCTCCCAGTGCATCGGCGTTTTTAACTGGAACAATTTAGATTTGATTAAGTTTTATTCGTAGGCTAAGTTGCATACTATTTTGTACCTATTTGATACGTTTAATCAAAGAGGATCGAGTATTATAGAGAGTTACTGTCGAAGTAAAATGTGTAATCACAGTGCGTAGACTGCCATCTCTTGAAACTTTTGAACCTCAGTTTTGACAATTTGGCCCATATTCTTAGCTCGATTTGTTTTAAAATGTCAAATATTAATATTAGCGCCATCTAGCGCCCCGTAAACGTACGTTTTTTTCTTGTCTTAATCTGTCTATACGTGTACTTTATGGCATGTTCTTACCCTTTTATGTTATCTAAGTTTGTAATGTCATGTAAACATGTTTTTACTAATAAATAATATCCTTAAATAATAATATAATATAGGCCACCGTAATACCTTTTTCTGTATGGTACTTGATGCTACTGAGGTACGTTTTTTTCTTAGACTTTAATCTGTCTATACGGAGTTATATATGTCTTTCGTTTAATTCAATAAATAAATCTACCAATTACAAAAAAAAAATTGGTTACAAATTAATAATATCTATCCAGGACAATACTGCAGCCTTCGTCATTGCGGCTTTTCTCCCATTTAACAATCTATTCACTAAGTTACCAATCTCGGTAAAACACCGGTGTTTGGTTAGGGGTTTAATTCCCATTCATTTTGGAAATGACCTTATTAGTTTCGTGGAAACAATAGGAAAGTTAAAGTGGACTTAAGGGCTTAGAAATTTGGATTTACTTATTCAAAATATTATAGAAACAAATGTGTGTAAGGGAGAAGGATGACAAGGAAAGAATTAAGACCGAGACGTGAGACGCAGCTAGGTTTATAACAAAGCCAACGTAGTGACGTAATAGGCTAACCAAGGAAGTATAGAGGGTAATGCTTAGAACCTCAAATCTTTTACTATTAAACGAGCAATTCTTGTATATATTTATTTATTTATATATACCGACGATCTCGGAAACCGCTCTAACGATTTCGCTGAAATTTGTTATGTAGGGGGTTTTCGGGGGTGAAAAATCGATCTAGCGTAGCCTTAGATCCCGGAAAACGCGAATTTTCGAGTTTTCATGAGTTTTTTTTTCGCGTTTGTAAACGTAAAATATGGTCCTTAATTTCGACGCGCGCGCATCGATTCCGCTTAGCTCAGTCGTACGAGGTCGGTCTAATGTACGCAGATAGATCGTAGGTGTCAGGGTTTCGAATCCCGGCCAGAAATTAAGTTTTTGTTTTTTGTTTTTTTTTTTTGTTTTTGTATTTATAAGAGTTTTTTTTTTATCTAAAGACGTGATATATTAAAATAGAACCGAGAACCTATTATCAAGAAAAGTATGCTCTTGAAAGTTTATTCTGACAATGTTAATAATCTACATCAGTGAAGCTACTAGGCCTTGCTTGATATTGTTTTCTTATCTGTCAGGGGTAACCTAGCGCTGGGGGGGGGGGCACTGGTAGCCTAGCGGTGGTTGCGTTCCGGAGGTCGCGGGTTCGAACCCCGGCTCGCACGCAATTTATGTGCAAAATGTTATTTGATATTTGCCAGTCGCTTTTCGTTGAAGGAAAACATCATGAGAAAACCGGACTAATTTAGTTTGGAGGGTCAGATGGCAGTCGCCTTCGTAAAAACTAGTGCCTACACCAAACCAAATCAGACCAGTTATCAAAGCAGACCCCAGGCTCCCATGAGCCGTAGCAAATGCCGGGATAACGCAAGGAGGATGATGATCTGGCAGGGGTAACCACGAAGATTTACTGGAACAGCTTTAAAAATGTTTGAGTCATACCTTTCGGATCGAGCCCAGATAGTAGAAGTCAATAGTACTCGAAGTAGTCTCCAGCCAATTGCCTGTGGCTCAATTTTGGGCCCATTGTTATTTTTAATTTACATAAACAACATTTGTGAAGTAACACTGCATGGCCATTTATCACTTTATGCAGATGATACCTGCTTATTTTACTTCGGAGATTCTATTCATGACATAATTCACCAGGCTCAAACAGACCTTAACGCATTACATGCATGGTTCCAGTACAACCTTTTAACCATCAACGCATCCAAAACGTCATACGTTATTTTCAAAGCTAAAAATAAAGTAATTCCTAGCTATACCCCTCTGACCATTAACGACGAAATCCTAAGTGCTAGCACTGACGAAATATATCTAGGCCTAAGATTGGATAGCTGCCTTACGTGGAAATCCCATATTTCATATGTTAAGTCGAAAATATCACGCTTAATAGGTGGTTTGCGTAGCACTTCTCGGTGTCTCCCACGACAAGTATCTTTAATGATCTATAACTCACTTGTAAAGTCGCATCTTCAGTATCTAGTTGAGGTATGGGGTAGTGCGGCGAAAACCAACCTAAATGAGCTACAAATTGTACAGAACAAAATTTTAAAGGTACTTTTTCACTACGATTATCTGACCCCAACAAAAAAACTATATTTTGAAACCAATCTTATGACTGTCAAGCAGCTTTACGTTTTCAACATCTGTATTTTGGTAAGGAAAATTTTATATAAGGAAATCCATTCACAAATAACGTTTACTAGGAAAAAAGACCTAGGAAACTATCGTAACAGAAATGCAGATGATATCATTTTATGCCGATCAAGAACAACGACTTATGGGCAGAAATCAATTACGTACGAAGGTGCAAAGATGTACAACATGCTACCTCTCGAGATAAAAACTGCCAAATCCTTTTTAGCTTTTAAGCGCGCGTTAAGTGCCCACGTTTTACAGAATATCTCTCTAACATAAGTTCATATTCTTTGCATAACTAAACTCGTACACTTGGTATCGGATTTGCGAGTATCCATAGTCTACGCTAGTCTCTTATCACGGGCGATCCTTACGCTCTTACATCCGCTGGCACTATAGATATAACAAAAGAATATATATACAATTATATTATTAATATCATATTGTAAGTACTAAGTAGTAAGTAGTCATAGGTACACTTTTACAACTTTTAAAATAATAGCTTATTTTTTACTTGTTATCTTTATGTTCAAATTAAATCGACTCACAGTTTATAATCAATATCATAGTGATTACTTTTGTTTTTACTAATATACAACTTTATTTTCTTTAAAAATCAAAAATCTAAAATAAAATGTGATACGATGTAAGCACTGTAAGCGTACTTAGTTATGTGATGCAAACTTGTTTAATTTTTAAGTGGTAAGGTAGGCGAATAAATGTGATGATTTCTATGAGCGTGTTACCGTTTGTCACAATAACATCGACTAAAGTGTAATAAATATGTAGTTAATAAGTGATGTGCCTAGTGCCTGCTATAGGTATGTGGATTATTAATAATAGTTATTGCTACTTCAACTGGTACGTACTTAGGTCCGAGCTCACTGTTTGTGCACATAAATAATGTTAAGTATATTATATTAGTATAGCATAATATTTCTCGTGTAAGTGAAATGTAATTTCTTATGAGAAATAAATGTCTTTAAACCGAATTCATTCATGGCATCACATCACAATTCCAACGATTTTATGAAGTCCAAAATGAAAGACGAAGATGAAACATTTTTGCGTTAGAGACAGAAAATACTGACAGTAAACTTTTAACAATAGGGAACTTGACTGTAGTAGTTAAAATAAAATATTTTATACCATGCACGAAATAAAGCATCAGATAGTTATAAGAAAAACATGGACAGAAGTTATTTTTAAATCCAATTTCTATTTAATAAGTCAGGTAGAAATATGTAAAGTAACTGAGTTGACCGTGACGTCACTCAATTTGATTTCATATGAATTCCATATTAGCAAGTCGTTCAAATTCGTTTTGATAGTTCTTAAAAAGAAGCTGATTTGACTAGGAGGCAAGTAGTCTATAGGGGCGTGGTAGTTCCACAAGTAAACAATAAAGTAAACATTAGCAAGTTAGTTTCAGCAGAGTTCATCCTATTGATTACCAATACGCTACATAAGCACACTATAACTAAGCCGGCCCCCGAGATGAAAGTTCCGACTTCCTCGCCCTTGAGACCGCGTCGAAAAGCCAACCCATACTGCTCGTTTACAGAACGAAGTTGTGTTTGTCGAGTTGATTTCAAGTTTAGCCAATTTGATTCGACAAGTCTATTTGAATTTCAATGTATGTAATTCAAGGACATGAGAATTATTCTAGGTGCTTTCACAGAATATATAATAGTACAAGTACAGAAGGCCCACTGCTTTGATGTTCACGAAATGCCGCCTTTTAAATGCCTACAAAATTCTAACAAAGAAACGAGCCGCACGTGCGCAGCGTCGGACGATAGGGTTGCCTATGGATTAAAACGAGTTAATACTTCAGATGAAATGTTATGCTATTATATTCCATGTCTTGGGTACTTTCTAGGTATATATATAAGGTCCTAATTTATTAGATGCAGATATTTTTACAGCTGATAGTACTCGGTCTCTGGAGTATATTAAACCGTGAAACATTATAGCTTTTACGATGTTTTTTTGGAGAAAACGGAAAAACAAATTTGCTACGTAAAAACATCCTGTTTATGTGATTATTAAATGAAAACTCATTGAACAGATTCTAGTACCTCTTTTACGTACCACTTAACTGTAACTGGCCACTTCAATGACATGTGCAGTTTTCCCGCCGAACCTTTACGACATTTACAAGAAACAATTGTTGACATGACAGACAGTGTTATTGTGACATGTGATAATGCACATGATGATTTTTTTAGACGAAATTATAATTAATTTTTTTGTTAGGAAAATGAAATCAAAAAAGTTACATGAAAAGATTTCTTAATTTATATTTAAAGTTAGTTATTTTAATGTAAAGTATCATGTGTTAAAATATCTGCAACTAATAAATTAGGACCTTATATACAGTATTTATATATTTTTGTTTAAGTCCCAACATCACAAGCCTCATTGAACTTTTCCGTGGGACTTAATCAATAGTAGATCTGTGTAAGATTGTCCTATTTTACTATGATGTCTATTTAACTAAGCACCATTAGCCATTCACACGCGGACATCGCATATAAAACTTTAAAAAAACTCGCGACGTAAAGTAACAATAGAAAGTGCGAACGTGCGTTCCGTGAGAACTCGCGCCACCCCTGATTAGGCCGCGAACTCGCGGCCGCCAGCATGTACTTGTAGCGCGGCGAACGGAGTGAGCCGCCCCACTTTACAATCGACAGGTAGTTTAGGGTATACAATGAAAGGGCTTCCCCAAACCTATCGACGCGGAATTGCGCTCGTTAAGTAGTATATATGAAGATGTTTAAGAAGCTACAGGAGCGAAAATGCTAAAATGGAAAGCCCCCTTTCAAAATTTTAGTTAAATATGTGTTATTAACTAGATTAATCGAAAAAATTAAAATCGAGGTTCCGCTCTCGACAGTTTCCTCCTTCAAAACTTAATCAATCGTAACAAAATTTATAAATCTGAATAACAATGACATAATCTGTGTCGGAACGTTTAGTTTTTTGGCTAATTGTTACCAATTTTGAATACCACACCTTTTTTTGCGCCATAATCAATAAAGCCGTTTTCGGAAATTTGCGTCTCTAAAAATAAGAATATCAAAAAAATCAAAAAGGTCCGACACAGATAAAAATTATAATAATCTGTGTTGAAAAAATCATTGCTCTATTGTCAAAAACCAGGAAGGAAATAGTCGAGAGCGTTTGTATGGAGAATTGACGTACCCCTCCTGTATCGTCTTAAGCGTCATCGTCGCTGAACGCATGCGTACGCATTTTCATACTAACGAGCGATTGTTGGTCGGCGAAAACCGACTCCTCGTCGATATATAGGTTTGGGGCGACCCTCTCTCTTCATTAACTAACTCAAGAAAAAAATATTTTCAAACATGCAATGAAATATTGTCTTTACGTTCCTTAAAATGGGCTGGGAAGTATCGCTTTTTGGGCGCAACAACTCGAGAGACTTATTGTCTATGCCTCTGACTTTTTTTTTATAAAATATTATCCTTTAGAGCCTTTTTTTTATTTCATTGTATGTTTGAGAAAAGCACTATACATGCCTGCTTCACCAAAATGCTGTCAGAAAACTTTACTATTAGATCTCCAGCAACAAAAATTGTCTATGTCTGAATATAAAACTTAATATGTATTTAAACATGCTTCACCAAAATGTGTCAGAAAACTCGTAAATCCTGGCAATAAACTTCGCTCTAGCATCACACAATGCAAAGTTACCCTTCATTAGCTTCAAAAATAAAAAGCCTTCTTTTTGCAGATGAACAAAGACGTCTGAAGTCGTGTGTGCATAAAACTATGCATAACTAGCTCCGAACTGGCGAGTAAAGTCGAAAGTTCGTCCTCTGGGCCTCAGGGCAGCGAGACTGTTGTCTATTATGCAGTGAAAATGGAATATAAGTTTTTGGATCTTGGAAACTTCGATGTTTTTGACGTTTAATAGTACATTGTGCAACAAGGGGAGGAAGTTATCACTAACGAGAGCAAGTTAAATCGCGACGGCTTGCCGGAGCGATTTAAAGACTCGAGTTAGTAATATTCATACTCCCCGAGTTACACACAATGTTTTTCATCATCACACTCGCAATGTAAAAAATATGTAAATAGATGTAAAAAAGTTAAGTACGGTACAAGAAATTTCATTATTCCCTTGGGAGAACGATTTTTCTATAACTCACGCTCCGCCTGCGTGCAATAGCACATTTAAAGTGCGGGTCTGATGAAAAAGAATATTATCTAAGTGAAGTGTAAGGTTTGATAAGAGGTAGGTATTATCTTCAGTCTACCGTTACGCAGTAATTTCATTTAATTTGTTCATAACAATGAACATTGTGTTGAATGTTACATACTAATAAGAATAGTGCTTTTGAACTACCAATGTGTAGGCTATATAATCAGATACTAAAATATCCATAATACTTATGTTTATAAATAGAATAAGTACTGGGGGCCGATTTTTGAGTCTCACGGCGTTCGAATTCAGAAAATTGTCACTGAAAATAATAGGCAATTCGCCGTTTTTAACCGGTATTTTAGTGACAGTGAGACTCAAAAATCGGCCCCCTGTAAATAAAGGGTTTGAAACGTCGAAAATATTTTAAATTCATCTAATGGAATGGAATAATAATTCCTGAATGGAATACAGGTGTCATCTGCCCCGTGCACAAAAAAGGCTGCAGAAAGAAGTGTTCAAATTACCGAGGGTTTGCTCTGCTTCCTACAGCGTACAAGGTCTTGTCGTATGTGCTATTAAAGAGGCTAGAACCGTACGCGGAAAGAATCCTTAGCGATTTTCAGTGTGGGTTTCGTCAAAGCCGCAGCACAATCGACCAGATCTTCCTCCTTAAACAAATAATGGAGAAAAAATGGGAATACGCTCAGAACTTCCATTCGCTATTTGTGGATTTCACGAAAGCATACGACAGCATTGACCGAGGCGCCCTGTATTCCATTCTGAGAAAGTTCCATATTCCCAGAAAACTCGTCGATATGATCCAAGTAGCCACTAGTAAAAGCCAAATGCGCGTAAGGGTCGGTAACGTACTGACAACCGACTTCACGGTGAGTACCGGTCTAAAACAAGGCGATGCCCTGTCTCCTATGCTTTTCAATTTGGTCCTGGAACATGTGGTTCGAAAACTGGTATCACTTGAGGTTGGAGTAAACCTGAATGGAAGGCATAGACTGATAGGGTACGCGGATGACCTGGCCTTGCTAGGGGAAAACCGTGAAGAGGTGGCATTATCGGCAAGGATTTTGGAGCAAGAAGCAGCAAAAGTGGGTCTCAGGATCAACCATGAGAAAACGGAATACCTCCATATGAAGCGGTACAGGGACAGTCGCGCCCAGAGGCAGAACCTACGTGTGGGCGAAAACGCGTACAAGGGCGTTTCCAAGTTCAAATACCTCGGGTGCACTGTCACTGATACACATACAAGGGAGGACGAAATCAACATCCGAACTCAAAACACCTTACGCTGCAGTGCTGCGCTCCACAAGGTTTTGGTGTCCAAGCTTCTTAGTAGACACACAAAACTACGGATCTATAAGACCGTGATCCGCCCCATTTTAATGTATGGGTGTGAGGCTTGGACACTAACACTCAAGGAGGAAAACAGCCTCCTAGTAACAGAACGTAAGGTGTTCAGGAAGATTCTGGGACCCGTGAAAAGAGACGATGGCAGTTGGAGAATCCGAAAAAATGCCGAAATTGAACAGCTTATAGCCGAACCAAATATAATAGGTGAGACCAAGGCACATCGTCTCCGCTGGCTTGGCCATCTTATAAGGATGGTAATATTACCTATTTCATGAATAAATATTTATAAGATAGGTACCCTCTCTTATTTAGTCTTTCTGTTTCGATATACAAACAATAGAGATTTTTTAATACGAAACCCTGAAAATTCGGAAGCATAATACGTATTTGTAAAAGAAATAAATCAAAGCCGCGGAGAATGTTTCGTGAATGTAAATATAAGAGGAAATTATAAACCCTCGGTTTCACCGTGCCCCTGTGATACTATGTACATAATAAATCTCTCCAGACCTTCTTTACACAAACATTAAGCATTTGATTTTGGTAGAACCTACGAGGTGCGGTCCAAAAGTCCGGTCCGACAAATATGGCGGCAGATTAAAAAAAAGTATGGATATCGTTGTGTTCGTCATTTATTCCACTTTTTTGGTGTATTCGTAATGTACAATCTACTTTTAGGTACAATCTCGAATGGCATTTCTGCGACGCGAAACGACTTCGGCCACGTGGCCGAAGTCGTATCTGTCTTATCGTATCTGGGTACGTAGATACGATAAGGGCCCATTTAGACCACTCATGAACTCACATGCGATTTCAGCACACCTATCAAATACCACAATATATTAAACTTTCATGCCAGAGTATGTAGCCAAATGCACAAACGATTACGATAATATCGTTAAGTAAAACTCATTCAAGTTTACACCGACTATTATTTTATTATTATTTTATACATGAACTCAACTCTGTTAGCAACATTACTAAGAATTCGTCGTGATATTTTTTTCAGTAAACTGATGACTTTTATCTTGCCGACAAATCCTTCAGAAATAACCGAATTAAATGAACTTCAAAATTAAGCAGTTCTATGACTCTTGTTTATGATAAATACAATGCCATCAGGTTTTAGAAACTAATTTTAGATACTTATTTTAAGGATTTGTGTTTAATTTGTCCATAATGGCATCACCGTCCATTATAGGGTATTTTACATTAAGTACGTGAGTTTTTCTAAACGTGCATTAGATAAAAATTCATAATTAATTTAGTGAGTTAGTTTTCAAAAATCCAGTATTATAAAAATCAAGATAATAAGATGCTCTAACTGAAACCTCAATTAAATAAATCTATTGGATAACGGAAAGTGTAGTATTTCACCGACTAAAACTATCAATTTTACATTCTGACGTTTTTTTTGAAAGCAGCCTTAACGCTATCGATATAGATCGTGCCATTAATGCTGTCACGTGACTAGATTCCTACTGTCATGTTCTAGTCCTGAATGACACGAACTGCCATGGAAATCGGTGGGCAATAACAGCTACCGGCAATTGATACATTTCGATACCGCAATAAATTGGACGCTTATGGCCCCGATCTGGTTATTAACGACAATGACACAAATAGGAACAAAATTGTACGCAATCCAGTTTATTAGTTGGTTTAGCTAAATACGAAAGTGCTGATGTATAGCGCCATATTTTGTAGAAATAAAATGATTTGGAACCAATTTCCATACTTACATTTTTTTACCATGTTGTTTATGTGATTTATTTCTGATAAAAAGATAATAAAACTCAATATTAATGTCAAACTTCTAAGCATGGGAGTTTCATACTGATTTTAGAGGTTAATTAATATCATCATCCTCCTTGCGTTATCCCGGCATTTGCCACGGCTCATGGGAGCCTGGGGTCCGCTTTGAGGTTAATTAATATATAGAATAAATTATAAGTAAGTTATAATTTACAGAATAATTTGTTGCAACATGGCCCGGCGTGAAACTTCGTAGAAAAGAATAAGTACGTTTATTGTACCAGTAACTGTTTTAAGTAATGTAGAAAGGTTTAAGGTTGATTATGTAAATAACAAATGCGCAAAAATCGCGGTTTTATCATTGTATGTACCGAAATACCGAACTTGTAAAAGTTGCCATACTAATAAAAGGGCCGGATACGTAGTCGCTTATTATGCCGACGCCCAATTAAGTAGGACAATGTTTTTTTTTGACATTTGTATGTGTCTACCCGTGTGGTTGATAAGTTTTTCCTTAACCCCTTTTACAAAACAACTGTATACAAGCCTATAAAATTTCAATTTTGTTCCTATTTATCATTTTCATTTATACTGTATTGCTCTTTCGGAAAATGACTCAGATAATAAAGTCTTCGTGGAGGAGATATAGCGTTTGGGGTCATAATAATTAAGTTCTTTGTGTGTGTCTTTATGACATACTAAAAATATAGTAAAATATATTCTATTTTGATAAAATAAAAACTGATAAAAATCATAAATTTGATGAAGGGAAGTGATTGAAACATACATTTTCAGCAATGTAATTTCTTTCATAGGTACCACACCATGGTAAATACGGGTACAATCCGCCTGGTGATAAGCAGTCACGGTAGCCTATGCCGCCTGCCACTCTAGAGCCTCCACATGCGCGTTGCTGGCCCTTTAGGGTACCTTTCCACCAGAGATGTGCTACGTGGATGCATGGGTTTGATATCCACCAATCATGTTCACTATTCCACAAAGTATAGCTCTAGTGGGAACGGGTTCGACTAAGCTGATTGTGGATATCAGACGCATCCATAACACCTCTCTGGTGGAAAGGCACCCTTAACAGCGTCCGCGGGAGAAAAATCCTCTTAAACCTACATCGGAAACAGATGCCTTAATCTCATTGTCCAAGGCCCTAAGTCACGCTGCCCCGGTAGGCCAAAGAGGCGCTGTCTGGACGTCGTGGAAGCGGACATGCAAGAGAACAATATCACGCCTAAGAATGCCGAAGACCAGGCAAAGTGGAGAAGATTGAGCAGGAAAGCCGTATTCCCGGCCTAGCGCCAGGATCCCGCTAGGTTGAAGAAGAAGAAGCCGCAGTGTGTGACCATATACGGGTTCAGGGTGTGAGGATGCGCAGATTTATGTCTAGAAAAAACCGATTATTATAAGGTTTTGGTTTTCTCTCGTGTACGATATAAAGCTTTATCGAGAGTTTTCCTTTGGGTTGCAACAATTTACTTACATTGAACCTCACAAAAATACAAGTTTATGGTAAATACGGTTACGTCGGTTACCGCAAAAGGAGGATTTTTCTCCTGCGGACACTCCTTATCCTGCGAGCTAGCTGAGAACTTTTAAGGGTGCTTTTCCACCAGAGATGTGTTATGGATGCGTCTGATATCCACAATCAGCTTAGTCGAACCCGTTTCCACTAGAGCTATACTTTGTGGAACAATGAACATGATTGGTGGATATCAAACACATCCACGTAGCGCATCTCTAGTGGAAATGTACCCTAAAGGGCCAGCAACGCGCATGTGGAGGCTCTAGAGTGGCAGGAGTCATAGGCTAGCGTGACTGCTTATCACCAGGCGGATCGTACCCGCATTTTACCTTGGTGTGGTACCTATGAAAAAAATTACATTGCTGAAATTTATGTTTTAATCACTTCCCTTCCTCAAATTTATGATTTTTGTTAGTTTTTATTTTATCAAAATAGTGGAAAATTGTTATATTTTTGCTAAACATCAACGCTTTAAAAAAATTTGCCGCCTAATTCCCCATAAGTTGATACCAGAGACGATTTTTAAATTTTAGGTTTTTTTAAAAGTAATTTTTCATACAACTTTTGGCGGTCGAAAAAACGCATTTTGCACAAATATATTTTACTATATTTTTAGTATGTCAAAAAGACACACGCAAAGAACTAAAAAAACCAAACTTCGGTTCTGTGGGAATTATTATGACCCCTCCCATACAAATGCTCGTACAACTCCTCTACTATTACCGCGATAGTTACTCATGATATAAAACTATGTTAACGGATTAAATCGCGTGTAATTTAAATTCATTATACGCGATTTAATCCGTTTCCATAGTTTTATTTCACGACTCAGATAAGTTAAGACGATACAGGAGGGGTCAATTCTCCATACAAACGCTCTCGACTATTTCCTCCCTGGTTTTTCAAGATAGAGCAATGATTTTTTTCAGCACAGATTACTATTTTGATCTGTGTCTGACCGTTTTGATTTTTTTGATAATCTTATTTTTAAAGACGCTATGGTGATTATGGCGCAAAAAAAAAGGTGTGATAAGGTGCATTAGAGTAATTCCTAATGACAGAAAAAAGCCTTGATTATAATGGAAATAATGGCGCGACTTTCAAAAACTTGGTGAATTGGTGCACCTTATTCAAAATTGGTATCAATTAGCCAAAAAAACTAAACGGTGCGACAACAGATTATATCATTGTTATTCAGATTCTCAAATTTAGTTACGATTGATTAAGTTTTGAAGGAGGAAACAGTCGAGAGCGGAATCTCGATTTTAAAGATTTTTTCGCAATATCTTTTAACTGAGTTGTTCTGAATGGACAATTTTTTTTCGATAAATCTAGTTAATAACACTAGTTTATTTAACTAAAGTTCCCATATCCCAAATTGAAAGAGGGGCTCCTTTCTATTTTAACATTTTCCTTCCTGTAGCGTCTTAATCGGAATACGGAATTAGACTTTTTGAGAAAACCTTGTAAATGGGTGCACAACCTAGAATTAAGCGGTTTGTCATTGTCAGGGGTGAGTCAGAATAGGTACTAAGTTGTCGGCGATTTTGTTAGCCCCACCTTGCAAGTGTACAAGGGTTAAATAACCATTATAATTTCATATAATTTTGCCGTTTAACGTTTTATGGTGACTTTATTGAAACAGTACATAGCCCAAATTGCAAAGCTTATGTAAATTTATTATTTTTTGTGATAATGTGATCAGATCACGAGCCAAAGTTTTTTTGGCGCCAATCACGCAAGTCGAAACCTTTCCACTGCGTGAGGATTTACATGGCATTATCCGGAACCCGTTCGTGTAGAATTTGCGTGTACAAATTCATTTAATCTTTTACATTGGATCCGACTACCATTCTAATATTTCCTGGCGAATATTTGACACATCCTCATTGGTGTTGCGTGTATCATGAATGGATCTTATCTACTTACCTTTATACAACGGTAGTATGCTTATTTTGCACACACTTGCTTCCTTATTGGTAATAGCTGGTTTTTTTTTAAATTATAAATGGGCTATAAACGTGGCCTACGATGGAGTGAGCTCGCCCAGAAGATTTGTGTCTGTTCACTCTTGATTTGAAGGTCGCCGGGTTAGCAAAGCGCTTCGTGCGAATCGTGCGAATTCGCGGAATAACTATCTACCAAGTAAGGATGGAAATCGGCCGTGCGTCTAAGGGACCATCCAGACTCATAAGACGCATGTCTTGCGGCGCGCAACGCTGCTGCTTTCGTCCATGGGCAACGACGACCGCTTCCCATTAGCTGGGTTGTCTGCTCTTTCGCCAACTATCACATTAAAAAAAACGTAGGTACATAATTCTATAAAATAATTCTTTTATCCCAAACCCACATACAAAATTATCAAAATACACGCCAATGTAAGTGATCCTGATCTTACAAATGTCCCCGATCATAAGGTCAACGAAATACACTCTGCCACGACGAATCGAGCCGTGTAAATTAATTATTCAATTATTCTCTAGTTCTCGTACCGTGACAGCTTGAGATCAGTGTCGGTTATTCATTTGATATAGTTACTACAGAGTAAATAAAAACAGCAGTTGCGCATTTTAACTGACGATGGATCGTCGAGGCCTAGGAGGCGAGGAAGTTTGAAAGTTGCGCCTATAACGGAAAAGATGAGGTGTGGCAGGTTGGCGTGGTACGGTCATGTAATGAGGAGGGATGAGTGTCATATAGGCAAAAGAATGTTGGAGATGAATGTTGATGGATGGAGAGGGACGGGTAAACCCAAACAACGATGGATGGATTGTGTGAAAGAGGACATGAGAAAGAAAGATGTGAGTAATCGATGGAATCAGGCGTTACTTTGCGGAAATCCATGTTAATCGTAAACTAGAACTTTATATTCGCGGATTAGCAAAGGAAAGTTCTAGTTTACGATTAAAGATGTGAGTGTTGAGATGACGAAAGATAGGGGAGAATGGAAGAGGAAGACATGTTGTACCGACCTCACATAACGTGGGATAAGGGTAGGAGGAAGAAGAGGATCGTCGAGGCCTAAAAAGACCTGGGTGCGTAGCCGAATGTACAAACGCTCACGAAACGAATCTTTATCGCTCTTGCGTATTGGCGCAACAGAGCCAGACTATCTTTCGCGGCGTTTCGTTTTCGTTTCGCGTCGTAGAAATGCCATTCGGCTACGGGGCCTGGGTCAATGGGCGGCCTAGCCGAATGACGTTGATGCTAGCTAGTTGATATTATCGTGAGCGTTTGTGCATTGCGTTTGACTACGTACCCAACCGGCGTAGCCGAAAATATTTTGGCAATCATCGACGCCAGACGCCGACAGAAATGCAGTCTAGCTCTGTCGCGCCAATACGCAACAGAGATAGAGATAGATAGCCAGGAAAACGATATTATAGTGAGCGTTTGTGCATTTGGCTTCGTACCCAGGACTGAATGATAAAATCTAGTGTCAGGGGATCGATTTTTGAATTTCGAACGCACGAATTCGCCATTCAAAAGTCTGTGGAAAACGACGTAATGCTAATTTTGAAAAAGGACGGCTAGTAATTTTAAAACTAGTGGTAATGACCACTCTTTTTCGATTCTGTTAGTAGAATTTAAATCGCTAGTAGTAGATATTATTGAACGAATTTCACGAAATCGAATCGCCGAGATTCAAAAATCGACCCCTGGTGCAAAGATCGGAGAAGTACTTCGGATCGCTGATAAGTGCATTTCATTTACTGGAAAGAACTAACTTTTTTTTATTGATCTTCTTTTCTATCAATCACCATCTTCATACGCCACCAAACCGCGGGCAGAACCAGAAGCATAGTATTCTAATATTTTGAACTCCAATTTTACGAAGTATCCATCGACTATACAGGGGTATACTCCAGGGATACTCTTCCATATTTACACAGTTAAGTACTGAAACGGTGGGTTTTTATGTCTCCGGGTTGTATTAATTTCGGAAAAGTACTTTAAGGTCCCAGAGCGCGCCTTCTGTGGACGATCGTTTTGTGTCACATTGGCGGCTCAGAGCGCTAACGGTCCGGCCACGTTGGTCTTTGAGCGGCAGCCATACGTGCGAATGAAAAGTCCCATCGCTGTGATGGCCGCCGCTGTCGCGCTTAGACCAATGTCGTGGCTGGGCCGTAAGGGATTTTTGAGTCGCGCAAGCGTTTAAACCAATTTAACTGTATGTTTCTCAAAATCTAGAAGATTATTTGTTGTTTCTTCTTTCAATGTTAATAGAACAATTTTGTTAGACTAAAATATGATTAAAAATGTTATACAAAATCTTTGAAACGAGCTCCAACGACCATAAATACTTCACAAGGTCAAAGCGCGAAAATAGAAAATCGAAGTTTCTTTATCAACTTCCGTGCACGCAATAAAAGCGGGAAGACGAAGCAGCATAACTCATTTTAGGTTTTTGTTTTAGCGGTATTTTCTTTGGTTGTAGTTTACACTCCAGAGAGGAGGCTCTGGAGTGAAACGTCCCACTGTTTGGGCACACGTGAATAGGCTGAATTATTTATTTTGTAGTTCTTAAGAGCCTGGAGGTAACTGTTATACTGGTGGTCCTAGCATGAACTCGACTGCCCTCTCTACAACGGAGTCAGAATACATGTCCGAAACGCGACAAATCCATTGTTCCGTCGCGTTACGCGAGACGTCTCGTAACTTAGTGCTATTGTCGCTAATTGCGAGCAGCGACAAATGATAAACACGTCTATAAATACCGTCGTCTAGTAAATAAACGCTTATAATATCGTTATCGTAGCTATTTCTATCACTTTTCCCTATTGGCGCTACAGAGCCAAGCTGACAATGAGTTTCGATTGGCGTGTAGTTATTTCGGCTAGGTCGGCAACTTTACTTAATTTGGGACGAAATATTTTATTAGTTTAGTTAATTATTTAAGTGCTTTCTGGATTAATGAGTTTGCATTTTGGAATTTAGTTTTTGTCGGGTGTGACGTCAACGTACACTGATGATGTTGATGTAGTTTAACAAAAGTTAAAAAAAACTAGTCGTAAAAAACATGACATTATTCTATTTAGTAAGCAAAGTAACTATAAATGTGCAATAAACAACATGTATCCTGAATAGCAAATAGCGTGCTGTAAAATCGTCTATCAAACGAAATAACTCGTTCTCAAAAATGTCCACGTTTGATGGCGCGGTTACACAAAAATATGCAGAATTGAGGACCCAATCAATAGGAACTAATCAGCTAATCACCCCACAGTCCCTCACAATTCAGGATGAATAAAACCAATTCCATCAACCTTCCCTAATCTTTAATAGGTCCCTTTTGTATGGAAATCCGCAGAATTATCAAACACACCCTTTCAAGAAAACATCAGAATTCCTTTCCTGTAATCTTTAGCACGAACGGATAACAGATATCATTGTATATTCATACCAAATCGCATATATTTATAAACAAGTACCCAACAGGTAAAAAAACAGTGTTCTGTTCGTGTTGCGTTATTAGACTTATTAGAACGTTGTTTTATTCATGGAGTTTCGATAGGTAGATGCGTATCGATGGGCTATAATGCCTATAATCGATGTATCCTGTTTGTGGCTATACATAGTTAGTAATTGACCTAATTTGTTTGAAACAAAGACAAACTTGTGGACAAAGACATTATACCATTCTTCAATTACAACATTTACAACTAAAACCGGCTTACAAGTAATGCTCTAGCTCCCTGATGAGTTCCACTACAATTTTATGTATCCATGTCCTACATATTCCAAACTTTATTTTTAACTTTTAAAGAGTACCTGAGAAATTCGAAATCATAAATAAAACAAATATTTAAAGTCACACATGTTATTTAATCGCGTTCGACCTGTTTGTGCCATTATATATTTGTACAAAGCGCGAGAACTTAAAGTGTTTCGATGCTGATTCGCTGAGCCGTATCGTGGTCGCCCGAAGCCTCTATAAGCCATTTTGTTGTCTCCTCATAGAAGTAATGCGCGCTAAGTATCTACCTAATAAAAATTAGATATAGTTTTACTTTATTGAAAACAACCGCCCCACTGGAGTGTTCCACGAACTTTATATTGAGCTACAAGTCTCGGTAGGCTTTATTCGTCGTTATGGATTTATTTCCCATCAGTTCACCGACCACTTTTGGAAAGAGGATTTTATGTGCTCGGCATATAAATTATGACTTTTGTATGTGTTTTGATAGTGTGCGGAAAGAGATCTCCTCTTTGGAATGTATTGAACCCATACATTCCACGACTCTTCTATATATTTCCGAACAGATTCTAGTCATGTTAATTTTGTTTATGTAGCTTGAGATCTTTAATTGTTCTTATTCAATTTCCAATAAATCCATATAGTAAAATAGGTCGCTATTCATTGTAATTTATATTTTAAAGAATAATTATAATAAGAATTAATAAATTTGTTTGTCTCCATTAAATAAGGAAAAGCTTCAAATAATACATGAATTTATTTTCATAAGTTTCATCAAAGGAATGAAGGCAAAATAGGCGCCTAGGTAGAAAAGAAACATGACACCAACAGGGCTAGCACATGATTGGCGCGAGATTACTCGACGCGAGATCGACTACCCGTCCTTTTGTCATTAATACAGTTATAGAAAGACGTGTGACGGCCTACATATTGTCACTACTTTAAAAAAAAACTTGTATCTCCGTCTGTCAATGAAAAGAAAATTGTAGTAAGTATGTATGGAATGCATATAGACTTACTGCGTTTTAACTTTGAGAAACGTGAAACAGATTTTTTCAAAAAAGTGCCGATATGTCGAAATACAATTGTAGGCCAAAAGTTAGTCTAATGACAATAAAACACGGTAGCAAACGACACCTAAATCAAGCTAAGCCGGCTTAGCCAAAGAGAAACAGCTTTAAATTTCAAGCGCTGCAGTCACGAGATCCTACACGTAATCCCTCGTTACTCCTCATACGAATAGTTTGTAGGCAGCAACAAATATGAATACAGCCAAAGAGACAAAAATGTTTATACAAGACTTTATTACGTGTACATTAAGGTCATGTATACATAATTTTGACTTTTTAGCTGTATTCATATTTTTGTCAAAGTAGTTTAACCCAATTAATGTCGAGATTGTACTTTATTGTCAAAAACCTAGGGATTACAATTGTTACGCTGACGATTCGTAAGTTCTTTACTTTTTTGTCCGCGTAGCTCTCTTCTGCCAATCCTGAAATGTCTACTAGACCAGGAAAAATAGCTTGACCTGGACATAATTCGATAACCGTAATTTTCTTTTTCTGTCGTATAAAGTATCATTAGTGATAGTTAAAATACAAATTATTAATCAAATTAGGGTTCTGATTCAATTTAAAAAAAAATAAAAACGAACTTTGAATATTTTTTGATTTTATAACTAAAGTATTAAATGTAATCCGGAAAAAGTGCTTGTATTATGTTGTGACACCTGCATTTCATATAAAAACATCTAATTTTTATAAATAATTCATACAGAACTATCATTTATAAAGAAGGTTTAGTAAGTTACACATTTTCAGGCGTATTTCACTAGAAAATATTGTTAACCGTAATCCTGCAATTTATTATGAATATAATATTACGTGTGTTGATAAATTATTAAAACTTATACCAATACTTTTGGCGCTTGTTCAAAATCTTAAATATTGATAATTTTAGGAAAGGAAAAATACCTAACTAAATTGAAAGATGGTAAATTTTGCCGTTAATATATTCTTAGTACTATACGAAATCAATTAAACAACAAATATGTAAGATTCATTACTTAATTGATATTTTTCTTACTTGCGCTTTAATATGAACGTTATTACCTGCAGAATAAGGTCGTGCACAGAGTAGGTATAGCTAGTATAGTAGTAGCGGGAACGGGCGGCGAGTCGTCAACACGTGTTTCATATCAAGGGCGCCGCGTTTTCAAAACGCTTCGATAACAAATATTTCACCGTCCAGTATAAGAGAGCTCCCTTATTACAAGTGACAAAAGTCATACAAATCAATTAGTCCGATAGGTCACGTTAAACTGGTCAAGTCGTTAGCTCAATAATAGTACCTATCGAGCTTGACGAGATGCTTGGATCACAACAACGTAATATGTATGAAAGCTTGCGGCGCTTAAGACTGTATTCTTTCGAGTCGTGTGTAACGTATTTTGGCGAGGCAAATTTGAAGCACAGTGCGTGTCTGTCTCACTCACTCTTACGGTAAACCTAATGAACTGTTTCACTTTCAGAGGATTTTTGAAGTAATTTGGGTAATATGACATTGTCGCGGTGAGGTCTTTCCGGTACAAATTTATCGGTGGATCTTTTCGGATTTGTGGATGATGAGCCGATGCGATGTCGCTTCATTTTGAAGTGTCGACTCTCGCGAGGGAGTTCTTAGAGGACCGCGAGGAGCGCGTGTGACTGTTGAGTTTTTGAATGATTTGAAGTTTGTGAATGATTTTATTTTGTGTGTATTTGTGTGGGCATGAGGTGTTTGTGTTGCGAGAGTCAAATCAATAATATGAGTGGTACAAATTTTATTAGGGGGCCTCATGTGTGAGAAACTCAACACTCGAATGCTGCGTAACAATGCGAGCCGAAATCGCCTAATCGGAAGTGTCCGACTTGGTATCGACTTATCTATACACGTTGTAACATGAGAAACCAGAAATCAAAACCTGGTTTCTGGTATCTAGTACCCGGTAACCGGTAACCGGTAACCGATAACCGGTAACCGGTATCCGGTATCCTGTATCCGGTATCCGGTAACCGGTATCCGGTAACCGGTATCCGGTATCCGGTAACCGGTATCCGGTAACCGGTAACCGGTATCCGGTAACCGGTATCCGGTAACCGGTAACCGGTATCCGGTAACCGGTATCCGGTAACCGGTAACCGGTGACGGGTCTCCGGTATTTGGTGACCGGTAACCGGTAACCAGTAACCAATGACCGTTAACCGGTATCCGGTAAACGGTGACCGGTAACCGGTAGACGGTAACCGGTATCCGGTAAACGGTAGACAGTAACCGGTAACCAGCATCCGATATACGGTATCCGATATCCGGTTTCCCGTGTTCGGTTTCCCGTTTCTGGTTTGGTTTTGGTTTTAGTTTTAGTTCTGTTAGTTTAAACAAAAACAAAACTGAAAACGAAAACGGAAACCGAAACGGGAATGGAAACGAAAACCGAAATCGAAACCGAAACCAAGACCAAAACCGAAACCGAAAAAAATATTTAAGTTCCTAGAAGTAAAGAGTGACAGAGATAGCACTCATGTTAGTCAAACTCGTGGTATGTGCACTTCCCGTACACAGTAAAGAGTGACAGAGATAGCACTATAATCATTTAAGTTCCTGGTAGTAAAGAGTGACAGAGATAGCACTGTAATAATAAAATTTATGTTCCTGGTAGTAAAGAGTGACAGAGATAGCACTATCATAATTAAAGTTCCTGGTAGTAAAGAGTGATAGAGATAGCACTCATGTTAGTCAAACTCGTGGTATGTGCACTTCCCGCACACAGTAAAGAGTGACAGAGATAGCACTATAATAATTTAAGGTCCTGGTAGTAAAGAGTGACAGAGATAGCACTATAACAATTTAAGTTCCTGATAGTAAAGAGTGACAGAGAATAGAGATAGCACTATAATAATTTAAGTTCCTGGTAGTAAAGAGTGACAGAGATAGCATTTTTGTTATTTAAATTTCTGTTAGTAAAGAGTGACAGAGATAGCACTATTGTTATTTAAATTTCTGTTAGTAAAGACGTAAAGAGTGACAGAGATATCACTCACGTTGGTCAAAGACGTGGTTTATGGACTACTATTTGGACCCCCCAATGTCACGCTTTTTTAATCCTTTAACATGGATTGTCACATTTAGTATGACGTAATATATGAATGACGCCTAAAGATTGAGAGAGACAGCAATATTGTTCTTCAAATTCGTGGTAGTGAGAACAGGGTGCGTAGCCGAATGGCACAAACGCTCACGAAACGAAACGCTAGTAGATATCTATCTCTATCGCTCTTGCGTATTGGCGCGACAGAGCCAGACTGCGTTTCGTTTTCGTTTCGCGTCGGAGAAATGGCATTCGGCTACGGGGCCTGAACAGAGACAGCACTATGTATCGCGCGGCCGCCGACTACGCAAGTCGCCGCGTAATTATAATAACCGTTCGGCTCCTTTTTAGATCGTGTACAGTCAACAACACAGCTGGCAAGACAAAGTGCCAAAAATATGTATAGAGTATTTTATTTCCTGTACAAGTGTTGGTACTTGGTACATTAAGGTATGTGTATACATATATTTGGCACTTTATCTTTATTCACAGCTGAGTTGCTGACTGTACCAATAACGATCAACTATGAACTTTTGTGGTTTGTTTTAAATAGTTCTATGCAGATATAGATTAGAATACCTATTCTATCGGTACTTTTTGTATAGGTTATTATAATAACTGGACAAAATAATTATAATCAGTGCCGGCGCACTCCGCGATCACGATTCTTTCGCCGAGCTACAAGGCCTTGATATATAGGATGTATTATTTTATCAGCAACAAAAATATGTGATGATATTGAATTAAGGCAAAACAAGACATATAAACGCTCTCCATTATTTCCTCCCTGGTTTATGAAGCTAGAACAATGATTTTTAACACATACGAAATTCGTACACTGAAATAAAGTGATGATACTATAAATATACTCGACATTCAAAGTCGATAATCTAGTGACGTGAGAAGTTATTGATATAACAGAATTTTGCACAAAATTTTGCAGAATTTTGCCCTTTGATGTTGAAAATGCCGCCACTCTATAAAACAAACAGACCGCACACGAGCAGCCGACATTAAATTCTATTGCACGGCGCGAAGGTCGAAAGCCGCGCCCGCACCTGGGCGTAGGTAGCGAGATCGGGTGCACGTGCGCTTACCTTTGAAATCGCCGACACACAGGTGTCGCCGTTCGCCCTCTCTTTTCATTTATGTTTCTGTTTCAATCGGTTAGCCGTATGCCGGCCGGCAATAAAGGTTGTTTTTTTAACCGACTTCAAAAAAAGTAGGAGGTTCTCAATTCAACTGAATGTTTTTTAGGGTTCCGTAGTCAACTAGGAATCCTTATAGTTTCCCCCTGTCTGTCTGTCTGTCCGTCCGTCCGCGGATAATCTCAGTAACCGTAAGCACTAGAAAGCTGAAATTTGGTACCAATGTATCAATCACGCCAACAAAGTGCAAAAATAAAAAATGGAAAAAAATGTTTTATTAGGGTACCCCCCCTACATGTAAAGTGGGGGCTGATTTTTTTTTTCATTCCAACCCCAACGTATGATATATTGTTGGATAGGTATTTAAAAATGAATAAGGGTTTACTAAGATCGTTTTTTGATAATATTAATATTTTCGGAAATAATCGCTCCTAAAGAAAAAAAAGTGCGTCCCCACCCCTCTAACTTTTGAACCATATGTTTAAAAAATATGAAAAAAATCACAAAAGTAGAACTTTATAAAGACTTTCTAGGAAAATTGTTTTGAACTTGATAGGTTCAGTAGTTTTTGAGAAAAATACTGAAAACTACGGAACCCTACACTGAGCGTGGCCCGACACGCTCTTGGCCGGTTTTTGATCATATTAATATTTTCGGAAATAATCGCTCCTAAAGGAAAAAAAAAGTGCGTCCCCCCCCCTCTATATTTTGAACCTTATGTTTAAAAAAATATGAAAAAAGATCAAAAAAGTAGAACTTTATAAAGACTTTCTAGGAAAATTGTTTTGAGAAAAATACGATAAACTACGGAACCCTACACTGAGCGTGGACCGACACGCTCTTGGTCGGTTTTTTTGTTACTCGATATCTCCGAGAATCGTGGACCGATTTTCAAATTATTTTTTTAATCGAACGGGTATAACCCCGAGATGGTCCTATTGGCACCAAGTCCCAGGCGGCGCGGCGCGCGCCACGCCGCCGCCACGCCGCCTGGGGCGCGTCTTACGTCCTTCCTATACAAAATGTACTGAGGAGACGATTTTTGAATTACACTCAGGTGGCGTGGCGCGGACGTCCGTCCGCGCCCCGAGACACGCGACGCTCTGGTGTGGCCGGTACCTTACGTCCCTAACCTATTAACCGATCCGCCGCGGTGACGCGGCCGGTGCGCGGCGCGCTCTCCCAGGCCCGCGCCCCGCGCGCTCCCCCGCCCCGCGACAGCCGCTCTATACTCCCTTATAACGTAACGAATAAGTGGTATTTTAATACTTTTGTAGACAAAAATACGTTGTTTCGGAAGTAGAATGTAGTGTGAGGAAGTGTAATTTGTATTTTTCTTTTGAGCGGCACGGAAGTATCCCAAGTGAGCCCTTTACGGCGTGGTAAGCTAGTAGTGGCTTTGTGTTTAACGTTATTCCGAAACAAAATGTCTTAAGCGACGTGTGTTTATAAACAAGATAAGCTTTTCTTAAAAGGAATGTGTAAACGTAATGGCAGTTGCCTGTAAATCCGAGGTGGCGTGTACAAGGTTTTTGGCATTACTCGGCCACTTATAGAGATGTAATTTAGAGTTGTTATTTACCAGGTGTAACCCGTGTAACCGAGTTTTTTTTTCTGTGACCCAGGGTTACAGAATTAATTTATAACATAAGATAAAAAAGTAGCGTATCTTAGACTGATGTTGAGATATTTGTTCAATAAAAAATATTTATGCTGTTAAAATTAAATGTTTAAAAAATCTGAGTTAGCTTGAAGTTGGCTATGTGATTTCCAGTTTCCACCGTAGGTATACTACTATATACATATGTGCTTTAAGGGGGCGCCTAACGACACTCCATATGTGTAAACAGTGAGTTTATACTTATGCCAATATCCGCAAATATCTGTCATAATTTAAACTTCCTGTCAAAAAGTCATTTATTGAAAGGACAATTTTCAGAAGACGGATCCTTTCCCCTATAGTACTTCATTATAATCCTCGTCATTATGTAGATAAATTATTATTCCCTTCAAATCAAAGGTGAATAGGCATTTTCTGGGTAAGCTCACTCCATCGTAGGCCACGTCTTTGCCTTTGGCTAGTCTGTGGCCAAGAGTGAGCCCATTTATAATAATAATAATTAAAAAAATATATATAATAAAATATACTCACATTGCGTGCCCTCCTTAGCCCCAAACTCCATGAGCATCTTGGCGAGCGGCCTGTTGCTGGCCAGTACGGCCACGTCCAGCGGAGATAGGCCATCGGGGTTGACACTGGAACATAGACAAATAGTAAATTTATATACGTAGTCCTTGACTGACCTTGACCTTCACGGAAGTCACATGACTGGTGGCGCGAGATTATGTCGCCTCACGATAGGCTTTATGTCAGTGATGCAATAAGAAAAGTAAGTGAGATTGTATGTCGCGGCAACATGTCACGCCAATCATGCTAGCCCCGCTAACTTATTATACATAGATAAGTGCCTACGTCATTGTCAAAAACCTAAGCATTGAGGAAACAACTGAAGACGATTATGATTCTGTTCGAGAGAAAAATAATATGAACCTTAGTATCGTACCTTTAAAAAGTACATATAAGATTTTTTTTGTAAACGGCTGTCAAATCTTACAAGCCGCCGATAATTTTTTGTTACTGTCCGTCATTTTACTGTTTGTTACAAGGTTAGAAAAAGATAAGTTTAACAAAGGTTTGTAATCATTTTATGAATAGGAGGTAAACGGTTTCATTCTGATGTCCGTTACTAAATCTAGCCCAAATATATAAGTTTCAAGACATTTTCATTTGTAAAATTATTATTTTTTAATTTACGAACGCAATTTACTTTTATAATATCCTCTTTGTCAAAGAATAATTAATAATATAAGACAGAGAAAAAACCTCTTAACATAAATCAGACAAAATAAAATATTCTTGTATCTACTGTCTTTATTCAGCTCGGCCTCGGCGGTGAGTAAAAAGCCAAACCTAATACCTAAAAAGAATACCTTTCACCGCGAGATTTTTCCCAGAAAATATTCAAAATTCGAAGCTCTTTCCTATAAGTACTAGTAAATTCACTGTTCATGTTAAGGTTCCTCTGGGTGCAAGCCTTAGTGAATTGAGGTACTAACTAAACTGAAAGTTAGGTTAGGTTTTCCATTATACTTCTTCACTTTAGCCCATTTATCTTTAGCCCTGGGGGTTTTGAGCGATAGATCAGAATAAGATAGGTTGCATTTATGTACAGTCGACTACAAAGAGATGTATCCACTTTTTCACCTTATTACAATGCAATAAGGTGAAAAGTAGATACATCTCTTTGTAGTCGAGTGTACACATATTATAGCGCAAATCTTCTTTAAATTATCTTTTAACTTAACAAGAATCTATTGATAATTTATTTTACTAGAAATACAGTTTTGAACTGTTTCGAATAGAAGGAAAAATAGAAAAAATCACACCTGCGTTGGTCAGCGCGCCAGCGCTATCGGTGTTCTGATAAAAAGGTTGCAGGTTTTAGTCCTACCGGAGTAAAAACCGTATTACTCTGCGTAACAAGGCATTTGACGAAATTAACACTATTTAAAAGGGTACAAAAGTCCATTGTGTCATTAATCTAGTTATTAAGGCTTTTACGGAACTTTGCTGCAAAAAAGGATTCATAATTCAGTTATCAGCGTGCGTACCCGAGTGCAGAAACGCTCACGAAACGATCGTAGATATCTATCTCTATCGCTCTTGCGTATTGGCGCGACAGAGCCAGACTACCTTTCACGGCGTTTCGTTTTCGTTTCGCGTCGTAGAAAATCCATTCGGCTACGGGGCCTGACCAGACGTGACATATTCTACAGGTGAGGACATTGAGTACATAAATCAATATCCGTACTCGTATACCTACCCAGTAGCAAAAGGTCAGTTGTAGAAATATCAAACACATAAACATACTAGAACGTAATAACTTAAAACCACAAAATTAAAATTTTGAAAAAAAAACCCCGACATAGTGGACCGGTTTTCATGAAATATGGCTAAGAACACTCCCGACTAACTCAGCTTTCAAACAAAAAAAAAACTAAATCTAAATCGGTTCATCCGTTCGGGAGCTACGATGCCACAGACAGACACACACACAGACAGACAGACAGACAGACACGTCAAACTTATAACACCCCGTTGCGTCGGGGGTTAATAAAAAATAAGAAGAAACAATACCCACAACCAAAAAAGAAAATAAAATACCGCGTTGAATGTGCATGTTAACTTGGGCGACTTTGTCAAGCTTGTCGATCGTCTTTTGTCACCTCACCGTGTTGAGAGGCGGAGGAGTTTATCTCTTCCTAGACTACCCGTCCTTATGTCATTAATAGAGTTAGAAGAAGACGTGTAATCTATCTCGCGGCGACATACTCATCAATAATATACTCGAGGCTGACCCTCACGGATACAAACTTTTGTGAGAAAAGTGGGTTAGGTTAGGTTAGAACTGCGACCCTCACGGAAACAAACTTTTGTGAGAAAAGTGGGTTAGGTTAGGTTAGAACTGTGACCCTCACGGAAACAAACTTTTGTGAGAAAAGTGGGTTAGGTTAGGTTAGAACTGCGACCCTCACGGAAACAAAACTTTTGTGAGAAAAGTGGGTTAGGTTAGGTTAGAACTGTGACCCTCACGGAAACAAACTTTTGTGATAAAAGTGGGTTAGGTTAGGTTAGAACTTGCTCGATCCGCCAATCGCGTCGTCTTGCGTAGGGCTGGACTATCACTCGTTGAACCGTAAAAGCTGTTTAATGCAGTCAAAAAAGCCGTTCTTCTTCTCTTTGCACTTTAAATTTTATGTTTTTTTGCTGATCACTTTATGTTGTAATTAATAAAAAATTGATTGCAATTAGAATAAAATGCTGTATCATTTAGATAAACTGCTGTATATTATGAGGTACAATACATGTCCTTGGCACTTTCTCGCAACTTCTATTTACGATTTCATTTATGTAAGACGTTATCTCGATGATTGTCATGTTTTGTGATGTTTTAATAACCTAATTAATTATTTATAAACTAATCAGAGTTTAATTGCAAATAGCTCAGGCGGTAGGATTTATTATTCCATTTAATATCATTGGCGTTTATTATTGATATTCTTATTCTCTCTATTTATTGAGTTACAATGGATATTTATTATTAAACCTATGTTTTGATTTGTCGTCTGAATTGGGAAAAATATCCTTCAAAGCAAAGGAAAGGAAGCCAATCCTATCAGTCCTTAAAATTTACTTATAAAAGTATTTAATTCGACCCTTATATTTGTAAACAAAGTTGGCTTTGAGTGCACTTGGTTTATGCGAGACCAATTTTAATATTTCAGTAGAGGGTAAAACTCAAGGGCTTCTATTTAACACGAAAAATATATTTAAGAGCGGTTTGAAAGGCTACTTAATTAAATTTGGAGGCAGTTGATATTTTGTATTTTTAGGTAGATAATAAATATGTTTTTATTAAAAAAAAGTTGGTTTAGAATGAGGTAAGGAAAACAATATTCGATTGTGATAATCTCAGCCGTTATAAATTAGACCTGAATTGTTAAAAACTTTTTACAGTAAGGTACAGCGGGGCAAATCTCGACTGGGGAAATGTAACTGGTCCATTTTTTCCATGTTTTATAATATTTGCATTATTAAATAGAGTGTCCACCAGTTAAATATGGTAGGTGTGTTCAGTGATGCATGTAGAACTCAACATCATAGTGTAATAATGGAAAAATGGATCAGTTACAATTGCCCCCAGTCGAATTTTGCCCCGCGGTACCTTATTAGAACTTTTTTTAAATTTAAACTGTTTATTTCAGTCATTTTTTATAGAATTTTACAAACAAAACTCTTAATCTATTATTATTTAGATTCTTATTGAGTTAGGTCTAATTGAGATCATGCATTATTTACATAGAAAATACACTATTTGAGTTTTTGTGGCGAAAATCTCGGCACGCTTGTCTGTTTACTGTCTAGCTTCTTATTTGGAATAATTTTCAGGAGCTTACACCAGAAGCAAAGCAATCGTTCAGCTAGCACAGTGGATCCACCAGTTGAGCATCCCTCACGCTATGTGCTACATGTATTATTTTACTATAGGTATTAAATAAAGAAGGTCCGGTAGTATGAAGGGTGCTACTGGTAATCTGTGTCATGAGCAACATACAGTAAAAGCACTCCTGCCCTGACCCTACAGACTAATGCATGTCAAATATTAAGAGTATTTCTTATTTTTTTGCCATTTTTTTATTTTGATTTTTTTTGGGAATTTTAGGTTAATTGTACTCAGAATCACGAGTACTTTCAATCTCACTGGGAGACAAAAAGTGTCCCAGAATTTCCATACATTTCTGTTACTTTTCTCTTTTGTTACCCCACACAACATGTACGGAAAATGGTAACTAAATAAGAAAAAAATCGTATGGGACAATTTTTTTTACTACTAGGATTGAAAAAGCTAGTGATTCTGAGTAGAAATAGCATAATTTTTTTCAAAAATATAACATTTCATAAAAGTGGCGAAAAAGAAAGAAATGCTCATAAAAGAATTGGCTCGCTGAGTTTCTTGCCGGTCCCATAGTGGATACCGTTCTCCAACTGAGGGGAGGACTCATCATTTGACGTTCATAAGCGCATTCTAATATATAAAATTATCTTTTGCAGTAAAACAGTAGAGAGGGGCAAAGTTTACCTGTTGACATCGACATCCGTAGACTCAAGGATGTTCCTGGCTTTGTCGAGGTACCCGTGTTCGACGGCGGCGAAGAGTGCTGTAACAAACAAATATAAAAAACTTCAGACTGATGGAAGTCAGATTGTTAATAATTATATTTTGGATAGGGTAGCTTGTAAGGCATATCAAAAAAGGAATGTCTTTTTTGATTTCATACAAAATCATTGAATTCCTAGTATAGCGCAGTCGTCGAGGAGTGCCATACTAACGTAAAAATACACGTGTTGGTGTATGTTAGCTTGGACGATTTCATCAAGTTTACCGCTTGTCTTTTGTCTCCTCGCTTTGTCAAGGGCCGGGAGAGCGCTCCCTCCTCACCCCACACCTCGAGTAGCGAGCTTTATAGTAAAAATAAGTACAAACAAAAACCCAGAACCATAAAAAAAGAAAATTAAAATACCGTGTTGGTGTATGTTAACTTGGGCGGCTTTGTCAAACTTGTCGCTCGTCTTTTGTATCCTCGCCTTGTCGAGGGGTAGGGGGAGCGCTCCCTCCCTCCCCCACACCTCGAGAAGCGCGCTTTATAGTAAAAATAAGTACAAACAAAAACCCAGAACAAAAAAAAAGAAAATTAAAATACCGTGTTGGTGTATGTTAACTTGGGCGGCTTTGTCAAACTTGTCGCTCGTCTTTTGTGTCCTCGCCTTGTCGAGGGGTAGGGGGAGCGCTTCCTCCCTCCCCCACACCTCGAGAAGCGCGCTTTATAGTAAAACTAATGTAAAAATACGTACAAAAACCCCACAACCTAAAAAAGAAAACAAAATACCGTCTTGGTGTATGTTAACTTGGGCGACTTTGTCAAGCTTGTCTCCTCGCCTTGTCTAGGCGTGGGAGGAGCGTTCTCTTCTCCCCCACACCTCGACTAGCGAGTTTTACAGTAAAAATAGGTACTACAAACAAAAACCCACAACCAAAAAAAAAGAAAATTAAAATACCGTGTTGGTGTATGTTAACTTGGGCGACTTTGTCAAGCTTGTCGCTCGTCTTTTGTCTCCTCGCCTTGTCGAGGGGCGGGGGGAGCGGCGCGCACGCAGATAGCGACGGCAACTCCCCCCCGCACCCCTCTAGGAGCGCGCCGTACTGGAGTTCTAGGGGAGAGAGGGGTGAATTAAAATAAAGGAAAATAAAAAATAATTCGAACACGTTTGCGTTTCGGTTGTGATAGAGAGGTTCATTATGTCAAAGAGGATGGTATTGCTTTAAAAATGATTAACAAAATGTTGTGGCTTTTCATTTTCAACGCAAACGTGTTCGAAAAGTTAAAACAAAACATATAAAATAATTTGAGATCAATGGTAATAAAATAAGTAAAACTAAACTTAATAGAAACAAAATCGTCCATAATGTGTAAAAAAAACATAATTAAGAAAGTTATGTGCATGGGAAAAACTTAAGTCTGGTAGGTATTTTTGCTGATCGATGATTGCATGGATCCTTTCACTTATTACGCCGTGTCTTGCGTGGGCGACGGTCGCGCGACCGTCGCCGTCGCGTCTCATACTTCCATATCGATAAGGTTTGATTTCGTATGCGTCGCATCGCCGTCGCGCGACCATCGCGCGACCGTCGCCCAAACAAGCCACGGCGTTACTCTTTAGATCACATTTAATTGATTGTCTTTTGCAATGCTGTTTTGTGTTCTACATAGGTAGACAGGTCATATAATATAGGTAGATACTCTTAGGTAGTCCCTAATAATGAATAGTCCATCACCTGCTTTTAACCTTAACTTACAGCTAACAATACAAGTAGGTACAGTCAGCCAAAAAAATGGTTTAGGTACCACTTTTTGACATGTGTTCCAAATAGAATCGAAAAGTGGTAAACCACTTTCTTGGCAAACTGTACAAGCTGTCTCACAAAATAGAGGACACATCAACCCGCAGGTTATAAAGGTGCAATCAGACGCCTACAAATTCACGACGCTAAAAGCCTGCCCACACGACACGAGTCAGTGACGCACGGATTGTATGTTAATGCAATAATGTACACTCGCCGAACGCGTATGAGGAATATTTATCATTTTTACGGCATTTCCATTGGAATATAGTCGTTAATACAGATTTGTATTCTTTGATTTACTGAGCTTCGAATTCGCTTACCTACATAAATAACTTGTGTTGTTTATCTCTCAAATTACTTTCATAGGTATGTTTTTGTTGTTTATTTACCTGATATTCTATTTTAAGTCTATTTTATAAGTTAAAGGTACAAGTGAGAATATTATATGTTGCTATCAAAAAGTAAAAATACTTTTTTTTTTCATGTATTTTGTAATCAATTAGACAAAAAAATACAGTTTCGATTTTTTCAATGCCAAGAGTACTTTTGTTTCAATCATGGGATACAGACGTGATTGTATGTATGACAAAAATGAACGCCGACTATACCCACTAGCGAGGTTGCCACGAATGACCTTATTAAAAGCAGTTGATATATCACGATTAGCTACTGTTCCGGTGCCAACCAGTGGATCCTATATGATTAGCTAAACAGTAAAGTGATACACGACTTTTTTTCTAAGGTATTCGTTAAATTTAATGTTTTTCCTACTCGGAATCGAGATCTTCTGATCATATTAGAATGAAAACATGTCCTGATTTATTTTTGCATTCTGTTATCGTTTTACCAAAAATTTGTTCGTCGGTAACGGAAGGAAGAGTCTACTCTGCAGGGTTATCATATGATTGACGCGAGAGTATGTCGCCGTGAGATAGACTATCCATCGCGTCGTTATGTCATTAATGCAATTAGACGTGTCGCGCACCAATCATGTGCTAGGCCTACGGTTAATACGGGGAAAAAACATCACAATTAAATGTTTAACAGTAGCTCAAATTATACTGTGATTTGTGAGTACGAGCAGCGCACAAGACAATACTTCAGTGCGCCTTGACCTTGTCCCTCTTAGAGCTCAATAGATCCTGTACAATCATTAATATGAGCGAAGTCTCATAAAGTAACGAGCAGAGTACCAAGGTACATGATGAAAAACGAACCTGCCGGGCGATTGTGTTTCCAATTTTATCACTTATCAACGTAGATATAACCACAAAATTAAAATTTTGAAAAAACCCCCGACCGCGACATAGTGGACCGATTTTCATGAAACATGGCTTCTTAGCCATGTGCATTCTTAGCTTTTTTTTGTCTGAAAGCTGAGTTAGTCGGGAGTGTTCTTACACTCCCGACTAACTCAGCTTTCAGACAAAAAAAACGAACTTTAAATCGGTTCATCCGTTCGGGAGCTACGATGCCACAGACAGACACACACACACAGACAGACAGACAAACATACAGACAGACAGACACGTCAAACTTATAACACCCCGTCGTTTTTGCGTCGGGGGTTAAAAACACCTGTCACTCTCACACTGACATACTTGCCAGAACGTGACGGATGATTAATCTTTTTTTTTTTTTTTTTTTTTATTATAAATGGGCTTACTCTTGACCACAGACTAGCCAAAGGCAAAGACGTGGCCTACGATGGAGTGAGCTCGCCCAGAAGATGCCTGTTCACTCTTGATTTGAAGGTTGCCGGGTTATATGAGCTCGGTTATAATCCACGTAGATAAGTGATAAAATTGGAAGCATAATCGCCCGGCTGCTTTCAAAATAATATTTCTTCTTTAGGATACGAACGCCAATGAGTTTATTCCTCGAAAGTGTAATGGTTAAAGTTCTCAATTTAGGCACAGTATAATAAAGAGTACTATAGTACAGTATGGCCACTTCCGCTCCTCGCTGAAAGTGTCAACCACACGCTCTCGGTTACCTCACAGTTACCGCCTCTCAAAAACGTGAAGAGTCGACCTGTCATAACTCATACAAGCATGGTACGCGTTCACTGACACGAGCTTATGTGTGCTAGGAACGCGCCTCTTTCATATATTTGATCGCCAGTGTCCGAGGTGTGATTTAGGTGTAGGTAAGAATTAAAAAAAAAAACAGGACATCCTATTGCCAAATTTTCCTGTTAGCTAAAACCTTGCATCCTTCCGGCTCAAAATTAGCGAAACCTCAATGCCGCGTGACGGTTTTAACGATCCATCGACTAATCGCTATGGATCGAGTGTGCCAAATAAGGCCATTCGAGGTAACCTTGTCTGTACCTACTCGTACTAAGGACTAGGCTTGTGTCGTTCACGAACTATGAACTGTTAGGAATAAAATCCCATCAATGATCGAAATGAACTGAATCTTTCCGTGCTGGTGAGAATCGGTCTTTGCTCATTTAGTTCAGTACAGGATCGGCGAACACGAGCGGTTTGGATCGCGAACAATAGTGTGACTGCGCCGACCGAGAGTAAGCAGAGCAGACAAAAAAAGTCAAGTTTTCATTTAACAAGTTCGGTTTGTTACAACCTTTCGGCCCGAATGTTACTATCAGACTATTCGTATGTTTAAAACAATACTCGGTCCCATTCGTTCTGATCTTTCCGACCGCAACGGTCGACTGGTCTGGCTGAACTAAATGAGCAAAAGATTCAAAAGAGCGAACTAGTTGTGGGAGTTTGACTGAACGAGATCGTAGCGCTCCGATCAAAAAACTTGTTGAACGCACAGCCTACTAAGGACGGGGTTTCGTCTCGTATATGCATTCATACATAGAATAGGTATGTGGTGGTATGGTATACACTAGGGAGTAGTAAATTGTACCGTGCACTTTTATGATGATAAATACATCAGTGGTTAGAAAATCTGTAATACGAATCAATAAGGTTTATAAATGCGAACGTAAGTTTGACTTAAACTTACTAAACGTACTATTTTATTACGACTTCCATATCCTGCGACTACTTGTCTGAGTCCCGAGAAAGCACATAATGTTAGTGTTTTGTCAAATTGTCACATAAATATATAATAAGATGGAAAAAGAGGATGTAGTAAATTGCCACCATCAAAGTAGTATCTGAAGGCCTAGCCGAATGCCATTTCGTATTACGATAACGAAACGCTAACGCTAACGAAAGTATACAAAATGTATGGAATGACAGATGCCGCAGAAATGTGCTAGCCGAATGGCAACGTAGAATCGAAACGCCGTAGAAACGTAGACGAAATCAAGCGAAATTGCCAAGTTGACATAAAATGTACACAGTAGTTTTTCGTTTTATTAATTTTCAACTTTCAAGCGATTTCAGTTTGGTCTTCGGCCATTTGAAGATGCCTAACGAACCTTTTTTTTTAATAGGCTAATGAGACCCATAGTTTACCCACTAAAACTCCTCGATTGCCGCCTCAGGGCTATAGGACGAGGTCGCAGGCACGTTTCGGCACTCCTCCGCAACTATAATAGTATTTATTATATTCATTAATAAAAACTCCAGTTACATTCAAGTAGACATCTTTATTTTATAAGTGTCATAGATAAAGCAACACCACAGATACAATAATCTATTACATCTCCTTTCTTAACATTAACGTATTAGTATCTAAGCTACCTAAACAAATAACTAAAATTTAATCAGTTACAAAATCTGACAAGAACTTAGGCTTTTGAACATTTCTACCACTTCTTGATCTGTATACTTCAGATTCACAATTTTTTGATATTGATACATCAGTACTATTTTGCTTTGGACTGTGAATTGAAGTATCCAGACTCACATCTGCACTATCACTCTTATTCAATACTATCTCATCTGTAATTACCTCATTATCAGGTTGTGAACTGATCGGCTCAGACGTCTCAGAACAGACCGGTTCATTATGATAGCTCACATTGAAATAGTCATTACTGTTATTGATGTTTACATTCGACTTGTTATGTATTAAATACCTCCTATTTCTATTAATAACATTTCCTTTTTCTGTTTTTACAATATATGAATTAGGTCTCTCATCTCTACCTAACACCTTTCCAAATAAATTAGGCTTTCTGCTTGAGTTATCTTTTATAATAACATTTTGTCCTGGTACTAACTCAGGCATTTTTTTTGTATTCTTATCATAATAATATTTTTGTTTAGCAGCATTATTATATAATCTACTTTCCTCGTTAGTATTTTTCTCATGTGTTTCTTTGGTAGGAAGTAAACCTCTTATTTGCCTACCCATTAATAATTCTGACGGAGTTTTGAGCTCCGAATAATGTAATATTGGTGTATTTCTAAATTCTAACAGAGCAAGATCTTTATCTTTATGTTCATAATCAGCTTTTCTAAAGATATTTTTTACTGTTTGTATGTACCTTTCGGCAAGGCCATTCGACTGAGCATAGAGTGGGCTACTAGTTTTATGTTTAAATTCCCAATCCCTTGCAAACTCTTTGAATTTATGACTTGAGAAATTTGTGCCATTATCTGAGAACAGTACATCTGGTATGCCATGTCTACTAAATATCCTTTTTAATACACTGATCGTATTTTCAGCTGATAAATCACTTAATTTTTCTATCTCCACATACTTACTAAAGTAATCAACTACTATTATATAGTTATCGTTTTCATAATGAAATACATCACACCCTAGCATTGACCATGGTACATCTGGAAAATCTCTTATAATCATAGGCTCCTTGGAATTATTTTTTTTAAACCTGTTACATGTATTACAATTAGCAACTTTGTTTTCAATGTCAATTGTCATTTTAGGCCAGAATAAGCACTTTCTGGCTCTGGCTTTACATTTTTCGATGCCTAAATGATTGTAATGAATTTTGTTTAACATCTCTTGTCTTAATGATAATGGAATAACCAGGCAACTGTTTTTGTAAATCAAGTCATCGAAAATAAACAATTCTTCCCTAAATGTATAGTATGGTTTTAAGTAATCTGGTACCTTTTTTAAATCTGGCCACCCATTTCTTATGTATTTTGTCAGTTCAGTCAGATGTTGGTCTTTATGAGTTTCTAACTTAATGTGATTGTATTTATCAGAACGAATTTTCATATTACATCTTATCATGCTAACGTGAGGTTCTACTAAATCATCCAAAATTGTATTATCATCTTTAGAATTGTTATAATTACGTGATAGCGAATCTGCTAATAATAGTTCTTTTCCTGCCTTGTACTTTACAACTAAGTCATATTTTTGCAATTGTAACCTCATTCTTTGTAACCTCAGTGGAACGTCACATAACGGCTTTTTAAAAATAATTTCCAAGGGTTTGTGGTCAGACTCTACTTCTATAGTTTTGCCATAAACATACTGGTGAAATCGTAAGCATCCATAGACAATAGCAAGCATTTCCTTCTCAATTTGTGCATACATCTGTTGAGTGGGAGTCATTGCCTTGGATGCATACGCAACAGGAAGATTATTTTGAAGCAAAACCGCACCTAAGGAGTTTTTTGAAGCATCTACTGATAATTTACAACTTTTATTAGGGTCATAAAATTGCAACACTGGTTGTGAAATTAGGATATCCTTTAACTGCTTAAAAGAATCATCCTGTTCTTTAGTCCAAACAAAATCAACATCTTTTCTTATTAATTTTCTTAACGGATGACAAACTTCAGATAATGAAGGAATAAACTTGGCAACATATGTAATCATTCCTAGGGCCCGTTGTAAGTCCGCTACATTTTTGGGTTTTTCAAGATTTAATATGGCCTGTACTTTATTTTGGTCAGGTTTGATGCCGTCTTTTGATAATATATGTCCCAAGTAAGTTATTTCAGAAACACCAAATTCACATTTTTTGAAATTAAATTTAATTCCATTATTTTTTGCAATTTTCAGTACCTCTAACAAACGTTTGTCATGTTCCTCTTTACTATTTCCATAAACTATTAAATCATCAATGAAAGCCTCACAACCAGACACCTGTTCAAATATTTGACTATAATGTCTATGGAATATTTCTGGAGCTGAAGCTAATCCATATGGTAATCTTAAGAAGCAGTATCGACCAAATGGTGTGGCAAAAGTGCACAGTTTTGAACTTTTCTCACTTAATTTGATTAAATAAAAGGCAGTTGAAGCATCTAACTTACTGAACACAGTAGCACCAGCCATTTTAGCCGATACCTCTTCAAAAGTTGGTAATTTAAAATGTTCTCTTTTTATACAATTATTGAGGTTGCTAGGATCCAAACATACTCTTAATTTGCCATCAGGTTTTTTTACAATTACTATATTACTAACAAAGTCTGTGGGTTCAGAAATTTTTTTGATTACATTTAATTTTTCCATTTTTTCAAGTTCTCTTTTGAGCGACTCATGTAATGCCATAGGTACACCTCTACAGGGTTCAATTTTTGACTGATAATCATCCTTTAACTTTATCTCATATTCTACATCTTTTAATAGACCTAATTCCTCATCAAACAAATCAATATTGTCCTTAATAATCTGTTCATAGTCACTGTTTACATCAAGTTTAATTTGACTTAAGTACTTACGTTTCATCAGTTTCAGTGCAAATATTGTTTTGTAACCTAAGACTGCTATTGAGTTTTCATCAACCACCTGAAACAACAGTTGAACATTTTTTCCATTTATTAGTTGGCATTTCAAGAGTACTTGTCCTATACATTCAATTTTTGAGTTATTGTAATTACAAAGTTTTGAACTACTTTCTGTTATTTTATGATCTAATGACAACTTTTTTAGAATATGTAATGGCATTACATCACAGTCACTTCCAGTGTCTAACTTAACATCTACAATTTTATTATTTATTCGCAATGGCTCAAATAAACATTTCTTTAAGTTTTTATCATGTTGTACCATACCTATGACAATGTCTGAGTCATCACTATCTTCATTTATGCCATGCACTTGACTTCTTGTTTGACACATTTTAGCATAGTGTCCTATTCTATGACATTTCTTGCACCGATACCCAAATGCTGGGCATTTAAACCCGTGATGATAACCGCAACGATGACACTGCTTTTTGATACTTTGACTGGGTCGCTGCTGATCCTGGAATCTATCATTACGGTCACGATGTCCTTGGAACGACGACGATGACGACGACTTCTCAATTTTCTGCTTGTCATACCTTTGTGATATTTTGTTCACTTCATGTACTTGAACTTCAGTGGCCATTTTTTTAACATGTTCTGCTGCAATCTCCGATGCCTTGCAAATGCTTATACATTTCGGGAGGTCCAAATCCTTCTCCTGTAGAAGCTTCTCTTGTAGCTTGGTGTCGCCTATACCCCGAATAATTTGACTTTTGACCAAGCTGTCTTTCATTTTATCGAAATTGCAATCAACACTTAAGGTTTTAAGGGCTGTGACAAACTCGTCCACCGACTCTGACTCCTTCTTCTCTCTCATAAAAAACAGGTGACGCTGCATGGTTTCATTTTTGACCGGGGAACAATATTCTCTTAGTTTGTTTAGTATTTCGTTGTAATCCGCATCTTCCTTTACCTCGAGTGTGTTGTACACTTCTAACGCGTCATCACCGATGGTGTGAAGTAATAATGCCTTTTGACTATCTTTATCCAATTTGGTTGTGGCCCCAGACGCCTTGAAATAAAGCAGGAACCTCTGTTCCCACCGTTTAAAATTTTGGGACAAGTCGCCCACTAAAGACAATGGCGGCGGCTGCTTTAACTCCATTTTTATTAACTTAAGCACTTGAATCTTCTTTTAACACATCACAATAGACCGGCTGCGCCATATAATAGTATTTATTATATTCATTAATAAAAACTCCAGTTACATTCAAGTAGACATCTTTATTTTATAAGTGTCATAGATAAAGCAACACCACAGATACAATAATCTATTACAGCAACCATGCCTAACGAACCTAACCTAATACCATACTTGCCGGGCGATTATGCTTCCAACTTTATTACTTATCATCTTATCAACGTGGATAAAACACCTGTCACTCACACTGACATACTTGCCAGAACGTGAGGGATGCTTTATCCACATAGATAAAGATAAGATAAAGATAAAGATAAAAATTCATTTATTCAAGTAGGATCAAATAGACCGCTTTTGCATCGTCAATATCTACATTATATCTCAAACATGCACAATTACAATATTTGGCAGAATGAATTATATTATTTCATGCAAATATAATTCATTAGGACTAAAAAACTAAGGGCCGATTACATGGGCTCAAGGCCGGTTAAACTTAAGGTCTAGCCGCTTATGGTCTACACGCGCGGTGTTGTACGATAGACGACTACGCGTATCTTTGGCCAAAGAAAACGGGGGGAAAATGTTTGTGCACTCACGAACTCGTGGTCTCGTCGTTTGCAGCGCCGGTACCGTCAGGGTACGGGCGGAACGTCGGTGGCGGCGGTGGGCGACGAGCTCGCTGTAGTTCAGGTCGCGAGTGCGACCCGTGAAGTCCTTAGCTTGGTCGGCGGCGGACCAGGCGCCGCGCGACTCACAGCCCGGGTCCGGGAGCTGTAGCTTGCGGAGGAAGACGCCAGCGCTATCAGCGCATCGTTGGCGCGCCCGCGCCAAAGGCGCCGGTCAGACGACGCCGGCGAATGATGGGGGGGGACGTGTAAAGCACCTTGAGGTCGCCGGCGCTACCGTTACGGCAGCGCTCGGCATACAGCCCACGTCCCGTCAGCTGTACTCTACGGTGGGGACTCGGGAGCCTCGCGGGCTTTCAACACACTGCACGCACGCACACTTCACACGCGATATACGTTTTCTTAGTTTACCAACACAAGAACTACGCCTGGCAGCATGTCAAGGCGCAATCAGCCGCCTGCGGCGGCGGCGGGGACCGGATCAGAAATTAATCAACGGAGCGCGCGTGTTCCCGTATTCGATCCTGTGCTCATCTGTCAAAACTGTCAGCTGAACCGACCCACGAAAATCTGCGTTCCGTTTGTTCGGTCCGCTCTCCATATCAGACTCAATCCTATTAAAAAACCTTGAATAAATTAAACTTCAAACCGTATCGACATTATTTATACTATTTAATAATAGTTATCACCACACGGGATTTAATAGCAATTCTTAACAAATCTTTGACCTTTTTCTATTTGTGTCTCCCCTCCGAACTACGTGAAACGAAACGCACCAACTTTTCTATTTGTCAAATTCTGACTTATTTCTACCGTACATTCTCTAACCTATTTCATGTAACCAATATCTAATTACTTTTTTGGAAATACCAAAAGATATGGGATGTGATCGGATTTACTAAATTCTACGTTACAAAAGGAACATTTTGGTGTGCGCAAAGTCTAGTTCTGTTTTGTAATTACTGTGTACCAAGTCCTAGAAGTTTGACTTAGCCTAGTGTTTATATCGCGGCATATCTAAAGTTCAGGGCTTCTATATGGCCTAAATGAATGCAAAATTGGGAGTTCAGAAGGTAAGCCACGATTTTATATAGGCGTTAAGCTTCGGTGTATGTTTTCTGTGGAAAAAAACGGCATCGAAAACCGATGGTGATATTGAGGTTAATTTTCATATAAAATGTATGTAGTATCACTACAGTATCCCCCTTCTCGGCAAAAAGGGAGAGTAGTACTCGACCGAAACAGCCGGGGTAACCGTGGAAAAAATAAGAAATATAGATCCAATCAACAATTATTATTATTTTTTTTTTAATAATTATCATGCACTTATGTTACTTACTATTGTCGCTTGGACCATAATTCCTATTTATACGTTTTATAGCTAATTTCTTAACTATTATTGTTTCCTATTTTAAGTGTTTGAAATCATAGTGGCGTCCCACTATGGTTTCTGAAATTTTAACCTAAGGTTTTATCTATAGTTCGTTAAAGATAATTCTAAATTAAATAGTTTAATTACTATGACTATAATTACTTATAGCATACCTACTTAATACGAGCTACCTTAAGCTTCTATGGCTATACAACATTTAAGTGCCAAGTACTTTGATCAGGGTCACTTGTTGTAAGTTCACCATAGTCATTAATTATTTCAATACTAAATTTAGCATGCAATATTATATACATGCTTAAACCTACAGTCCTAGTATTTTAAAATAACTTGGTAACTATTTATTACTTGTTATTTACAACTTTAAATTATTTAGATAGTGGAGGCTTATTCCTGTCTCGCACTTCTAATTTAAATTCCTAAGTTTTTGCCTTGAGGCTTTCAATATATTGAGAAAAAAAACTTATTTTTCGTTTTTTCTCCTAAAGTATTGAGTTTTAGTCCATGATTTTGTACTACCCTCGACGTCTAGGGTGTACAGTTATGTAAGAAATTAGTTTTAATGGGAACGTTCCAAAAAAATTTTTTTTGACTTGTGTTGTCAAAATTAGTATGTTATCACATAAAAAGTGTGTTCTATGAACACTAAAAAAATCTTGGCAACTATGGCCAAGGAAGTAGGGATCCCTTTTAAAAAAATGTGGGTTTTTATAATAACTTTACCCAAAAAAAATTTACCAAAATATTTGCAACTAATTCGAGCTTACACCTTGTGGCAATTTTATTATATCTTTGACATGATATTTTCCTATTTTACCAGTGTCCATCTCCTGAAGATCGTAAACGACATCCGAGTGCTTCTTGATGACTTTGCATTTCAGGAAGCGCGGAGCCAGTTTAGCAGAGAAGAAATGTGCTGCGCTTGACTGTACGAAGTTGCGACGCCACACGATATCGCCTACGCTTAACCGCAGTTCCCTACGGCGCAGATTATATCGTGCTGCGTTTTGTTTGTACGCTTTGGTCAAAGCCTCGGTGACCCGCTGGAAAATATTTGCCAAATCGTTGAGAGCGGTTGCTCTTTCAGACCGGTCGGAAATCTGGAGATCATCTAACGAATTAGGAACGCCGTTTCTTATAGAATACAGCGTGCCGTCCGTCATCATCTCACGGCCTTTTGCCAACAAAAATGGTGTATACCCCGTTGCAATATTAACAGTACTATTCAAAGATAGCTGAATTTGTGGTAGGTACTTAGACCAGTTTCTGTGGTCTTGTCCTACTAAAATAGCTAGGCAGGTTTGAATCGTTTGGTTAAAACGCTCAACGGTGTTCGACTGGGCTGCGTAATATGCATTATAAAATATTTTAGGTATCGAGTATCTAATGCAAAAATCTTTAAATTGTTTACTTTGGAATATTGTTGCATTATCGCAAATTATAGTACAAGGAATTCCTTCCTTGTTTAAAATCTCTGATTCTATAAATGAGGTTACTGTTTTAGTGGTTGCAGTTCTAAGTGGGTGAATCCAACAATATTTTGTAAATATATCAACTATGGCTAGTATGTAGACGTGACCAGAATAAGATTTAACTAATGGGCCTATGAGGTCAATGGACAAAGTGTGCATAGGCTTATTGACTTTTTTCTGGTTTGTCATGTGTCCATGTGGAGGTTGATTTGAGTGTTTGTAAGCTTTACACTTTTCGCACATGGCTACATAACTTTTCACGTCTTCATACATGCCTTTCCAAAAATAGTTTTCTTTAACTTTTGATAATGTTTTAAAAGTTCCAGGATGGACCGTAAGGTTCTCGTGGTTTTCTTTGATACATTCTTGGATTAATTCCTTAGGTAATACTATTTTCCAATCGTTATGTGAATTTAAATTAGATGTAGGTTTGCAATACCTAAACAATATATTATTTTTTATTTGATAATTTTTATGGAACAGTGGGTTTGATTCTACATTTTTATATAATTTATTGTACCAATTATCTTTTGAACTGCTACCACCTTGAAATGTGACTGCCTCGATACGTGATAGAACATCTGGTACCACATGCGTGGAGCCTTTTTTGTGTCTTATTTCAAAATCATAACATGACAACTGCATTGCCCAGCGCGCTAATCGACCTGAAGGGTTGTTGAGCGTTTTGAGCCATTTTAAGGACATGTGGTCGGTCACTACTATGAAACGGCTACCTTCTATGTAAGGTCTAAAATGGTTTATTGAATCTACTAAACTCAGGAGCTCTCTCTCGGTAGTTGAATAATTTCTCTCCGTCTTGGTGAGCAACCTTGAGTAAAAAGCTATAGGGTGTTCAACACCATCAATTTCCTGGATGAGGACACTCCCAATGCCAACGCTTGACGCGTCTGAGTGGATTTGGAACTGTTTGGAAAAATCGGGGCAGGCGAGCACCGGAGCCTGGGTGAGAGCTTCTTTGAGAGCTTGGAATGACTTCTCTGCTTCTTCTCCCCAGTCTACGGTGTCTCTGCCTTTCTTCTTACCAATCAGGGCAGTCATTGGAGCTATGATGGTTGAAAAGTTTGCTACAAATCTACGGTAATATGAACAGAGTCCTATGAACGCGCGCAGCTGCTTGGCTGTTGCTGGGCGCGGGAAATTTCTTATGCAATCTAATTTTTGTGGGTCTGTTAATAGACCTTGTGAACCGACTACATATCCCAAATATCTCAGTTCATCTTTGCAAAATTCGCATTTATTAAAATTTATGGTTAAACCTGCCTCGCTTAATGCCTTATAGACATCATTCAAAATTGCTAAATGTTCTTCAAACGAATTGGTGGCTATGAGAAGATCGTCACAATATGCGAATATCTTCTCGCCATATTTATGGTGAAAAAGAGAGTCCACCAATCGTTGCAGTTCGCATCCTGCGTTCGAAATTCCGAATGGAACGCGTTTAAATTCAAATAAACCGCGGTTGGGGACCACGAATGCACATTTTTGGCATGACGTCCCGGAGCCGTCAACATTATCGGAATCACAAAGTGAAATTTGCCAATAGGCTGCTGATAAGTCTATTGAACTCAAATATCTTGTGCCACGTAAATTATCTAAAATTGAGTTAATATATGGTACTGGGTATGAATGTTTAACTGTGACATCATTTAATTTTCTCGCGTCTAAACAAAATCTCCAAGAGCCATCTTTTTTTGGGGTCATAACAACGGGGTTGGACCACGGTGATTTAGATGGTGCTATCACTCCAAGTTGAAGCATCCGGTCTACTTCTTCATTTAGTGCTTGCAATTTGACCGGTGAAAGTGGATAGTATCTTTGTTTAATGGGTGGGCCCGTTGTTGTGATCCTATGTTCTACTAGTGATGTTTTACCCAGACCTCGTTCTTCCGTACTAATCGTTTTAAATTTATTTATTACTTTGTCTAACTTAATTGTTTCTAATGGTGAAAGATCATGTTTTGGAACTATGGCACATATTGTTTCACTTGGCTCCGGTTCATTCCTTGCATTTTTATCTAAAATATGTATGTCTTTTAACTTGAAGAGATCGATCAACTCTAATGTTAGTATCGAGTCCATGCCAAAAATAAAGTTATCGGACACTTCTGGAATTACCATGAACATAATATTATAAGATGACCCTCTGAAGCTAAGTGGTAGTAGGATTTTTCCTATTACCTTAACGACAGAGCGGTTCGCACAAGTGGCTGTGGTAGTATATTGTAATAAATTAAATCCTCTTTGTAAGAAGTGTTCATGATAATTGTTTCCAATAATACTTAAATTTGCTCCAGAATCCATAAGACCTGTGTATATCTTTGAATTGACTCTAAAATCTATATAAATCCGGTTATCACCTTCTACTGCTTTTACTCCAGGAGTCACCGCACCTAAATATAGCATGTTTGAAATTTCATTGGTGGCTCCTGGTGCCTTTAGTTTTTTGGAACATTGTCTGCTTCCGGTTGCCTGCTCGTGGTACTATTACATTTTTGGCAGGTGCTTGTTAGCACTCCTCTCTGGCCACACTGGAAGCAGACAATGCCAGGTATAGTGCGGCATTGTTTATAAGAGTGACCATTTCTTTTACATTTTTTGCAAGTTTGTTGACTGTCTTATTATGTCTGTGTGTTTGTTGTCTGGGGGTGTGTGTCTGTGGATTGGACTGTAGTGATACTACATACATTTTATATGAAAATTAACCTCAATATCACCATCGGTTTTCGATGCCGTTTTTTTCCACAGAAAACATACACCGAAGCTTAACGCCCATATAAAATCGTGGCTTACCTTCTGAACTCCTAATTTTGCATTCATTTAGGCCATATAGAAGCCCTGAACTTTAGATATGCCGCGATATAAACACTAGGCTAAGTCAAACTTCTAGGACTTGGTACACAGTAATTACAAAACAGAACTAGACTTTGCGCACACCAAAATGTTCCTTTTGTAACGTAGAATTTAGTAAATCCGATCACATCCCATATCTTTTGGTATTTCCAAAAAAGTAATTAGATATTGGTTACATGAAATAGGTTAGAGAATGTACGGTAGAAATAAGTCAGAATTTGACAAATAGAAAAAGTTGGTGCGTTTCGTTTCACGTAGTTCGGAGGGGAGACACAAATAGAAAAAGGTCAAAGATTTGTTAAGAATTGCTATTAAATCCCGTGTGGTGATAACTATTATTAAATAGTATAAATAATGTCGATACGGTTTGAAGTTTAATTTATTCAAGGTTTTTTAATAGGATTGAGTCTGATATGGAGAGCGGACCGAACAAACGGAACGCAGATTTTCGTGGGTTGGTTCAGTCGACGGTTTTGACAGATGAGCACAGGATCGAATACGGGAACACGCGCGCTCCGTTGATTAATTTCTGATCCGGTCCCCGCCGCCGCCGCAGGCGGCTGATTGCGCCTTGACATGCTGCCAGGCGTAGTTCTTGTGTTGGTAAACTAAGAAAACGTATATCGCGTGTGAAGTGTGCGTGCGTGCAGTGTGTTGAGAGCCCGCGCGGCTTCCGAGTCTCCACCGTAGAGTACAGCTGACGGGACGTGGGCTGTATGCCGAGCGCTGCCGTAACGGTAGCGCCGGCGACCTCAAGGTGCTTTACACGTCCCCCCCCATCATTCGCCGGCGTCGTCTGACCGGCGCCTTTGGCGCGGGCGCGTCATCGATGCGCTGATAGCGCTGGCGTCTTTCTCCGCAAGCTACAGCTCCCGGACCCGGGCTGTGAGTCGCGCGGCGCCTGGTCCGCCGCCGACCAAGCTAAGGACTTCACGGGTCACACTCGCGACCTGAACTACAGCGAGCTCGTCGCCCACCGCCGCCACCGACGTTCCGTCCGTACCCTGACGGTATCGGCGCTGCAAACGACGAGACCACGAGTTCGTGAGTGCACAAACATTTTCCCCCCGTTTTCTTTGGCCAAAGATACGCGTAGTCGTCTATCGTACAACACCGCGCGTGTAGATCATAAGCGGCTAGACCTTAAGTTTAACCGGCCTTGAGCCCATGTAATCGGCCTCTAGATTTTTAACTCCGATAAATTATATTTGCACGTATTGACATCTTTGGCTCTATTATTTACTTCCACTCCATGAAATCTACAGAGTCGGGTTACCATTCCATACACTACAATATGGCGCCCGAAACAATTTAATACTTTATTACCCTGTGGATTTCATAGTGTATTATTTCTTAAAAATTTAAATTTAATAAATTTGAAATTTTTTGGGCCACATTTTTTACCTGAATCTTCATCAGTCACTAAATATGACAATAGAATAAATTTATTAATTAATTTGTGAGTCCACTTGTAACAGGCTAGCAAGTTTATTTATTATTATAATTTTTTAGGCTGCGCTATGAATGAATAGCATAGCACCAGCCACTTATTATTTCTCACTCTCACTTTAAGAGTGCATTTATATTTTATTTCACATTTTCTGTAAACACAGAAGTGTCATTGATTTATTTATTGCTAGACCTGACTCAGGTGGACCCACGTCTTTGGCAACATGTCGGACGTCGAAGATTATCAAGAAGTAAATACAAGAGACAATAAGTCTCCGATCCCCTCATATGTCAACACGCGACCGCGGGGTCCTGCTCATGCAGAAGCCCACCCGCCCGGCCCATCCACATCAGACAATCCTCAACCCTCAATGCCCATATTGGGGGCACCTGAACTTGTTCGCCGAGCAAACCTGGATTTGACAGGGAAGTTTCCTACTCCCATTAGAGACATTAGGGAAAATAATGAACGCATTGTTCATGTCTTAAAAGAGGACCATCTGCGGTCCTGGAACTTAAAGCTTTCAGGTGACTCGGACGTCTCTGATTTTTTGCCACGGATTGACAACTATAGGCGGAGTCGACATACACTCCTGCCTAGCTATTCTTGAATAGTATAGTAATTAATATTGTAACGAGGTATACCTACACCATTTTGTTAAAAAAAAAAGGTCGTGACCTATTGACGAATGGCATGCATTCCATTAGATGCATTCCAAATTCGTTACATGACCTGAAGTTGCTACAAGGTGTAAGCTCGAATTAGTTGCAAATATTTTGGTAATTTTTTTTTTGGGGTAAAGTTATTATAAAAACCCACATTTTTTTAAAAGGGATCCATACTTCCTTGGCCATAGTTGCCAAGATTCTTTTTAGTGTTCATAGAACACACTTTTTATGTGATCACATACTAATTTTGACAACACAAGTCAAAAAAAATTTTTTTTTGGAACATTCCCATTAAAACCAATTTTTTACATAACTGTGCACCCTAGGTACCAAGGGTAGTACAAAATCATGGACTAAAACTCAATACTTTGGGAGAAAAAACGAAGAATAAGTTTTTTTTCCTTAATATATTGAAAGCCTCAAGGCAAAACTTAGGAATTTAAATTAGAAGTGCGAGACAGGGATAAGCCTCCACTATCTAAATAATTTAAAGTTGTAAATAACAAGTAATAAATAGTTACCAAGTTATTTTAGAATACTAGGACTGTAGGTTTAAGCATGTATATAATATTGCATGCTAAATTTAGTATTGAAATAATTAATGACTATGGTGAACTTACAACAAGTGACCCTGATCAAAGTACTTGGCACTTAAATGTTGTATAGCCATAGAAGCTTAAGGTAGCTCGTATTAAGTAGGTATGCTATAAGTAATTATAGTCATAGTAATTAAAACTATTTAATTTAAAATTATCTTTAACGAGCTATAGATAAAACCTCAGGTTAAAATTTCAGAAACCATAGTGGGACGCCACTATGATTTCAAACACTTAGAATAGGAAACAATAATAGTTAAGAAATTAGCTATAAAACGTAGAAATAGGAATTATAGTCCAAGCGACAATAGTAAGTAACATAAGTGCATGATAATTATTAAAAAATAATAATAATAATAATTGTTGATTGGATCTATATTTCTTATTTTTTCCACGGTTACCCCGGCTGTTTCGGTCGAGTGGTACTCTCCCTTTTTGCCGAGAAGGGGGATACTGTAGTGATACTACATACATTTTATATGAAAATTAACCTCAATATCACCATCGGTTTTCGATGCCGTTTTTTTCCACAGAAAACATACACCGAAGCTTAACGCCCATATAAAATCGTGGCTTACCTTCTGAACTCCTAATTTTGCATTCATTTAGGCCATATAGAAGCCCTGAACTTTAGATATGCCGCGATATAAACACTAGGCTAAGTCAAACTTCTAGGACTTGGTACACAGTAATTACAAAACAGAACTAGACTTTGCGCACACCAAAATGTTCCTTTTGTAACGTAGAATTTAGTAAATCCGATCACATCCCATATCTTTTGGTATTTCCAAAAAAGTAATTAGATATTGGTTACATGAAATAGGTTAGAGAATGTACGGTAGAAATAAGTCAGAATTTGACAAATAGAAAAAGTTGGTGCGTTTCGTTTCACGTAGTTCGGAGGGGAGACACAAATAGAAAAAGGTCAAAGATTTGTTAAGAATTGCTATTAAATCCCGTGTGGTGATAACTATTATTAAATAGTATAAATAATGTCGATACGGTTTGAAGTTTAATTTATTCAAGGTTTTTTAATAGGATTGAGTCTGATATGGAGAGCGGACCGAACAAACGGAACGCAGATTTTCGTGGGTTGGTTCAGTCGACGGTTTTGACAGATGAGCACAGGATCGAATACGGGAACACGCGCGCTCCGTTGATTAATTTCTGATCCGGTCCCCGCCGCCGCCGCAGGCGGCTGATTGCGCCTTGACATGCTGCCAGGCGTAGTTCTTGTGTTGGTAAACTAAGAAAACGTATATCGCGTGTGAAGTGTGCGTGCGTGCAGTGTGTTGAAAGCCCGCGCGGCTTCCGAGTCTCCACCGTAGAGTACAGCTGACGGGACGTGGGCTGTATGCCGAGCGCTGCCGTAACGGTAACGCCGGCGACCTCAAGGTGCTTCACACGTCCCCCCCATCATTCACCGGCGTCGTCTGACCGGCGCCTTTGGCGCGGGCGCGTCATCGATGCGCTGATAGCGCTGGCGTCTTTCTCCGCAAGCTACAGCTCCCGGACCCGGGCTGTGAGTCGCGCGGCGCCTGGTCCGCCGCCGACCAAGCTAAGGACTTCACGGGTCACACTCGCGACCTGAACTACAGCGAGCTCGTCGCCCACCGCCGCCACCGACGTTCCGTCCGTACCCTGACGGTATCGGCGCTGCAAACGACGAGACCACGAGTTCGTGAGTGCACAAACATTTTCCCCCCGTTTTCTTTGGCCAAAGATACGCGTAGTCGTCTATCGTACAACACCGCGCGTGTAGATCATAAGCGGCTAGACCTTAAGTTTAACCGGCCTTGAGCCCATGTAATCGGCCCTTAGTTTTTTAGTCCTAATGAATTATATTTGCATGAATTAATATTCCGGCATTATTATTCACATCAACTCTATGAAACCCACAGCGTTAGATTAGTATAGCAAGAGGACCTTGTACTACAAAAGTCCGAAGCCTTACCAGAGTTCATTCCGGCACACTTTTCATATAACACCCATTTTATTCAGTACAATACATTCTACAAAATAATAATCAAATACCATTCTATTCACTACAATATGACTCTATGACCTATTGACGAATGGCATGCATTCCATTAGATGCATTCCAAATTCGTTACATGACCTCAAGTTGTCACAAGGTGTAAGCTCGAATTAGTTACAAATATAATTTTTTTGGGTAAAGTTATTGTAAAAACCCACATTTTTTTAAAAGGGATCCCTACTTCCTTGGCCATAGTTGCCAAGATTTTTTTTAATGTTCATAGAACACACTTTTTATGTGATCACATACTAATTTTGACAACTTAAGTCAAAAATTTTTTTTTTGGAACGTTCCCATTAAAACTAATTTCTTACATAACTGTACACCCTAGACGTCGAGGGTAGTACAAAATCATGGACTAAAACTCAATACTTTAGGAGAAAAAACGAAAAATAAGTTTTTTTTCTCAATATATTGAAAGCCTCAAGGCAAAAACTTAGGAATTTAAATTAGAAGTGCGAGACAGGAATAAGCCTCCACTATCTAAATAATTTAAAGTTGTAAATAACAAGTAATAAATAATTACCAAGTTACTGTAGAATACTAGAACTATAGGTATAAGCATGTATATAATATTGCATGCTAAATTTAGTATTGAAATAATTAATGAATATGGTGAACTTACAACAAGTGACCCTGATCAAAGTACTTGGCACTTAAATGTTGTATAGCCATAGAAGCTTAAGGTAGCTCGTATTAAGTAGGTATGCTATAAGTAATTATAGTCATAGTAATTAAACTATTTAATTTAGAATTATCTTTAACGAACTATAGATAAAACCTTAGGTTAAAATTTCAGAAACCATAGTGGGACGCCACTATGATTTCAAACACTTAAAATAGGAAACAATAATAGTTAAGAAATTAGCTATAAAACGTATAAATAGGAATTATGGTCCAAGCGACAATAGTAAGTAACATAAGTGCATGATAATTATTAAAAAAAAAAAATAATAATAATTGTTGATTGGATCTATATTTCTTATTTTTTCCACGGTTACCCCGGCTGTTTCGGTCGAGTACTACTCTCCCTTTTTGCCGAGAAGGGGGATACTGTAGTGATACTACATACATTTTATATGAAAATTAACCTCAATATCACCATCGGTTTTCGATGCCGTTTTTTTCCACAGAAAACATACACCGAAGCTTAACGCCCATATAAAATCGTGGCTTACCTTCTGAACTCCTAATTTTGCATTCATTTAGGCCATATAGAAGCCCTGAACTTTAGATATGCCGCGATATAAACACTAGGCTAAGTCAAACTTCTAGGACTTGGTACACAGTAATTACAAAACAGAACTAGACTTTGCGCACACCAAAATGTTCCTTTTGTAACGTAGAATTTAGTAAATCCGATCACATCCCATATCTTTTGGTATTTCCAAAAAAGTAATTAGATATTGGTTACATGAAATAGGTTAGAGAATGTACGGTAGAAATAAGTCAGAATTTGACAAATAGAAAAAGTTGGTGCGTTTCGTTTCACGTAGTTCGGAGGGGAGACACAAATAGAAAAAGGTCAAAGATTTGTTAAGAATTGCTATTAAATCCCGTGTGGTGATAACTATTATTAAATAGTATAAATGAGTAATTCCCGAAAAGTTTGTACATTTGGATCACGTCTCCGATTTTGATAAAAATTGGTAGGCTGATAGAGTCCATGATTCTGAGCAAGATCCACTAGGTTTCCCAAAATGTCCCAGGTAGTTTGTATGAAACCTTCCTTTTTTGTTACCAGATTTCTATACATTTTCGGTAACAAAAAAGGAAAGTTTCATACAAACTGCTTGGGACATTTTGGGAAACCTAGTGGATCATGTTCAGCATCATGGACTCTTATCATCCTACCAATTTTTATCAAAATCAGAGACGTGATCCAAATGTACAAACTTTTCGGGAATTGCTGAAATAATGTCGATACGGTTTGAAGTTTAATTTATTCAAGGTTTTTTAATAGGATTGAGTCTGATATGGAGAGCGGACCGAACAAACGGAACGCAGATTTTCGTGGGTCGGTTCAGCTGACAGTTTTGACAGATGAGCACAGGATCGAATACGGGAACACGCGCGCTCCGTTGATTAATTTCTGATCCGGTCCCCGCCGCCGCCGCAGGCGGCTGATTGCGCCTTGACATGCTGCCAGGCGTAGTTCTTGTGTTGGTAAACTAAGAAAACGTATATCGCGTGTGAAGTGTGCGTGCGTGCAGTGTGTTGAAAGCCCGCGAGGCTCCCGAGTCCCCACCGTAGAGTACAGCTGACGGGACGTGAGTGTGTGTGTCTTGTGTTTGTCCTGTTCGGGCGCCATATTGTAGTGAATAGATTCGGTATTTGGCTATTATTTTGTAAAATGTATTGTAATGAATAAAATGGGTGTTATATGAAAAGTGTGCCGGAATGAACTCTGGTAAGGCTTCGGACTTTTGTAGTACAAGGTCCTCTTGCTATACTAATCTAACGCTGTGGGTTTCATAGAGTTGATGTGAATAATAATGCCGAAATGTTAATTCATGCAAATATAATTCATTAGGACTAAAAAACTAAGGGCCGATTACATGGGCTCAAGGCCGGTTAAACTTAAGGTCTAGCCGCTTATGGTCTACACGCGCGGTGTTGTACGATAGACGACTACGCGTATCTTTGGCCAAAGAAAACGGGGGGAAAATGTTTGTGCACTCACGAACTCGTGGTCTCGTCGTTTGCAGCGCCGGTACCGTCAGGGTACGGGCGGAACGTCGGTGGCGGCGGTGGGCGACGAGCTCGCTGTAGTTCAGGTCGCGAGTGCGACCCGTGAAGTCCTTAGCTTGGTCGGCGGCGGACCAGGCGCCGCGCGACTCACAGCCCGGGTCCGGGAGCTGTAGCTTGCGGAGGAAGACGCCAGCGCTATCAGCGCATCGTTGGCGCGCCCGCGCCAAAGGCGCCGGTCAGACGACGCCGGCGAATGATGGGGGGACGTGTAAAGCACCTTGAGGTCGCCGGCGCTACCGTTACGGCAGCGCTCGGCATACAGCCCACGTCCCGTCAGCTGTACTCTACGGTGGGGACTCGGGAGCCTCGCGGGCTTTCAACACACTGCACGCACGCACACTTCACACGCGATATACGTTTTCTTAGTTTACCAACACAAGAACTACGCCTGGCAGCATGTCAAGGCGCAATCAGCCGCCTGCGGCGGCGGCGGGGACCGGATCAGAAATTAATCAACGGAGCGCGCGTGTTCCCGTATTCGATCCTGTGCTCATCTGTCAAAACTGTCAGCTGAACCGACCCACGAAAATCTGCGTTCCGTTTGTTCGGTCCGCTCTCCATATCAGACTCAATCCTATTAAAAAACCTTGAATAAATTAAACTTCAAACCGTATCGACATTATTTATACTATTTAATAATAGTTATCACCACACGGGATTTAATAGCAATTCTTAACAAATCTTTGACCTTTTTCTATTTGTGTCTCCCCTCCGAACTACGTGAAACGAAACGCACCAACTTTTCTATTTGTCAAATTCTGACTTATTTCTACCGTACATTCTCTAACCTATTTCATGTAACCAATATCTAATTACTTTTTTGGAAATACCAAAAGATATGGGATGTGATCGGATTTACTAAATTCTACGTTACAAAAGGAACATTTTGGTGTGCGCAAAGTCTAGTTCTGTTTTGTAATTACTGTGTACCAAGTCCTAGAAGTTTGACTTAGCCTAGTGTTTATATCGCGGCATATCTAAAGTTCAGGGCTTCTATATGGCCTAAATGAATGCAAAATTGGGAGTTCAGAAGGTAAGCCACGATTTTATATAGGCGTTAAGCTTCGGTGTATGTTTTCTGTGGAAAAAAACGGCATCGAAAACCGATGGTGATATTGAGGTTAATTTTCATATAAAATGTATGTAGTATCACTACAATTATTGTATATAAGGAAAGATGTCAAACAGGAATTGAATTACTGAACAGGTACTAAACTAAAGCTAACTAGGAATTAAACCATGCGCGTAAAGTGCCTACCTATTGGTATTTATGTCATTTCATAATAATAATAAGTAGAAAAATAATTAGATTTCATGCAATATCAAAATATTTACAAATTATACATACCTAGAAAATCAGCAAATTTGCATCGTCAAACAAAATATATAATACAATCAACAATTTTACTACATTTAAATTATACAATTGATTCCAAAAAAGCTAATATGAAGACAAAGTTTTGATACATTAAATAGTAATACAAGTTATTTTAATAAAATTAATCAGTCAATTTAGGCCACGCAGTTTTATCATTAACGTACTCTTCAAAAGTGTAGTAACCTTTTTTCATTAAAGAGGTTTTTAAATATTTTTTTATAGTTATTACAGGCAAATTAAGGACGTCTTTGGGTAATTTGTTATAGAATAATATACATTGCCCTAAAAAAGATTGATATATTTTACGAACACGAAACTTTTGCATGGCTATTTTATGCTTGTGTCTTGAACTACTCATTTTCTTAAACGAATCTATGTGCTTAAGAGCATACATTATACACTCGTAAATATATTGCGATGCTGTTGTTAAGATGTTTATTTCTTTGAATCTATCTCTTAAAGAATCACGATGCCCCATCTTGTAAATAGACCTGATGGCCCTTTTTTGTAGAACAAATATTGTCTGTATATCCGCTGCCTTACCCCACAGTAATATCCCATACGACATTAAACTATGAAATTGGCTAAAATATACTAGACGTGCCGTTTCTATGTCAGTCAACTGCCTTATATTTCTAACTGCGAAAGCCGCTGAACTTAATTTTCCCGCCAATGACGATATGTGAGGGCTCCACTGCAAATTTGTGTCCAAAGTTACACCTAAAAAGACAGTTTTCTCTACTAATTCCAGACGCTCTCCATTCAAATTAACATTTATATTGCTATCAAGCTTAACATTAGGTAACGTAAATCGCATGCACTTCGTTTTTTGAGGATTTAGTAACAGGTTGTTCTTTGTAAACCAGTTTGAAAGTTTCGCAAGAATGTCATTAATAGTATTATAATCAGTGGTATGTCTATTTATTTTAAAAATTAAAGATGTATCATCTGCAAATAGAACAATTTTGCAACAGTTTTCTACAATGCAGGGCAGATCATTGACATAAACTAAAAAAAGAAAAGGCCCTAAAATCGAGCCTTGAGGCACTCCTAGTTTAATAGGGGCTCCGCAAGATTGTGTTCTATTTATGACTACTGTTTGAGATCTGTAACTAAGATATGACGAAATTAATTTTAAAGCATTTTCGGACAGCCCGTAGTTCTTAAGTTTTAACAGAAGGGTACAGTGTTCAACGCAGTCGAACGCTTTCGAAAGGTCACAAAATATACCTATTGCGTCTCAAGAATCTTCCCATATGCTATAAATATATTTAACAAGTTCAGAAGCAGCATCAGTTGTAGAACATCCTTTCCTGAATCCAAACTGTTGGCAGTGAAACAAATTATTAGCTTTAAAATAACTCTGCAACTGTTCCAGCATAACCTTTTCAAAAATTTTACTCAAAGCAGGCAGAATTGATATAGGGCGGAAGTTAGTAACGTTATTTCTTTCGCCTGATTTGTATAAAGGTACAACTTTACTCAGTTTCATTAGATCTGGAAACACTCCCTCTTTTACACAACTATTGAAAATGTATGTTAAATACGGAGAAATTTGGTCTATTACGCTATCTAGGATTTTTACAGATGTTCCCCATAAGTCTTCGGTACTTTTTTAGGGTTCCGTAGCCAAAATGGCAAAAACGGAACCTTTATAGTTTCGTCATGTCCGTCTGTCCGTCTGTCCGTCTGTCCGTCTGTCCGTCTGTCACAGCCGATTTACTCGGAAACTATAAGTACTACAGTGATGAAATTTGATGGGAATATGTGTTGTATGAACCGCTACAAAATTATGACACTAAATAGTAAAAAAAAGAATTGGGGGTGGGGCCCCCCATACATGTAACTGAGGGATGAAAATTTTTTTTTCGATGTACATACCCGTGTGGGGTATCAATGGAAAGGTCTTTTAAAATGATATAAAGTTTTCTAAAAAACATTTTTCTTAAAGTGAACGGTTTTTGAGATATCAGCTCTCAAAGTCGTAAAAAGTATGTCCCCCCCCCTCTATTTTTATAACTACGGGGTATAAAATTCTAAAAAAAATAGAGGTGATGCATGCTAATTAACTCTTTCAACGATTTTTGGTTTGATCAAAGTATCTCTTATAGTTTTTGAGATAGGTTGATTTAACTGTAATTTTGGTTAAGTTATTGGTTTATTATATTTGCTGCTACGGAACCCTTTGTGCGCGAGCCCGACTCGCACTTGGCCGGTTTTTTTTCTTAATAGTTTTAAAATGTTTGATTAATGTAAGGGGATCAATAAAATCAAAATCGAAAATACTGTTGCATTGTTTGACGCTTGATCGCATTAGAGCTTCAGCTTGCGCAGGTGACGACATAAGCGCATCAGTAGTGTTACTGGCTATATTCGAGAAGAACTCTTCAAATTTCATTGCCACTTCAAAATCTGAATTTACCACTTTACCATTACTAAGTAAGTTAAAATCACAACTTTTATTTTTACATTTATTACTTTCATTATTAATGACTACTAGGCTTAAATTGTGGTATGAGAATGTGAACCAAGGAACGACTTCGTAAATGACACGAATATTATAGGCGCCCGATAACATAACTGGTTAATTATAGTCAACGGATGGTCGTTAATCGAGTATAGGTTTGATATGATAAGAAATTTGTTAACGACGTGTTAAGAAAAAATCATAGCAGTAGATTACGATACAAGTGACGAAAAAAGGAAGTTCGAAATGAGCAGCAGCAGTAACAACACGAGTAATCGACACGGGTTACAAACTTAGTAGTTTCGAAGTACAGAAGTAATTTCTCGAGTAATTTCGAAAGGGGAATCTTGATTATATATGATAGACATAATGGTGATTTTTATGTGATTTTCGAAATTAGTCGACTTTTGAGGGACTACCTCTACATTCCTAATGACGTTTGTTCGAAAATCACTTGGCCTAACTCATTTGGCCGAATTATGAAATGCCTAACGCTCTTTTGGCCTAACGATCATTTGGCATAATTTAAATTTTGCCCCAAAAATGACATTACTCAGAACCGATTCGCTGTTAGAAAGGTAGGTTTAGGTTAGGTTAGAACCGTGACCTCACACAAATCCGAATCGCTTCTAAAAAAGTGGGTTTTAACGGCGTTAGGCGAAACAATATTAGGACATTTAAATTAGGCCAAATGATCATTATGCCAAGAAATATTAGGCGATCTAAAAATCGAAGAAAAAACTTTAGGAATCTAGATATACATCCGACTTTTGAAATTACCCCAATGCCCCCTAACTACTGAAATAGATAGGAGATAGAGAAAGCCGTGTAAAAAGGAGTAGAGTTTTAAAGCCCAGTCTGTATTAAGTGATTGTCAATTTGTCACTGTTCATCAGTGAAGACCAAAGTACTAAAAAAAAAAAACCTAGTACCGCTACTGGCTTAATAATTGAATAGCGTTTAAAATCACACAACTCTTACAAACATTCAATTGTATTCTACAGCGTCTTTAAAACCTCCGTTTATTGCCTAAAAAAAAAAAAACCTAGTACCGCTACTGGCTTAATAATTGAATAGCGTTTAAAATCACACAGCTCTTACAAACATTCAATTGTATTCTACAGCGTCTTTAAAACCTCCGTTTATTGCCATCCTTCTAGGTAAACCTCCTAAATTAACAAGATTTATTATAAACGGATATTTCTTCGAAATACGCAGGAACGACGTGACATAACGCAATTACGCAAATGAAAGAAAGCGTACGCGGTGAAAAGTTCCCATGATTGTACGTTCGTGCGCGATGTTACAATAAAACATTAATATCGTGTAAGGAGCATTTATCTTTGACAGTCTGAACAGTAACTGCTACGCCGCGGTCCCGGGTTCGAATCCCGGTAAGGGCATTTATTTGGGTGACGAGCACAGACATTTGTTATGGTTTATGGTTTAAGACATTTATTCTCATAAGAATATACATTATTCACTTAAAATGAGAATTAAAATTTAACTTAATGCTATTTAAGTACAATAACGTGGTGTTTTTTGCATCTCAGGGAAACACGAGTAAGTTCGTATCTGTATAGGAATAAGGTTGGTATTCGTTCTGTACCCGCGACCGTGCGATGCAAAAACTATACAATATTAACTAATACTACATAGGAGTGGGTAGCGTAACAACAACATGCATAACTCTGCGAGTGCAGTAACTTACGATTATTATTGTACAATAATATCATGCTTCTTATGTACCTATATGGGTTACAATGTTATGAATTACAACTTTAAGTAGGTATTTTTTTTTTAATTTTAGGGTTTAGTGTATTTGAAACTATTTTTTTTTTTGATATTTTTTTTTTTAATGTGATAAATATGTAATATGTATAATGCTACTTATTTAAGAGAAATATTTTCAACTACATATCGCTTTAGTTTGTTTTTAAATACATTAAACGAAGGACTATTTCTAATACCCAGTGGCAATTTGTTGTACAATTTTGCACCTTCGTTTAAAATACTTCGTTTTCCGTAATTTGTCCTATGAAGCTGTAATTTTAAATTATGTTTATTTCGGAGGTTATAATTATTTTGTTTATATGTAAATGAAAGTTTCGTATGCAGCTTTTTATGTAAAATTTTATAGACCAAGATACAGGTTTTAAAAACGTAAGTTTGTTTAATATGCATAATTTTTAATTCTTCGTAAAGTTTTTTTGTTGAAGTATAATAGTCATATCCAAATAATACTTTTAGTAATTTATTTTGCGATCTTTGCAACTTGTTTAAGTGAGTCATTGCCGCGCAGCCCCAGATCTCAATCAAATATTCTAGATGTGGCTTCACAAGTGAGTTGTAAATTACGTAGCGTACATTTCTAGGGAAACAGCCGACGACACGGCGTAGTGAGCCAGTTAGTGATACAATTTTTTTCCTGACACGATCTACCTGGATATTCCAAGTAAGGCGCGGGTCAAGAAATAAGCCCAGATATTTTTCTTGTATGGAAGCTTTAAGTATTTCTCCATTAATATGTAATGGTTCGTGAGAACCAATATTTTTATTTTTAGCGGAAAATATCATGAAGCTAGTTTTAGACGCGTTGATTGTAAGAATATTTTGTTGAAACCAGTCTGATAGCTTGTTTAAGTCACTTTGAGCGCGATCTATGAGTTCCTCGATTGACTTTCCAAAGTACGTCAAACATGTATCGTCTGCATAGAGGGATACATGCCCCTGTAAATTAAGTTCAGTAATGTTATTTATATAGGTTATGAACAGCAATGGGCCCAAAATCGACCCCTGTGGAATTCCGTATGTGATGTTTTTGGTGCTACTAGTCATATTGCCAATTTTCAATACTTGTTGCCGGTTTTCTAGATAAGACCTGATCATTGATAGCACCACTCCTTCGATACCTATATGTTCCAACTTTTTTAACATCAAAAAGTGACTAATGGTGTCGAAGGCTTTTTTTAAATCTACAAATATACATAGCCCTATGTTTTTATTATCTATATTATGTCTTATATCGGTTACAAGGTCTAAGGTTGCAGACAAGGTGTTAGATTTAGCTCGGAATCCATATTGAAATTCTGAGAGAAGGTTTATTGAGTTAAGATAGGTCTGTAATCTCGTATGTATAATTTTCTCTAGTATTTTCGACAGTACAGGAAGAACTGATACGGGGCGATAGTTTCCTGGACAGGTTCGTTTTCCAGCTTTAAAAATTGGCGTCACTTTGGCTATCTTCATACTGTCAGGAAAAGTACCATCCCGTAGACATTGGTTGAAAGTGTTTACTAGTTTAGGAATTATTTTGTCTCTGATACATTTAATACTTTTAGTGCTAATTTTGTCTATTCCTGTACTTGTGTTTACGTCAAGACGATCCATAATTTTGCGTACTTCGGAAGAGGTGCAAGGTTCAAATTCTGTTATACGATTACCGAGCATACAGCGGTTACTTACATTACTAGTATTTATGGTATTGTGATATATATCAGGAATCTTGCTAGCTAATTGGGATCCAATGGTAGCAAAATACTCATTAAAATATTCACAAATTTCAAGCTGGTTTGTTATTTCTCCCGTTTCAGTCTCTAATTTTGTCGGTACTTCAGATTTCTTAAACTTGTTTTTGGATAGATCGTTTATAAGAGACCACATTTTTTTTGGTTTATTTTTAAATTTAGCAAATGTATTTTGGTAGTAAGTATTCTTCGTTTTCTTTATAGTAGTTGTAACTTCATTCCTCTTCTTTACAAACTTGTCTTTCAATTCTTGATTGTTTATATCCCGTTTCAGCTGGCGCCAGTAGGAATTCCGTTCATGTATTCCATTTATAATTTCTTTATTTATCCATTCTTCTTGTGGTAAATTTTGTATCTTTGTTTTCACTATCTTACTTGATTCTATCTTTTCTTTGATAGTTTGTTCCAGATTTTCATATGTTTCACTTTCATCAACTTCATCTGTAAAGCTTCCATATAATTGATCGTAGTTAATGGCTTCGTATTGAACTTTCTCTCTTGGATTATGTTTCATTTTCTTGACTTCTAAGCATATCTGTTTGTGGTCTGAAAGTGCTGATTCTATTATAGTTAACGCAAAACATTCATCTCTCAAATCAGTTGCAACATGATCCAGCAAGGTATTAGTTGTATTAGTCGTTCTTGTACTGTACTCTGGATCTATTTTATTAATAATATTTACTCCATTTTCTTCCAGGACATATAAGTATTCTATGGCAGCTTGATTTTTATCGAGTAAATCGAGATTGAAATCTCCAAAAGTTATAACTCGTTGGCGTTGTTCCAATTGTTGATTATACTCGTATAAAAATGAGTCTATGTTTGAATATCCGGGTCTGTATATACCACCAATATGAAGTGCAAATTTTTCTAAGTAAATCCATATATAATTAACGCCACTGATGTATGAGCTTTCTGTTACTTTATGTTCGAGGCTCTTATGTACATAGATTGAGACTCCTCCTCCTATTTTATCTGGTCTATAATTGTAGCAGTGTACATAGTTAGGTATTTCTAGCAATATTGCGTCTTCGTCCGATTTTATCCATGTTTCTGTCACAATTATAACATGTATGTAATTCTTGAAGGACTTTAAAATGCATTTAAGTTCATCTAGTTTTCCTTGCTTCATGAGACTTCGGGCATTGGCGTATAGAAATTTTAACGATGTATTGCATGAAGGTATGTTCGCATAGTTGTCGATTTTGTTATAAACAATTTCATCATCACTCAAATAAATGTCTTTTAAATCTAGTTTTTTGACTGATTTTTAACAATTTGTGGGACGCCTTTGATGTATTTAATAATTAGGTTCTGCTCACCGTTTTGCTGGCGTTGCTCTAGTTGCTCTTTTAGTCGCTTAAGGTAATCCTGTTGAGCTGGGGTTTTGTCCCCGTATATTTTTATATTATCCATGCCAATTTTTTCTCTATTTCGTAATATTTGTATCGCATCATTTTCACTGCTGAAGCTCACTTTGATTGGTCGGTTTTTATCTTTATTATATTTTCCCAGACGTATGATTTTCTCGGGGTTGGAGCAGTCTGCATAAACTTTTCTGATTATTTCATTTACTGAGGTCTGGTCTTCCAATTTTCGTTGCTTGGCATCAGTGCTTGTAGGTTCTTGTATGCCAGCTATTATTATATTTTTATTTCTCGAATTACGTTCCTTTATCTCCTGTAGCATATTTTCATATGAAAAATTTGACACCTCGGTAATATTTTGTGGCTGGTTTTTAAGCAACGTTAGATCTTTTTCTAGGCTGTCTACTTTTCCTAAAGTTTCCTGGTTTGTCTGTTTTAACTGTAGAATGTCTTCTTTAATTGCTGCCTGTTCTTGCATAACACTTTTGTTAACATTTTTAATATCTGTTAGCTGTTCCTTTAATTCACGAACATCCTGGCATAGGTTATTTAACATTTCGTTTTGATTTTGACTGAATGATGCAAATCTATCTTGGAAATCCGACCTTAGCTCTTTGATTAGTTTTGTGAGCTCACTATAGTCAGGGTCGTCCGGGGATTTTCGCTTACGCATATTAGAAGTGTATTCCATCTCTTGCCGAAGTTTAGTTAAGTCCGGTTGCGACCCGCTGGGCGTAGTTCCGTGCATAGTGCCGCTTCCAGTGAGTGCGGGATCCGTGTTGCTTTGTAATGACGCAATGTTATCGGGCGTAGCCATGCTGCTTCGAGCGAGGCCTACCGTACAGCAGACGTTTGCGAGAGCGAGTTGAAAAATAGCAAGCGTCTCGTTCCCCCGAGGGGGTGAAGAGCCGTAACCTCAAAGTCACTGATTTTAAATAAATTTTATGCACTTTTCTAGTAAACAAAAAAGCACTTTATCACTATATTGCGCAGAGCTTATTATATGTTGTGTACGTTTCGCAAATTTAATTACATTTATTAGCGCACCCAATACACGTCCGTTTGCACACACAGCGTTTTTGATTTGTTCCTACATCTATCTCTTTGTTGCACTTATACGGAAGAGCGGTAAGGAAGGATGACTACGAATACTACGATTTTTCTTTCTTTCTTTTCCATCAGATATATCGGAGTGGCTAAGGGCTCACAAATATCTGAACACGCCTCTCTTGTGAAGGCGATAAGGCGTGTCCAGATATTTTTGCTCGCCTCGACAGCTCAGCCAGCCATTTACATGCCAATTATTCTGTGACGCCAATGTAATTAATGAATTGGCGTCACAGAACAATTACAGTGAAACCTGGTTAAGTGGGACCTGGATAAGTGAGAAACCTCTTTAGTTGGGACCCAAGCTGCGGTCTCGACACTTTCGCACCGATTTACCTCTATTACTGAGATAAAACAGACCTCTATAACTGAGATCAGCCTCTTCGATTTTATAGTCACATTACCCTCTATTAGTGAGACAGAGTGTATTTTACCTCTGTTATTGAGACTATATTTGCAATGTATATTAACTTAATTGTTTGTTAAGAATTTTATAGGAATTTACCTCTGTATCTGAGATACAGTCAATCTATGACCTCTGTAACTTGGACTTTATTGAAAATCTATTTCCATATTTTTAATAATGCTTAGCCTATCTTTAAATTACGTGATCGATCCTTCGTATTCTGGTTAGTTTGAGGGTTTTCTTGGTTAGTTTAAGTAATTAAAGCTAAAATCTCGATAAGTAACATAAAAATTATTTAAAAAAATACTTTCAAAATATACCTACCTACAAAATTTCTAAGACACCATGACGTCTTATACGAATGAGTCTTATATTTGATTTAAATGCAAGGTCTATTTAAGTACCTTTTCTTTTAAGTAGTATGCAACAAATAATAACTACTACATATATGCAAAACACCTTATTTATAACCTTTATAACTGGCATATCTCCTATTCTGGCCTCTATTAGTGATACCCTCTGTAAATGAGACAAACATTTTATTATGCCTGTCTAACTGAGACCCTGAATAAGTGGAATACCTCTTTAAGTGAGATAAATTTTGTCGTCCCTTGAAGTCTCACTTATCCAGGTTTCACTGTAGTAACCAACCAAATTGAAAACAGTTACTGGTAAGATCGTTTGCCGTTTTCCCAAGATACGCCGTTTGGACTCATTGGATACAGTTACAGATGACCAGTCATGATGACGAGTGGCTTGGTTTATATTGTCATGTCATCTAAGGTTAAATAGACATTAGCTAGCTTTTAAGTTTAGTCTTAGTTTCTTATAATCAATATAATCATGTAAATATGTTGATGTAAATAAAGATTTTGAACTAGCAAAAAAAATGTTAAATTTGACCAATTTACACGTTATTATGAACGACGCGATCTGTAATATCTATTACGAGTACATTATCAATGTCACGTGTTTTTCGTGCACCAAAAAATCGCGTGGCATATGCTATTCATGGCCGCTTGCCTAATAAAAATCTTTGAAATCAGCCTGAAAATTGATAACCTCATATCGTCACAGAGGTTACCGTTTTCACTAAGATTGTCATTGCTAGGTCTAACTAGTGTGGTCTATCTTTATCTGTCTCACGAGGTCTACGTGCACTAACACATCGCGTGGTATATGTTACTCCATTGCCCGCTTGCCGGCTAATATCTTGAAAGCAGCTAGGAAGTGCCTAAGGCCCCCCACATCTAGCGTCGCGAGCGAGCGTCGGGCCAAGTGTATGGCAAAGCGCGGGCGTCGACGCGGCGTCTTTTTCCATATAGTTGGCTCGACGTGGCCCGTTTAGATCAAGCGCGGATCCAGCTTCGTGCCCAGGGGGGGGGGTCACGTGGTCTATTTGTATGGCCAACCTAGGCTCCAGGGGGGGTCATGACCCCCATGACCCCCCCCCCTGGATCCGCGCATGGTTTAGATGTGGGGGAGCCCTAACCTCATGACAATTTTATTTGACGTTTATGCTAGGTCGCATACCCACATATTGTCTATGTCTATCTTTCTTTATGTCACAAGGTTAATGTGCACTAACACATCGCGTGGCATATGTTACTCAATTGCCCGCTTGCCGGCAAAAAACTTCAAGAAAGCAATAGTGATGTATCGTTTCTACAGTCGTCGTTGCGGTAATAGCTTGAGGCCGTTCTAGGGTTACTAGACTTCAAGTTTTATCTGATTTTTAGTTTAAGTAATTGAGTTTAATTTGATGACTTGTTCAGTTGTCCAGAATTATATTTGACAATGGCAGTATTTGAAGGTTTTATCGAGGAGGTTTCAGCTATATCTGAGGTGCATCTATGTATTTGGCATTTTTTTTCTCTAGTTGAATAAATGATGATTTTAATAGGAACTAAATATTAAAACTAAGCTCATATGACTCAAAGATGTAGGGAATATATAAAATGTGTTCGAAAATGTTACAGGAAAGTTCAATAATTAAGGTTATTGATATAATTTTAATAGACCGCTTGCCTAAACCACGTGCAAAATCGTCACGGAAATTTATTCCTGATGGAAGTTATAAATAAAATACAACTCAGAGAAGTGGCAGCCCTAGTTGCGCGGAAGATGGCGTTAATCGCCTAATGGCGATATGATTGAAATGATACGTTGAACGGTTCAGGTCGTTTAGATTCCGTTCGGATCATCTAGGTCTTTAGAACTGCCCGTTGTAACAGCCTGTCTAAGTAACGACAGATTCTGTAATAAGTAGGGTTTGAAATGTTTGAATTATGACAATTATGGATAATTTCAAATTAATCGATTATTTAAAAAATGTACGAAACATTGTCCCTTTTCGATACTATTGCCTGGCCTAAATATCGGGCTAGCAGTTGTATACTGTATAACCACGTGACAATTACAATACATTTTTTTTAGTTTTTGCAAATGACTTCCATCTTAGTACTCGTATTGGTTCAGTAGAGCGAAGATCTGTCCAAATGTAGGTGGTTATATACCTACCCATTACCTACCTACATTCTACTTAATATTATATTGGAAAAAATTCAATACCAACGTAAGACAGACATGTGACATTGATATAAATTGGCTGTAATGTACATAACCGCAATTTATTGCGTCTGTTACTTCAGCGTCATGGTCATGGTATTTTTTTAATGAATATTGAATAGGTATCGCTAAGAAAATAACATATAAAAGCGACAAAAAATTAAAACAAATTAGTTCGATCTAAAACTTAAAGAAAATATTGATAATATAGAACATTACTTAACTACTTAATATGAGATTCATAATTATTATTCAATATGTTCGCAAAATATTTGATAAAATATACCTAGCAAATAAATATCTCTTTATCTTTATCTTTATCTAGACACTGTGTTGGCCTTCAAATCAGGTCATGATAATGACAGTAAAAAGTTTGTTTACATTTTACACACTTCTCAATATTTTGTATCAACTTAACAACATACACAACCAGAGAGTCCAATCACAAACAGCCAAACTTTTCACACAAACTGGCACACAACACGACACAAATTAAAAACAAAACGTCCTCATTAAAATTCAAATTAGGAACTGACCGCAAGATAGGAAGTCTAGCATGTCACTCCATTCCAGTATCATGGTTGCAACTGGCGATGTCGCTCAGCTATTGTGTGCACAATCTCGATCGTATAGCGTACATCTAGAATCTGAGAAAGTGCCATCTCTGGCCTAACTAGGTTGAGTGCAAGTTCAATTTACTTCTCAAATTGGGTTAGTGCCGCGACAAGATTTAGTGTCAGCTTTTTAAAAGGGAATTCTATTTTTAGTGCCGCACTACACTGCCTTTGAGATGAAAAGACGGTGTAATAAGGGACGAAAGACTTTTAGCTATTGATTATTTAATAACAAGCTAGAAAAAAACGATTTCGAACGCTATTTCAAAATATTTGTTATACCTAAATAAATACGCATTTTTACTGTTTAACATCTTCAGTTCAAATGATCGTTGCCGTTTGATTGAGTTAATTTTTATGTAGCATGCCTAAAATTCGTGGCAATAAAACTTGTTATTATGGATGGAGTAGAAATTTTGTAATGAGACGACGAAAAGTGTTATCGCATCGGCTCAAACATCAAATAAATGGCAAAGATTAGCTTGTCAAAACAAATACATATTATGTTAACAGGTGATTTGAATTTGGAATTTTACCACAGAATATGTAATATTTTTGTACAGATGTATAGAAGACAATGAAATGAATGAAAGATTAGAAGAGCTAGTCCGGACGGAGTGTGTTACCAAGCCGAAAAAACATATACCTTTACGTGATTTGACAGTGACTCATCGAGGCAAAACGTAGCTTTCTTTCAGTCAAATTCTTTTCAATCGTATTTCTTGTCATTTCTCCAAAAATGAAAAGAATTCGATAACAACGACGATTACGAGCGATCCATCCATTAATCATAAATTAATTGAAAAAGTATTTAGGCCTCGTGATAGCCAAATTCCGTGGCTGCGTGCTTGCGTCTCATTTCCGTACTTTTGGCCACTTTGTGGTTTGCGTTAATCTTTTAACTGTTACTCGGAAACGAATAAGGAAAGTGAAAATAAAAGAAATAGAATGTCAGCAACGCATAAAATGATCGTTATGTGTGATTGCATAAACGTTGCAATTATAGACGAATTAGCGGACCTGTTTTTTTATTCCTTATGCAAAGTGAGATTCAGATGAACCGGCGTAAAAAGGAACTTCGATTGCTCACAGTAGTTACGTATTTTTAAAGCCACATTATGTGATAGGTAAAGGTACATTAAGGCCGTTGGTGCTTACGTTGCGTAGCCCCGCATTGTCCGCATTAGGTACTGGCCGGGTCCACACAGAACAACGTACGTCCCGAGGCTATTTTCTGGCGCGGCAAACGTGCTATGTAGACCTGCCTTGGCTGAGGCAATGAGTGCGTTTTGCTCGGCCGAGCAATCTGACTCGGGGAGGCACATATACACATTAAAGGCGTTTGTCGCGTGAGCACATTGCCTCGCGATCGCGACCTGCCTCGCTCTTTGTGGGTGGCTATGGCGCGTCGTTCAGAATGGTACCTATAAGCGCTGACGTCCATAAGGTACTTAATGGAACATCACATCACAGTCATGATCAGAGGGCGGAATTGCTCATGGCAAAAATCAAACGTCAATAGAGTTGGAATGTTAAATTTTATCGACATATTCAGCTATCGATAAATTCAGTCACCTTTTATATTTCTGACTTTAACATTAACCTCTTTGATTAATCGACCATTTGATTTTTACCTCTTTGATTAGATTAAAAGTAAATTAAATGACATTTAATTACCATTTCTGTCACTAGTCCTTTTGCAACTAATTCACGTTTGAAAAAAAATGTTAATCCAAGACGAAAAACAGCCACCAAATGGATAAAGAAGTATCCTTGTCTTACTTACGTCGAAAACAACTCAACAATATATACTGATAATTTCAGTTTAATCGATAGTCGATAAAATTTTACGTTCCAACTCTATTGACGTTTGATTTTTGCCATGAGTAATTCCGCCCTCTGGTCATGATGTACAAAATAAGTATGTAGCTTTTTAATGGATTCGGAATGTGTTAAAATTACCAACGGTTACTACAGATTATACGTAGCGGTGAAAGGTCAATGGCTCAACTTTCGTTGCGTTAAATTTCGTAACAAATCTACGTTACATTGTACGGAATCTTCCCATAGTCCCATTGTGGCTTTGATTATATAACAGTCGCGTTTTGGCGATAATTATGACCGCACAAAACGTTTACGAAATAACATTTGTGGTGATTCCATTATTTATATGAAAAAAAAAGTTCGCATCAAGCATTGAAATATACAATTGCACATCCCCTGATTCCTCTGTCAGTGCATGATCCCGCTATTCCCGCTAGCCTATAAAAATACGTCTAAGAAATCGTCGCGTGATCTCCTGTTTGGAAATATCAAAACATAATAAAATCTTAAGAATCTGAGGTAGGTATCTGCAATATTTAATGAAAAGAAATAGCTCAAAACAAAATGCTGTAAATAAAATTGAGTCGGATTCCTACACGATTCGCATTAACAAATATTTCAGGAAACCTACCGCAAATCTCTGCCTTCGGTTGTTAATCTATTTGCCTCTCTGTCACTTCAATAAGTAAAGATAGAGAAGCAGATAATGAACTTTGAAGTTTCGATGTTCAAGGCAGATTTTTAGATTGAGGACGTTTACATTTTATTACCTCGACTATTTTATTGCGTAAGACTTAATATTCCGCACTGGATTATTAACCGACTTCAAGAAATGTGCCTCAGAACTCCTTTTGTAGATCAATAAAAGAACAATACGATACATGTGCGAAAAAAAAGAAACTTGGAAATGAGTGGCGATAATTTAAATCGCCACTCGTTTCGATTTTCCTTTTTTACGCACTTGTATCGTAATGTCTATTTCGGTCTCGTCAGGTAAAATATTAGTCAACATTTGTAATACATACATAGATGAAGTAATAGTATTTACACTGTCATAAAGAGAATGCATAACACAGACATTGCGGAATCATGACATGAGTTTTAGATAACCACATCACTGATTCAGAGTATTTCTAAGAAAACTGTTGATTACTTTCAAAACTTTCCCTAAATTCAACTATCAGTACATAAGGCTTTTCCATTATTCAAATTGACGTTATAGTTTACGTAGTTAGGGATTGTAATAGAAGTTTGTACAGTCGCCATCAGACATCAGAGCGGCTAAGGGTCTCACAAATACGCACTAAGCGGTTCGCTTCAACATTTCTTTTGCGAACCGCCTAAGGAGTGTAATGCCCTGCCTGAGTTAGTTTCTGCATGAATACTATCCAGGTCTCTTTAAAGCAAGAGTAAATAGGTAACGTATTAGGTAAGCGACTATTAAGCGTGCTCCACCGTAGACCGCATCATCACTTACCATCAGGTGTGATCGTGGTCAAACGTCTACCTACTCAAACTAAAAAAAATATGTTTGAACACTCTTCTGTCGTATAGTGAGAGTTCAGATATTTTGAGCACCTCGTCAGTTCCAATATATCTGACGGTAACTGTTGCATAAATATATTTCCGAAGCACCTCAAAATTAGGTTAGTGTTAAGCGATCGATCGATGTTCATGCGACACAAGACCTAATTCCATTTGGGTGAAAAGTGAAAATCTGTATAACGGATGCACGTTCAGGGGATGAAAATGAAATTACTCTGCACATTGAAATTGCCGTAATATTAGAAACCAATTTAGTATCTAGTACCTACCCAAGCTTTCAGCGTTTCAACGCTATATTTTCAACTATATATTTTAACTAGCTTTTTCTCGCGACTTCGCCCATGTACTAATATAATCTTGTTTTCCCAATTTTCCCATACAAAATTTGTACCCCCATTTCACCCCCTTGAGGTTAATTTTCAAAAATCCTTTCTTACGTGCCAGATTTGGAATCTCTAGGACCAGCGGTTTTGCCTGTGCTTTGATATGTCAGTCAGTCAGTTTCTTTTGAATAGGTACACGTAAAGTAAAACGGGGTACGAATTCCACAACCCCCTTACCTCCTGTGGATGTTGTAGAAATCGACTGTACTGTGGGTTAAAATTTTGATGACCGCAATAGGTACTTCGTATTGGAAGTTAAATTTTTTTAACCCCTTAATTGTTAAGAGTTGCACCACATCTCGGACACTGGCGACCAAATATATGAAACAGGCGCGTTCTAGCACACATTCTAAGCTCGTGTAGGTGAACGCTTACCATGCTTGTATGAGTCGTTGTTGTACTCGACTGTTCGAAGATAGGTCGACTGTTCGCGTTTTTGACAGGTGGTAACTGCGAGGTAACCGAGAGGGGGCGGCACTTTCAGCGGGGAGCGGGAGTAGCCATACTGTACGATAGTACTCTGTTCGCGTTTTTGACAGGCGGTAACTGCGAGGTAACCGAGAGGGGGTGGGCGGCACTTTCAGCGGGGAGCGGGAGTAGCCATACTGTACGATAGTACTCTTTATTATACTGTGGTGGCACTGAAACTTGTGCCATATCATCAGCGCCGGCCCGTGCACTCGATCAGGGTAGAGCGAGTTTGAGTTTCGGCGCCCTTGGCAAGAAGTCTTACGATGTAGATAAAAATACCGCGAGCGCAGCGAGCGAAATTTTTTTCATAGTAATGTCGTAGTTTGAAGATTAACGCAATACAGAATTTATGGATTTCATTATACAGAGTACGAAAGGGACAAGAGTTGAACTTTCTCAGTCGCAGACTTGAAATGAAAACGCGAGCGCTGCTAGCGCGGTATTTTCCCTAAGTAACTAAAAGAGAACTGATAGAAATAGTAAGCGCGAGCGAAGCGAGCGCGATTTTTTTTCCTGTTGACGCAATTCTCAACCCGCTAGCGGGGAAGCAGCGAGCGTTCAAGCTTTGATCAACTGCAGAACTGCGGTCTTTGGCATATTTTGGGTTATTTTGACTTCACTGGGCGCCTATTTTCCCGACTTTTAGGCCTTATATTTCGCCACCACTATTATTTTTATAATACTAAGAATTAGAAGACATTAACTGCGAACTCGATCGTCACCGTCCCACCCATTTCGGTATTTTGCCACTAAATGCCCTTCGGGATCTTAGTCCTTTGAAGTTCGCTCATCATCTCCTGTGACTCACAAAATTGCGCCTCTCTGAGACGTTTTGCGGCTTTGGCTTTATGAGGAACTCCGCTTAGGACTATCGGATAGACTCATATTTTTGCATTTGGATAACGACGTAACTTTGTCGTTGGGCCGCACAACAATGTGGTTCGTCAAGGGCTAGAATCCTCCTTTCACGGCGCCCTTATGAATGTTGGTATATGTTGGCAATGCGGTACAACTTTCCACTTAAGAGGATACGGAATATCGTGTGCTCTGCATACTCATTTTGAGAATAAAGGCGTGAATTTATGCATGTACATAAATTACATATGCTAATATGGTAAGTTATCAATGGCAGCGCCGACCAGGTCGGTGCAAACTTTTGATTAGTTCCTCCATGTGGCCAAGTTGTCAATTTTCATATCAGAAGGTATTTCATTGTGACGGAATTTAAAATTCAGACATAAATAAAATGAATTTTTTTTTTAAGAGTTTAACACTTTACGGTAGATGTCGCTACGGGTCCCATTGACCTTAGTAGTGGAAAATTTCGCTGGCTTGGTTGAAGTCTTGGTGGCTCAGTTGGCAGAGCGCTGGAGTATCGATCCAGAGGCCGTGAGTTCAAGTCTCACCCAAGGCAGACATTTTCCACTTTTAAATTTATTCTAAGCCTAGTGGCATCGATTGCAGACGTTTCTGCTAATCAGAAGTTAAAAATAAATAAAATTATTTACTTTTAGGACTAAAGAAAATTTCAATGTTACGAATTTGTTTTATGTTCTATATTTTTAACCCTCGACGCATAAATGACGTATAAGTTTGACGTGTCCGTCTGTCTGTTTGTCTCTATGTTTGTTTGTGTGTCTGCCTGTGGCATCGTAGCTCCCGAAGGGATGAACCGATTTTTTTTTTTTGTTTGAAAGCTGAATTAGTCGGGAGTGTTCTTAGCCATGTTTCATGAACATCGGTCCACTATCTGGGGTTATATCAAAATTTGAATTTTGTGGTCAGGTTAGTTGCTTAAGACATATCATTACTATTATATATGTACGAGTATGATAGGCATTGAAACCTCACTATGATGTAAACCGCTAAACTAACAATAGTTGTCATATCCAATTCACGTACCTTTTGTTTTATTTCATGAATTCACATCGCAAGTATTTCGTATTTAGGTACATATGAAATAGCTGAGAACAACCGTCTAAAATATCATCAGCTTTATAAATTATCATCTCAACGTAATTATAATTACGTGTCTCGCTTTCACACACTGGCTGCTTGTTAAGAGAGAAAGAGACGGAGGAATCAATGTAATTTCTAAAGACAAATGAATTCGTGGCAGAAAGTGGAGTTGTGCTACGAGTTGGCTTCACGTCAGAATGATTGATATTTTGATTTGTATGGCGACTTTCTTGGAAAATGGCGTTGTGAGGATTTATAGTGACGTTAGTGTTTGTTTTGAAGGAGGGTTTACTGGGGTAGTGTACATGATTGCATACTACGTCAACTTCCTGTTTTTTACTACCACTAAGTGGGTTGTAGTGTTACTTGCCCTCAATATGCATGGGATTTACCTCGAACATCAGCTACGTTCTACGCTACTTTGACGACCGGTCTGGCGCAGTCGGTAGTGACTGCTACGCTGCGGTCCCGGGTTCGAATCCCGGTAAGGGCATTTATTTGTGTGATGAGCACAGATATTTGTTCCTGAGTCATGGATGTTTTCTATGTATATAAAAGTATTTATATATATATATATATATATATATTTTATATTATATATCGTTGTCTGAATACCCACAACCTACAACAAAAGCCTTCTTGAGTTTACCGTGGGCCTCAGTCAATCTGTGTAAGAATGTCCTATAATATTATATAATATTTATTTATAATATTTACTTGTTCCTAAATTTAAATACTTACTGTTGCAGAATGTAGTTTGTATACCTATGTATGTCTTATGACTAGCAACATTAATATTCATGGTTTCCATGGTAACGTATGTACAATTTCTTCTTGGACAATATATCATTCGTCTCACACGTATTTCTGATTTTCTTTTCATTTAAAATACTTTATAGGACCCTAGGACATTGTTTCTTCCTTTAACACTTACAAATAGGTATTTGTATGACTGTACAATCTCCATTATTTTCATATTTCCCGCACCAATTCCGCGAAATTCTCCCCCGGGCCGGGAAGTAATCGGAAACTAGTTGTGATGGAAAACAAATCATTTCGCGGCCGCCGCCGATTGTTATTTAACAGATCATTTCCCGGCGCGGCTTGATTAATACGATTGCCGGTTTCAAACTTGATTAGTTGAGCAATTGTAGATAAATGTGCTTTCCTGCGGGTTTGGATTTGATTTGCTGATTAGTTTTCTGCTCGTACTAGTTTCCAGGAAAACTACGGTAAACCTTATAAGTTAGACTTATTTTATTTTTTCCTCATTTTTAATATGAACTTGTAGTCTAAATCTTAGTAAACGCCCTAATTTTTAAAGTTATGCCGTGTTGCATTCAGATAATATAGCATTTTTTTACGAAATACTTTTTACAGAGTAGAACATCTTTGTTTTGCACCTACTTCAGGATAAGCAAAATAAATAAAGCGTGTTTATTTCAAGTATATAGTAGTATCTGTTGAGATTAAAATAATATAATAAACTCTTTTACAAATAGATAATTCTCCAAACTTCTTTCACCTAGCTATTTCTAACTGAAATAAATGAATTTGATGAAGTTTGATCAAGTTTTTTTATTTTATGAAATTATTTATAATTTCGTTAATAAATAGGTATTTATTTCTTAAGTAATTTAAACTCTAAAACAATATAATCTAATAATTTTGCGTGGTAATCACAAAGTTACTTAATTCAATTGAATTTGCAGGTGTAAACGCCCCCTTAAAATTAAATTTTACTCCTTTACTACCTTGTTACTCCAACAACATTAGTCCCTGCGGAAAAACTCCCAAACAGCCGTTATCTCACTATTCATAGTTTATAACACCACTAAAGAATAGTTCATTTATAGCAAGCAATTAAAATAAAAGCCATATAACTCGTAACACATTTTTTATAGCAAGAAACTTAATTTCGCATAATGAAACACTTAATGTAGGTAGATACAAACTCTCCCATTAGCAGTCATTATTGTCGTAGGTACAATAGTTCCACAATGATGGAGAGAGTTTTCTACACCGTAACGATGAGGTAAAGTTTGATCGGAAATCAAAAAGTACGACTCACTTAACGCGGCGAATCTGATTTGATCGGGGCGAATCATTTTCCTAACTGGTTGATTCGTCTAATCAGCATAGTTAACTGATATTTTGTCAGATGTTGCTTTGGGCAAGTGTTTTTTTATTACACGACTGCCCAAAGAAAAAAGATTGTATTGTTTATGTCAAGTGTATGGAAGTGAAAACTTTATTTTCTTCCTAATGAAACTTGCGATAAATGCTATTGACTTGACTACTTGCATAAGTAATCAGGGTAAACTCGCCTCATTCTGTGACACGCCTAATTCGGTGATACAAGCTTTGAAGCACTATTCCGAAAGACGATTTTTGGTTTAGAAAATTAGGCGTGTCACCGAATGAGGCAAGTTTACCTCAACTATTTAATAAATCCTCTTCTACACTGAGCTTACCTATTTTTAATTTATTCGTTTTATTTTAGGAAACATTTTTACCACCGCTTTTGTTTATTATATTAAAAATAAAGTTTGTTATATAAAGGAGTCCTTGTATTCCTATTATTTCATTTATCTTTTTGGCAAATCTTATCTTTTCACGGTAAATCGCAGAAACTCTCGCCGCGCCACCTGGCGTGAAAAGAAAAATAGTTTTCCTACTAATTGACCCAAAAACACTTTAAATCAGACAAATAGATTTTGTTTATGTTTATTTATTGAAAAAACAAACAGCGATACAGAGTAATTTTATCTTATGCTAGTGTACAGTAGTATGGCCAATTACAGGATTTCCTTTATAACTTGTATTCTTTAGATCTACTTGTAAATAAATCAATTGTTTGCGTTGTTACTACACTTATATTAAAACGGTATCACGCGTCGATATAATTATGCCTGTTATTATGAATTAGGCTATAAAATCCATTGAAAAAGAAATACGTACTTTCCTACAAGGATTTTCAATTTCATTTCAAGAATAAATTAATTCTATGAAAAGTGTTGAAATAAAATACCTTCTAGAAACAAGACACTATTCAAGTCTCAAGTATTTTTTACCTTCTAGTTTTAGTTTTCTTCACAAAAAGTAATCTTTACAAACGTGGCTTTCCAAAATACACACAACACGGTTACCCAAAAATATTGTACAAAATTTCGTTATAAAAACCAACGACTCAAAAGTCAACAGGTGAGAATTCAGCCCAGCTTAGCCTCGAATTTCCTAGTTATTCCTGTAACCCATTTCACCAGGGCTATCCAAGAAAATAAATGAGCTCATTTTAAGGATTAGGTGCCTATGTGGACGCTGTCCTATGTAAACTAGGAGAATTTATCTTTATACGAAGGGAGTACGCCATGGGAGATATTATCGAAATTCAAGTTTGTTTTGATGCTTAAAAATATTTTTAATTTATCTGCTTTTAATCTCGAGTGCCTACGTGAGTTTAGATATGAAAATTACATATGGGTACATTGAATTTTCTGTGCAAATCCATACTTAATATTATAAATGGGAAAGTGTGTGTGTCTGCTGGTTTGTTCGTCTTTCGCGGCAAAACGGAACGACGAATTGACGTGATTTTTTAACTGGAGGTAGTTGAAAGGATGGAGAGTGACATCAGGCTACTTTTTGTCACTTTCTAACTTCCCTAAAATGGAAGGTGGAAGTTTGTATGGAGCACTCCGCAGTCCGAAATTTTCGATTTAGCGCGAGCGAAGCCGCGAGCAGTAGGCCTAGCACATGATGGCCGCGAGAGTATGTCGCCGCGAGATAGATCATACGTCTTCTTCTAACTGTATAAATGACATAAGGACGGGTAGTCTATCTCGCGGCGACATACTCCCGCGGCAATCATGTGCTAACCCTGCAGAAGCCACTAATTGTATAAGTAGCATTGTATTTCAGATCTAGAGTAAATTCATCAGAAGACAAATAATTTTTTTATTTGTTTTGACAAGCTTTGCATCCAACGAAATCCAACGTTTTCTAATAAAATGTAACTGGTACTAGATGTACCTACAGTTTAATGGCGTGAGATTCTCGTAAGTCCAAACTTTGAAGTCAAAATGAAGTTTAAGCTTAGAGATAAAATATAATGTCGCTACGGGCAATTTAGTCGCAAAACTAAAGCTATTTTAAACTTTAATTTCGGTCTAAGTAAGTTTACGGTAACGATTATTGTATACCTTGGGGATAGAATGGCAATTTCTAGTGTTTACTGTTTATTTTAAGGTCAATTTGAAATATAAAGCAGTTGAAAGGACCTACTATATAATCCAAGTAGCTATAGTCAGACAAATTTAAGATTGGTAGTTTTAAGAAAGAATAACAACATTTTTTATTAAATTTCTTTCCTTGTTGAAATGGAGAATTGTATATTTCTTTCTTTTGTATGTTTCTTAAATTTATAAAAATACTAGTTTTCACCCGCGGCTTCGCTCGCGTTAGAAAGAGACAAACAGTAGCCTATGTCAATCTCCAACCCTTCAACTATCTCCGTTAAAAAAATCACGTCCATTCGTTTCTCCGTTTTGCCGTGAAAGACGGACAAACAAACAGACACACACACACTTTCCCATTCATAATATTAGTATGGATTCTAGACTGTACAGTCGAGTTCATAAATATGTGTACATTTCTTCACCTTAAGTTGATCTAATATGGTGAAAAAATGTACACATAAATTATGAACTCGACTGTACTAACTGACCATAAATAATTGAATTCAATATCTGGGCAACCGAGCTTCGCTCGGTTCTGTTTCGTATCCTTGACATGTGTCGCCATCTAGTTCAAAAATGAATAGTACCTACATCGAGCGAAAGAATTCTCAGCCTTAACAACACAACTACTCCACACGAGATGGCGCGCATTTCGCCACAAAAACTCAAATAGTGTATTTTCTATTCGTTTTAGCCTTGACCTGTGTCGCCATCTAGTGTTTGCAATAAATTGTACTTACATCGACCGAAAGAATTCTGTCTTAACAGTACAACTACTGCACACGAGATGGCGCGCGAAGAAAAACGCATGAAAACTCGAAAATTCGCGTTTTCCGGGACCTAAGGATAAGTTAGACCGATTTTTCACCCCCAAAAACCCCCACATAACAAATTTCTGCGAAATCGTTAGAGCGGTTTCCGAGATCGTCAGTGTAAATAAATAAATATATAAATAAATAAATAAATATACAAGAATTGCTCGTTTAAAAGTATAAGATAAGATACATGAGTAAACGTTGATCGGTTTCCCTGAACCGATTTTTAACCGGTTTTTGTCAAACCCTAACTGCCCTGAGTAATACTTGAATTACTTGGGTGTCAATTTTTATGATTTTTTTCTTGGCTATTTTAGTATTGGTGCCATAAAAATTGTTCGCTATGATATCTACGCTTACACTTACTAGCAGAATGCATCATGTATACACACACACAGACTTTCCCATTCATAATATTAGTATGGATTCTAGACTGTACAGTCGAGTTCATAAATATGTGTACATAAATATGTGTGTGCTGTCAACGCGATATGATACATTCGGTAGAGACAGTCTGAGAGAAGATGAACTCAACGATGTCGAACTTAAAGATGTCCTTCTGTTCTGCAGGAAAACGAGAAGATTTGAGGAGAGAAGTGTGAAGAAGGAGAGAAATGCAGCCGGGACAGTAACATGCAGCTCCAACTCCAGGGAACTGGGCTGAATGAACTCATCATGTGATTGACAGCCCGCCTGTTTTCCGGCCGGGCTTCCCTACACTACATCTACATCTACATGATATCTACGGGTAGAACGGTAAGACAAAAAACTATGCATAATCAAATTCTTTAGCCATTATGAAGAGTGGTGGAATGCGGTACTTTAATCACAAGTTACGTTACTAATAAGTCTTGTAACCTATAATCAGTGTCGGCGGAATTCCTAAAAAAAAATTCAAATCTTGAAATGTTTACGGTCAATAGACTTACTTAATTTCAGCGAAATTCATTGCGCAATGTGATGCATAATTGCATTAGTCCGCTAATATTTACAGAAACCATATTTTTTAAAGTAAAGGAATAACCTAACCACAAAATTAAAATGTTTAAAAACCCGTGGACCGATTAACATAGTGCACCGATTATCATGAAATTAGCACCGATTATTATGACGACTAATATAGCTTTCAAACAAAAAAACTAAATCTAAATCGGTTCATCTGTTTGGGAACTACGATGCCACAGACAGACAGACAAACAAACAGACAGACACGTCAAACTTATAACACCCGTTTTTGCATCGGGGGTTAAAAACTGAAAACAAAAATCACAATCAATGCCTCCGGCAGGATTCGAACCTTTGGCTTATTACTGGATGGCTAAAATATTGGGTATTTAAAATTTGTGGTATATCACAGTAGTTGCGACGTGATAAAATATACTGAAGTTTACCATAACAATAGTTTAAAAAAAAGAAGTTTTCCGTAGGCGCTGAATAAAAAATTCCGATATTTTTCACGTAACATTTTAAGTGAGCCCTGTTTTGTTAATAAAATGTTACATACTGATAAACAAAAATAAAAATAAAGTATAAATTGAAATAGATATCATACATGAAAAAAAAACGACAAGGCCCACTGGTGGCCGAGCCGGGAATCAAACCCGGGTCTTCAGCTTACGCGATTCCCGACTCGGCCACCAGTGGGCCTTGTCGTTTTTTCTTTCGTGTATGATATCTATTTCAATTTATAATTTATATATAGTAGTGTGACTACTTGAAAAAAGAACAAATCAAAAAAATATTCAATAAAATAATTTGATTTGTTCCCTTAGTTGTAAAAAAAAAGTAGTTTTTTGTATGTCTGGATTCTCAAACAAGAATCAAAATCAAATCAAAAACCGTAACATTTTGGATGACGGGACTTAGTGCCTTTTCACATTATCCGATCCGATATCGGATGTAGGACCGATATCCTATACATTGAAGACGCCATCTTTGATTTTTGTCTTTGAAATCCTTCCTACTTTCGATATCGGATCGGATAATGTGAAAACGCACTTACGATGTTAGCGAGCCTCCACATACGAGTGTACAAATCGTTGAAAACTTTGAAGATTGAGATTCAAAACTTCCTTTATTAGTAGATTGTTACTATATTCCACCTTATTAGAAGAATATACTTTCAATAAGGGCCCATTTAGACGGTACGAGAACTCGCATACGAGTTTTATTACATTGCGTTATTTGATGGCTGTGCAAAATTTTATGTAACCTCAACAGCCCGCAATGTAACTAAAATCGCATGCGAGTTCGCACGCCGTCTAAATCAGGCTTACGGGCAATAAGGGCAAGAAAATGATGATGATCTAGGATTAGGTAGGTATACGTTTCAATATTAAACCTGTAACAAATAGGTTTAAAATTACTACACCAAGTCAAATTTGCCTCCAGTACGAAACCCAGTTTTAGATAGTAATCAGTATTAATAATGAAGGAATTAAAGCACGCAATAATAGACCGTTACTGAGCTGATGCTTATCTATCAATTGAGCAGTTTTGTAGCAGCTTACCGTTAACTACCACGGAATATACAATTAAGTTATATTTAAGTAGTTTCTGCTATCTTTCTATATTCTGATAATAGACTCATGACGTCATATGCAGAAGGTACTTGTTTGGTATCTTGTTTAGGCTACAGCTGTAGTGCTTTAGGTATTTCCAAAAATTGGTTCTTTTTTGAAAATTATACTTTTCATTTTTGCAGTAAGTATGTAAGATATGATGATGAGTCTGCGTCGGGATACCATCGGCATTGCGCGTGCTCAATGAAAATGATCCTCGCTACGTAGCGAAACATGTCGAGCGATCTTCGACAATTTTACGTGAGTACCCGATTTTACATGTTTAATATGTCAGTACGGTAGTTTTATTATTAAGATATGATTCGATAAGTGTTGCCAAAGTATGAATAGTAGATTCTAGTTCAAAGTTCAAGTTCAAGTTGCACCTAATGTTTTCAAATTCTGCATTCATAGCGTATGCAACATTCTTATCAAAATAAGAAGCCTCTCCACTCAGCGCATAGTTATCAAGCACATCGGTTTAGTTTAGTTTGTACATTTTGCAACTAGTCGGGTACATTTTATTATGTGCACATAATCTAGGCGTTGAGATGAGTAAAGAGTAAACATTACGCTTGTAAAACGAGACTAAACATGAAGCTAGGCAATAAAGGGTGAATAGAATATGTTGTTCTTTACTCGGAGAAGCCAGCTGAATTTAAATATGGGTGTCAGTGTATTTCACAGTGGTGGTACCACAGCTTTCAAAAAGTTTCAAAGAGTCACTATACTTACTCAGATACGCGGAGGGTGACTTGGGTAGTTTCCTGTCCTTGGGCGGCGTGCTGTAGACGAAGGCCCGGTTGACGCGGCCGCGCGGTTCCTCACACGACATGTCGCTCTCGGAGCCACGCCGCGCGCGCCGCAGCGGCACCGCGTCCACTATCGACTTCGCTGACTCCGACTTCCCCATCCCTTTCAACTTCTTCTTCCCCTTTTCTTCTGGCGAATGTATATGAAGTATAGCCGCCGCTTTAGGAGGAATCTTCTCAGGCACCAACAACTCCTTAGCCGAAGCACTCTTTAACTTTTTATTCGAAAAGAAATCACTGAACTTAGTCTTCTCCACTTTCCCGTGTTTATGCGGTTTCAAACTTAAATCGATATCACTACTCTTCCTCCTCGGTTTCGCATCCGGCTTCCGTTTCGCCATCGTAGGGGTTTTCGATTTGTACGTCCCCTCGAGGCCTTTGTACGCGACGTCCAAGCTCTCCGTCGGCCAGATCTGGGTCGTGAAGACGACGGTGTTGCGTTTGAGTTCGACGTCGTCGGGCGGTTCCTCGTCCTTGCTGCGCAGGCGGTTGCCGATCAGTCGCAGGGACGCTCGTACGGATCGGGAGCGGCGGAGACCTCCTTGCTCCCGCTTGAACCTGTCGAGGAGGGTGTCCATAGCCCTAGGACGGGTCGCGCGGTCTTGTGCATGGCCCGGTACGAACTACGCGCGCTACTCTAACTATAGTTACGCGAGTTCTTTCCGACGTTCACTCGAAACGACGGCGGTCGGTCGAATGGGCCTGCAACAATTGGAATTCTGAACCGTATTGGTAGGGCTAGGAAGAGTTCGCAGCAGCCCAGTCTGTCTGTAGTCGCTTGATAAACTGTTCTCATTTGCACAATCACTTGATTTGATAAGATAGCGGCTTGGAGTACGCATGTCACCGAGATTTGTTTATTGTGACGTAGAGATCTGATAAAAGTGGTGGGTACGTATTTGGTTTGCGAGATTGCCAATTTTAATCAAGTGTTTTAATTAAGAGTGAAGTGAGCCGGTTACGAAACGGCTAGCATTATCGCCACTCTATGATTTACGAAAGAATCGATTGCGTCGCTTGATTGATCGCTACTCTAATTTACAAAGGCATTAGGCGGCGAAGGAATTTTCAGCGTATCAAATTACTTCATAATGTAAGAGAATAATGGTGATAATTGAGGCGTGTGTTAATAATATAGTAATAAGAGCAGTGGCTTGTGTAATGATGAAACTTAAGTGCGGTTCGGCGGCGGTTACAGACATTATCGTAAAGATTCAATTTTCCACGAGACGCCATATGAGCGTGCCGGCCTACAGGGAGTAAGGCGTTGAATTGAATTTGAAATTTGCTAGTAGATAAATAACCTACGGGTAAAACAATAAAATAATTTAAGCACAGTTCAAAATACATACAAATAAACGACACCCTTGTGAATTCTATGATATGAACCAATCAAAAAACTAGCAGGTTGATTTGACATGTAGGTAATTCTCTGTAGGTAATCCTTCCATTCAAGATACTTAATGACATGACAGATTGTTAACAAGCATCCTACGGTTCGCCTGAGTTCGCACGTAAGCAAAGCAGTCCTGCAATTTCAAAAAAACATTTGCCGTCTGCAGCTCCCGCAAAAATAAAACTCTTGTAATCTTTTCGGTCCTATCTGATCTTACATGGATTTCCTCATTTCTAACACCTAATATTCTTAAATTCTTATTCAGGAAGTAATCCAACACTTAACAGGTACTACATGAAAGTGAACGTCAAAACACTCCCGTTTATCTAAGTACTGGCACAGACATCTCCAACGAACTGGAAAGCGGCACGCACAGGTTCAATGACCCATAATTATTGGTTTATCACTAACGGAGCAATTCTAATTGGTGCACTATTATACCGCCCTCTGTTGACGCCACTCGTCATGCTTGACTCATAGTAAGTGGTCCTCAATTATCGATAGCTTTTGAGATTGGTTACGTCAGATAAAGATTTAATGACATAATTTGGGGAACTCGCCGTGTCACTGGATAAGATCATATACAATTGCACTGTTTTACCAGACTAAAATTAAATTATACTTATTAGGTATTCTTTAAACATGTAGGAAAATATAGGTAGATAGATTCAGGGCGTAGAAAAAGAAAATAAGTGCGCATCACGAAATTGACTCGATTCATCATAATATATTAAAAAGGATTTGCTTCAATCTATCAATGCAATGCAGCGTTGTAGATATCAATATTACCATCATCAACATCACATACATACTTGAAATAGGAAAAATACCTAATACTTACCTTCATTTCCTTCTTTGGTAATAAGGTTAAGTAACATATCAAAATATAAGACTTACACGAGTCTTAAATTTATTATTTCTGAAAGCAACGAAATGTGATTTGTTACTTCTGAAATCGAAGAAACCTGAAACGCGGCAGGATAATAATAATGTATTTTATTCGACACATAAAACATTTGGCCTTTAGGTGACATTTCACTATAAACCCGTGCAAACTAGACTCCTCGTTTGTAACGAGATCCTGTACAAATTGGAATGCAATTCCGTATCAAAGCTTCCCGTCATGAAATAAAAGCGCGACCATGTCACGTTGGTTTATTGGATGGCGTTCCGAAAGCTAGATTATTGACATACAAAGAAAATGGAAATCCTAAAAGGGACTAGAGGATAAAGAAATCCAGTCCTTATGAAGAAGAAGTAAAGGACTATCCTTTTTAATATTAATAATAGAATACCGCAGCAGTTCACAGTCATAAGAATCATAACTTATCGATTAGGTATATAAAGGTAACCAGTATTACTATTATCATCATAATAGTAGTTCGCTAGACCATATCAACGTGTCAGTTCTTCGACACTGTTACCTTTTTCTTTTAAGCCTCAGGCTGGTATCATCCAACGAATGGATAATTTGTGGGCCCCTGAAGTCAGCGACTGATTTAATGGCTGATAAACCATATTATTAATGCCCCATCCTCTTGAATAGAACTTCGATACTCAAAAATATTTAACTGTCCCTAACAAAACAGCTATAAAACCAAAACTCTATAAACTCAGCTTCAGATGTTGCCTACAAAATTTCTTATTGCGACACCGACCATCCGAAAGCTTCATCAACTTTTTATGTTCTCCGTAACTTCGTCGATTTCCGAAACTCTTCATTTTCGTGGTGCAATAAACGGAACGTTTGTTTGATATATAATCTGTTATCAGTTGATGGGAAAAACTAAATCTGGCTTTGTCATTCTGAAGTGGAAAGTCCGATACGATATCGAAATGTAACTGTCAATGGTCTGAAGAACCGTATTGCATACATATGCGTAACTTATTTATGCTTATCGTCACGCCCGCATTATTTTTCTGGTGGGGTCGATCAGGGCTAAAGATAAAACACAGTCAACGGTTTTAAAGGACTTGATAACAGAGTGTAGAATTTTATATAGGTAGTAGGGATGTACCGACTAGTCGCCGACTAGTCGGGAAAGCCGACTATTCGGCCACTTTTGTAGTCGGCGATTAGTCGGCGACTAGTCGGCAAAAAGGCCGATTAGTCGGCACTTCATAAGTGATAGAAAAACAGTACAAAAATAAATCAACAGCTGATGTGGTTGTATTATGTACCTATTTTGTTATGCCTTTCTTAGTCAAAACAACAAATATCAGATATCAGAAAAAAAAATGTCCTACTTAGGACTATCAATTTCATGGGCAGGATTACTAATCCACTACCTACTATGCCAAACCGGTTGTTGAAAATGGAAAATCTATCTAAATATTCTCATACACATTTGAACCTGTAAAAAAATGATGAAAAGCGCAAACAAAGGACCAAAAACGACATTCAAAATGTGAACTTAGTTGAAAAAACTGTTTTGGCCGACTAGCCGACTAGTCGGCCGACTAATCGGCCACCCCAGCGCCGACTAGTCGGTAGTCGGCCTAGTCGGCCAAATCAATAGTCGGTACATCCCTAATAGGTAGAGATAAGAAGGTACACTTTACATAATTTCTTGCCTAAATCTGTCAAAATCCTTAACCTATGAAATCTACACAACTTGCTATAATATAGGTAGAGGTCTAAACTACGTCATAAAACTACATTCTATTAAAAGCAATCTACATACCTATTCCCATCAGCAAATTGTAGTTACGCAACTCCCACGAAATCATATTACCCTTCCCCTAACTGAGTGCAAATTTCTATATCAGGTAGCAGGTGTCTTTGTAGTGACCCTCTTACGCATTCCGGCAGGGTATTATTATTTTTTGTCGTCAGCAATGCATTTTCAATGCTTACAGAACTAGGAATGAAATCAACCAATATACGCATCGTGATTACGTATAGCTGGGGGATATGGCCCTTGAGTTCAACCTTACGCTGGTTCTCCTCAGGAAAGTGTTATTTACCTGCTATTGATGCATTTTGAATAATATTTAGGCCCAGAATGGGGTGTGTGAACGGACGTGGGTAAAAAAGCGTTGTGGAATAGATTTGAGTCGCTAACAGCAATTGTCCAGGTACCTTGTAGCTGAACTTATTTGTCTCAATTGACTTTGATTTGATGCGAAGTGGCAATGCAATTGTAAATGATCATGTGCTAAATGTGCGTCATGAATGAATATTGAATATCAGTCTGGCCATTTGGTTTTTTTTTTCATGGATTTTCACGATTTAATTAAGTATTTGTTGTCAGTGAGTATCTACTGACTAGGTTCTCATTACAAAAGCGTTGGACTAAGCCAATTTGTATAGAGATCCTATAGTATTTATTTGTAATTGTTCGCCATGACCCGAAGAAGATAATGTCGTCCTTTTGTTTGTAAACGACATTATCTTTCTTTCCACCTGGCTTACTAAACCAAGGTAATGTTTAGTTGATTGTAATACTGATACTGGATATAATGTGTCATAATTTCGTACATTTCTCCCAACCAAAAGTCGATCTTTTCTAAGGAACATTTAGCGATTTTTTTTTAAACTTTGAGGTTAGTTCATCACTGTTCACTGAGCGCAACTTCGTCTGTATGCAATGGAAACTTGATAATGAGGATGTCATTTCACGAATTCACGCTCCTCAAATTATGTCCATACCATACCGAATTTCATTTAACTCGGTTCAGCAGTTAACAGTGAAGAGGTAATAGCAGACAAAATAACTATGTTTGTTCCTTTTGGAGGGATATTAATAGGGATCTTTGTGTTTGGCATAGCATAGAAGGTGCTAAGCTTAGAAATTTCATGTTCTGTTGTATATTGGAGTCCGATATCTACGATTGGAAGCACAGTTCTGTTGAAAAACTCGTTAGTCGTCCTAGGTACCAGTTCCCGAGCGATTCTAGTTGCACGACAAGAAAACCAGTTTTTCTTCAAACTAAACTGTTGTTAAAGCCAATTTGATTGCCGTAATACTTGTAATAGCTATTCGAACTTTCTTACTGGACGAATTGCTTCGGATTTATTTATATTTGTAAAAAGAAAATAATCTTTGTCGTCAGCAATGCATGCTTTGAATAGTGAAATGATGAAAAACATGATTAGTCGGTATGTTTTTACAGTTTTCGCATTGTTAACTTATATGTACATAGATAGTTACCATTATCTTTATTTTATTTTAATGTTTAAATATAATCGGCACACTTATAGTGACTTTGGTATTTTTTATAGGAACAGCATGCATTTTCATGAAACTGCTGATGAGATCAGAACGTAACTCCTCAAATCTGAACGACACACTTATAATGACTTTGGTATTTTTATAAGAACAGCATGCATTTGCATTTAGTACAGTGACATTTGGTGCAGTGGAACTTCTGAATATGACTGTTTAAATATAATAATTACCACTTTTGATATTTTTAGCGTTTCTAGACTATTCGTCGTCATTTTATGTCAGCAATTTATCATAAAGGCTTTATGGCTGAATGAAAGCTTTCAAAGTTGCATACAAAGTCGTAATTACTCCGTCTATGGTTTATAGTCACGCGATGTCTATGGCACCGACATATGCCACACAAATAAAAACAATAAGCTATCAATTATCTGTGGCAGTTATTGTTGAGTTAATGTTTTATTCAGACACTGACCTCAACCACTTTCCTATAAATTTTAATGTAGATACCTACTGTAGGTAACCTAAAAAAAGGTAAAACCCTTAGGGACTATACTATCAACACTCGCAAGACGAGCCCCAAGCGACGCGCCGCGTCTTACGTCCGACGTGCGTCGTCTGTGTGTGGATCACGGCTTAGGTAGGTACCTATACCTATTGACAGTTGCAGCAAGCGCTGGCAATACATTCGTGACAAATGCGACAGCAATGCGGCAACGAAAGTAACTCAAAAGGGTGAACAAGGGATTGGGCTATATGTATTTAGAATAAATTATTTCACACCGGGTAAAATATAGGAAGATGAATAGAATAGCATAGACAACAGTTATTTATAGACGCAGTTTCTATTTTATAAATCAAATACACCGTGTTTTTATTGAATTCCGTTAACTTTTTCGGCATATAGTTAGGTCCATTATAGGAAACTGAATGGCATAGTTAGTCTTCTTAATTTAAACGGGCTTTACAATTACCTAACACTAAGGGCCGGTTGCATCAAACCGTCTGCGTTCGTTAAATTTAATTGTATGGGAAGTTCCATAGACGTCTGCTCCGTGACGATGATGTGTCTGTCAAATGTGGTCGATGCTACTGGCTCTAAGTGTCTCAACTATGACATGTCAATCGCATACCGAATACACAAAGCCCGTTTCTTATCGATGTACCATTTATCGCAGGTGTATGGTTTTTTCAGAAAAAAGTTACGAATTAAATTAAGAACTATAAAGAGTAGGTCCTGACCCTGGTGTCACATACTAGTGAAGCGAAGAAGGACGGAGGATGGAAGGAAAGGATCTTGTCGGAAGCCAAGATCCTTTTTGGGTCACTGAGTCAGTGAACTAAGTCATCATCATCCTCATCATTATCATCATCAGCCTGGGGTCCGCTGTGACAACTAATCCCAAAATTTGGCGTAGGCACTAGTTTTACGAAAGCGACTGCCATCTAACCTTCCAACCTAAAGGGTAACTAGGCCTTATTGGAATTACTCCGGTTTCCTCACGATGATTGCCTTCACCGAAAAGCAACTGGCAAATATCAAATGACACTTCGCACATTCGCATAAGTTCCGAAAAAGTCATTGGTACGAGCCGGGTTCCAACCCGCGACCTCCGGATTGAAGTCAGTGAAGTAAGTATCAAGGATATTTACAGTAACATCAGGCGTGTCAACGCAGCAGTGGCGCTACTGCAGTTTGAATCCAAATGACACCTTTTTTGCCCTAATTCGCTCATCAGTCAGGAATAATGAAGTAAATTATGACATTTATGACAAACACGCATATTAGGTACAATTTAATTCCCGAATTCGCAGTATTTGTACCCATGTTTGCATATTTATGTGTGTAATTGTTTTGCCCTTAATTTGATATCTGGCAATTGGGGAGGTCATATTCATGTATGGAATTATGGATTATATTATTAGGATATGTACTAATTTATACAATTACTCATTACTAAAATTAGTCTTTAGGAGAGTTTTCCGTTGTGATATTTGAAAATTAATACGTTCAGTTTGTTTGTTCGATACAGGTCATAACGACCCTGTAAGTACGTATAGGTATACGGTTGGGACTTGGGACTGTTGGGAGACACGAGATCATGCAATGTACTGATTATCGAGCTGATGATGGAACTTAGAGGTAAATGCAACGGTCATAGAATCTGATTTGGAAAACACCGCAGCCTAAAAGGTTCGTCAGCATTATCTCCGTAAATATTATTAGTAGAGATGGGCCGAATATGGACTTTGCCGAATACGAATATTCGGCCGAACATTCTCAGGTCTCTCTCTTTTTAGCAGTTCCTTAAAAAGCTACTAAAATAGGAGCGTATTATCCAATGGAATACGTAAGTTTTACATTAGTTATTTGCTTTGTTTATTCGGTAAATATTCGGCAATGCAACCGAATTATTCGGCCAAATACGAACATTGAAAAACTTGCCGAATATGCCGAATACCGAATATTTACCGAATATTCGGCCCATCTCTAATTATTAGCTAGTTGAAAGAAAGGCACGAGCTGCACGTGAGTGATAAGAGCTGACATCTAAAATGCATTTTACTCATTAGTGTTTCTAGCGATAATGTTATGATCCCTTTTATTACTAAACAATCTAACTGGATTTGTACGAATAGGGCTGAATGCAAACGTGTTGTCAAACCCAATAAACACGGAAGTTGGCCTGGATACGAAACGAGGTTCCGATAGATAATGTCGTAATTAAGATCGCTCGGGGCAATCCGAAACTTGTAAAGTTGTCGATTGAATTTGTGGTCTTTTGTAAGCGGTTGGTGATCGATGGACCTTCTCCTAGTCAGAGTTAATACTGTGGAACTTGTCTAACTCGTACAAGTTGGCAAAAAATGTAAAGGTTACAATAAAAAAGGGCTTTTGGTAACGCCGTGGCTTGTGTGGGCGACGGTCGCGCGATGGTCGCGCGACGGCGATGCGGCGCATACGAAATCAAACCTTATCGATATGGAAGTAGACGATGCGATGGCGACGATCGCCCGACCGTCGCCCACGCAAGACACGGTGTAAGCGCTTGAAGTTGATTGATGGTAAGCGAATACTGCTGCCAATGGACACTGGCAAGTTGGGTTGGGTTGGAAGTGCTTGCCGGAGTTATGATTAGATGGCGCTGACAAAATAGAAGATCTTGAGAGGTGGAGTAAGCTGTATTTAATAACGCATAAAGGCAGGATTGCATCCACTGATTTCTACATGGCATTTTTACCAGAAAAATCTTGGTAAAATAATAGTTTTTTGTTGAACAGATAGATAGTCTTTCAGACATTGTAAAGAATCGTTTCTCCATTAAGTTTCTTTTTATTTCTTTTCCAATGTTCTGGTTGCTTTTGATTGATTGTTATAAATGGAAACAGGAAACGATTTGATAAAGCAATTTTTCGAGATTTAAATTGAATGGTGAGATAAATAATTGGAATGGCTGAAACACATCTAAAAATTATTTTTTTTTTTTATCGAAACTTTTGATAGGTCCTGTTATAAGTCAATGATTGAAATGTGTAGTACCTAGGTACTAAGCTTTGCGTGACCCTATTATCAAACGAGTAAGTTGTCTGCTACAATATTTCAGACATTACGTAGGCAAGTACCTAAACAATAATAAAATAAATGTGGTTGACTGAATTATTGGAATTCTACCTATTATTTCAGCAATTTTCCTGTCTGCGGTTAATTGCATCTTAGCTACTTAGAAGCTTTAACAATTTTTGAATATATATTTAATATTACAATTTATATGAGTGTAAATTAAAATAACGGAAAATAAACACATGTAAAATCAAGCTACTTCTATGAAGTAGTTTACTTTTACGGAAGCAATTTAAAGTAATTGTGCAAATGTGGTGCAAATGGAACAATTTTCCGGAAATAGATCCATCAATCGATTATCTATTTCCTTTTCGTGCATAGACAATTATTTCGGTTGAAGGTTTTAACCATACACAGTCGGCGAAGGTCTTAAATCACATACTGGGCTCTGCAATCTCTTCGCTACTAGTTTACAGGGTCAAACTAGTCATGTATGAAATCTACAGTAACATATGTTATGACTACTGTTAATTTCAAATAATTAAAACATAAATTACAGCATTTACCAATTTTACACTATTTACTCCAACTGTCAACATAACCGCACTTTCACTTAAAACATCACTATTTCCATTTCCGCAACACAAATCACCGTCCGTAACGCACACATTTTGTAAAACAGTCAAATCGAATTATTTAACGTCCAGTTTCATTGATAAAATTCGTAAAACCATATTCTCAAATATGGTATACCAACAAAGTAGACGTTCAAACCATAACTATAACGTTGGTTCGTAAACAGTGCGTGCCGCGAGAAGTTGACAGCGGTTGCATCATGGCCGCCAACTTGCCAATATGGCGGGCGTAGTACCAACATGGCGGCGCTAGCGCGTCAGTCAACGGCCTTTGACGTAAAACACCACAAACATAACTTTGCGGGTGACGAAATGTGGAACTAACCTTATCAATACAAACTTGATGCGTCGCTAGTGCCACTATTATCAGCAAATGATATCTTGTTGTAGTAAGTTGAAAAAAATGAATGGATCAAAGTGAACCTGTTTCGTACAGATATATTGCGTGTACGCAGGTAAGGATATGATTGATGATCCTTCGGGTCATTATAACTTGTCGTTAACCTGATGCTAGTATCTGAGATTTTTAAAGAAAATAATAATATGTTGAATTAAATCGTACTTAGGTCTATTTCGCTTAGGTATTTTATTAAATGAGTCCTTTTAATAGACTGTTGAGTCCTTTTTTGTATAAAATCTACAGAACTTCGTAATTTCGTATCAGACACATTGATAGCCAAAACTACCGAAATACTATTTATATTTCCTAGTGCCTACTTAAGTAGGTTTGCAGTTTGCCTAATTTTTGAATGCCCACATAAGAGCATTGATTCATATAGGTAGTTCTTAGTTATATGTACTTATAAATTCCTTAACGTATGCAAGTAGTGTAATTAGTTAAGGTAGCACAATATAAATATTGTAGTCAGTATTTTGACGAGGTATTTATTTATTAAATTATTACACAAAAGTGCTAAAGAATTGCATAAAAGTTATCCTAAACTTCAGAATTTATTAGACTCAAAATATTACATAGTCACCAAAGATATATGTAACTCCGTATAGACAGATAAAGTCTAAGAAAAAAACGTACCTCAAAACCATACAGAAAAAGGCACGGTTACCTAGATGGCGATACACCTTTGGGGGACGCTCGGCTAGATGGCGCTAATATTAATATTTGACATTTTAACACATATCAAGCTAAGAATGTGAGCCAAATTGTCAAAACTCAGGTTCAAAAGTTTTAAGCTTGTGTCGAGAGATGGCAGTCTATGCAGTGTGATTACACATTATACTTTGACAGTAACTCTCTATAATACTCGATCCTCTTTGATAGTCACGAATTAACTGTACTAAACTCCATCATACTCTTGTAATTAATGAGTTATCGATTTTTTTTCCAGAGTTTCTATCCTAATACCTAATAAATGTATTTTTTTTAAAGGGTTGACTACGAATTAGAGGTGGGCCGAATATTCGGTAAATATTCGGTATTCGGCATATTCGGCAAGTTTTTCAATGTTCGTATTCGGCCGAATAATTCGGTTGCATTGCCGAATATTTACCGAATAAACAAAGTAAATAACTAATGAAGATCTTAAGTATTCCGTTGGACAATAAGCTCCTATTTTAGTAGCTTTCTAAGGAACTACTAAAAATAGATAATTAATTACCTATGCGTCAAAATGTAGGTAAATACAGTTTTGTAAAAAAGTAAAAAAACCGTAGTTTAAGAGTTGAGAAGAGTTCAGAGTTCCACTACTACAACATATGTAACCATTATCAATCATTTGATTGTTTTAATCTTAACATCCGCTTTAAAAATATGGCGTAACCGAATATTCGGCCGAATGTTCGGTTCGGTATGAGCTGAACCGAATGTTCGGCCGAATATTACTACGAATGAAACTTGGAAGGATAATATTCAATATTTATCAAATATTCATTCTAATTTAATCAAATATTCATTCTAATTGATGAAACTAATGTAAGTATATTGCCAATATCCCTTCCTTCTATTGCGCTACTAAATTATTACATAAATAAGAGACTTATCTCCTTATTCATAAAAGTTCACTAAAGTTATCAAGCTGAATAAAGTTTCGTTTGTCCCTTTCCATCACACCAATACGTCGGAAAGGGGCAAACTAACTTTTTCGGCTTGATAACTTTCGTGAACGTTTATAAGGGGGTTAATATATAATAATGAGTCAATATATCGTATTGATAATATACAATAATGAGTCAATATTTTGACGACCGGTCTGGCCTAGTTGGTGACCCTGCCTGCTACGCCGCGGTCCCGGATTCGAATCCCGGTAAGGGCATTTATTTGTGTGATGAGCACAGATATTTGTTCCTGAGTCATGGATGTTTTCTATGTATATGAGTATTTATATATATTTATCGTTGTCTGAGTACCCACAACACAAGCCTTCTTGAGCTTACCGTGGGCCTCAGTCAATCTGTGTAAGAATATCCTATAATATTTATTTATTATTTATATCAGCCATGTCGAATGATTTCGACATCGATTTTAACCATTCTCTGTACCATCAAGTACCTAATTAATAATTATTTATCTGGTCGATAGTGTATTGCAATATTACTTGACCGATCGCCAGTGCGCGTACCGTGAATGATAGATCGACGGTCTAATTGACCAACTAATTGAGCATGTCCACAGTACAAGTAGAAGACAGTATGTTAACTGGGTAACAATGATCCTAATTAAATTATAGGTACGCATTGATTTTAAAAAATCGTATGATTCGTATGGAGGAAATTTTCTGATTAAACCCTGAAGGAGTAAGTTACTGTTTTCAAACGAATAATAATATCATAACTCATTAAGTTATAGTTATAATTAAAGACGAACTATTACTAGGTACATTTCAAATTAAGAAGAAAGAAAATTTGTCTTGAGAAATGTCAACATTAAGTAATATTGTCTTCTAGTGTTTACAAAACGTTGCATTAGAAAATAAATGAAAGTGTGAAGCTGAAAGCGAAAGTGGTTTTTGTCAGTGATCGTAGTAAACAAATCCGTGATCTCTGTATACCCCTCTGGGAAACAGTATTTTTGTGATTGCTATGTATGTATGTATGTAGTGTTTACAAAAAAGTTGCATTATAAATAATCCAAAATTATCGGAGCCACTGAAAACCAGAAAGTGGTTTGTTAAAGTGTATAACCTGTGTAGGTATTTAACATATTATACGGACAGTATAATTATTGTTATTAAAGTATTTTTGATAATTGGCTACGTACTTAAAAATCGTGTCAATTACGATAAAAGTATGTCAATATTTTGAATTACTCAAGTGCGTTTTCACTTGTAGCGCGGCGATAGAATCGCGGAGTGAGCCGCCCCTGATAAAAGTATGTCAATATTTTGAATTACTTAAGTGCGTTTTCACATTATCCGATCCGATATCAGATGTATGACCGATATCAAATACATTTAAGCCGCCATCTTTGATTTTTATTATCGAAATCTTTCCGACATCCGATATCGGTTCGGATAATGTGAAACGCACTAACCCGTTACGCGCTCGTAAAACCGAACGAAAATAAAAATAATGACAATATCATTGATGTAATTCGGGACACTGAGCCGGTAATTTTACAATTTGTTTAAGAACGTTTCTCTTTCACAAGATATTCGATTTAGAACTTTACTGTTGTACTAACTACTTAGTAAATATACCTACTCATTAAATATAGATGCGGACAACGTGCCAAATATATGTATTCACAACCTTAACGCATAAGCGCGCTTAGAAAAGAGCGTACACCCATCTTAAAGGCCGGCAACGCACCTCCAACACCTCTGGTGTTTCTGGTGTCCATGGACTGCAATGATCGCTTACCATCAGGCGACCTGTCTGCTCGTTTGCCTCCTATCCCATAAAAAAAGCAATAAAGTCGTGTATATCTATTTTCGCCACTTTGCTTGAATCTATCTTTAATAACTTGACTATACGACATCATTAAGGACATTAAAGCCTCCGCCACATATCTAAAGCGTTTTGATAGCGTAGCGTTAGCGGAGCGTATTGATAACGGTGCGCCGGACGAACGCTGGCGTTCCGTCGCAATCCGCGCGCATTCCGCTCGCAATCCGCGCTTGTTAGCCAGCGTTCGTCCGGCGCACCGCTATCATTGCGCTCAGCTAACGCTCGCCTACGCTCATCAAAACGCATGTGTGGCCGAGCTTTAAGACTCGCTTACAAATACCTATGGCGTTAACGATGCAGTTGAAATTAAAACTGTTTTAAGTCGTATTGTTTTACAAATTAGATTCCAATTTTATTTTCTGCTGAACTGAGGGTATACCTCCTGAGGCCTCATGTCATAAATTTAATACACACAGTTTGAAATCTATACACACAGTGCTAAAGTTGAAATTTGTCTGAAAAAGAAACCGTCACCGAGCTTCACGAGGACACAAATTGCAGTGCTTTGTGCAAAAAATTGAATCTTACAGCAATTTCAATTAGGTTGATAATCAATAGGCCTTATATGGTAGAGTGGTGCTGATAGTGAAAGTGTGTGTATGAGGAAACAATATGTAATGATCGGTGCAAAAACATTACCCTCCTTAGCGAAGATGGTAAAAAATACTTCCGAGATAACGAGATTCCAATGCTCTTAACCAGACAATTGTATGTGTTTGTGTATTTCTTTTTTTTTGTAGTTGTGTATGCGCTTTTTGTGTTGCATGATTTTTTTGCTTTCAGCATATTAACAACCTGTTTAAATTGTAAGGTCAATGTTTTCTTTTCTTAGACAAATTGATTGTTCTTAGTTTTGGCGCTCAAAAGCAAAATAACAGCCCCTATGATAGAATTAGCTACATCCACCTTAACCTTACATGTACACGAATGTTACACCAACGATATAAATAATACAGCTCGAAATTTAGCGAAGCCCACACAAACACTACTAGGCTGTCTTATGTCAAAACCAATAATAAATGGGAGGATAGCACCATAACTGTCACTCATAATATTTATTTACAACGAAAAAAAGGGCTACATTTCACTCATCCAATTCAATATTCACATTTTATTTGAACTACGACCCTTAAAAATACCTTATTCCACTTAACCTTCATCGAACCGAACTCATAAATGAAGTAAACGTAGAAGCCTGGCCCTATACAACCAACTTATTTATGCTGAGCAAAAAATAAACAAATAAACATCGCTCAACCAACCTCAAAGGAAAAATTCAACGACCCCACTTTTCTAATGTATTTGATAACTTTGCAGGAAAGAGAACTGTCTTAAAATAAAAAGGACGTATGTACAAGAAGCTTCCGAACTGTTTATGCTTTTTAGAAATTAAAGAAGTAAATATTGACTATAAAGGCGGGTCCACATGGTATGCGTTTTATGGCAGAGGACTAAATGAGCTATATGCGGCAGCTCTTTAAATTTCCCGAGGGACAATATTGCAATTGCAATTTCCTTATTTAATTAAATAATAGTTTTGATTAACACGTTCACTGCGAAACAGGTCATTCTGACCCTGTTCTGGACTTCCCCCTGGTGCGGCGACAGAAATGCATAACTTTACCCTAGTGCGAAGCCCATATCATTGTGATATTTTATTATTTTTATATAGTCAAGTATACGTTTATATTTGTCATTTTACACTCTACTTGACAGCATATAAATTAATAAACAGGTCACATATGTCCTGTTCGCACCAGTCTTAAACTTTTGTTATTCAGTGCGGAACAGGGCCTATAATGACCTGTTACGCACGACCTTGTATAGCACTGGAGCAAAGTGCAAAATGCATTAGTGTTGTTACCATATTATCAATCCACACGATATTTTGTGGTGAAAAAATGTGTTTCGATTGTTTTAAATGAAATTCGTTAAATACAATATAACGCTTTTATACGCAAAACGCTTACAATTTTGCTAAATATAATTACGTAAAAATATATTGTAAAAAGTTTAAATTGCTTGATGCAAAATATTTACTAAAATTTCTAAAAATCGTTTTTTAAATAATGTTAAGAGCAAAGTTAAAAGTTTTGGTTGTATATAAAAATCTAGTTACATTAAAGGTAAAGAAAGTAAGAATTGGATCGATATATTAGTTCGTTTATTTTCCTCATCACTACAAAATCATCGACATTTTTACCTGTGCCCGTTCTGGCTGTGCGGTACAAGTCAATTTTGACCTGTTAATTAATTCGTCTATAAAATCTAAACGAACAGTCATCAACTTCGGCGAAGACAGTATTGTGTAGATTAGTTATTAGACTAAACATTGTTTCAATAAAATTTAATAAATGTGTATCTGGTAAAGGTATTTTAGGTAAAATATGAAACCCTCCTTACAAGCTGTAATTGACTTGTACCGCACAGAGAGAAAGCTCAATACAGGACTCTCATGGGTTGTAACGCACTGAGAGCGAGTTCACAAAATCCGGCTCCGCAGTGAACGTGTTAAACATTTTCCATGTGAGGTCGTATGTGTTAGTTAAAAATTTTTTTTTAATACTCACAGTAATTGTGGTGACGGGTTAAGAATTTCACCACCCCCTTTTCGCCAGTGAGGTCGAGGTCAATGGGTTGTGTTGTGGGCTTTTACAGTTTCGTTTTCTTTCAACCTAGAAGCTAGAAGAATGCCAAATATAAGAACATTTAAGTACGTAACCACAACTATATTTATCTGCTGATATGATCAGTGACGAGTGCTGATTTTATCGTCCTTCAGCCGGAAAGCGTCAAATTTCGGGCCGCTGCGCTAAACGAAGTTACCGCTTCCCGGCTCCGTCGAACAGAAAGGTAGTATTGTCATTGTGGGTCGCTGTGCTAAAGACGTAGGTTAAGTACCAATAGGCTGTATCATAGGTAAATCGTCACTACTTTTAAAAAATCTCGTATCTCACGCTGTTCCTCAAAGTTAAAACGCAGAAGTCTATATGCATTCCATACATACTTACTACAATTTTCTTTTCATTGACAGACGAAGATACAAGTTTTTTTAAAAGTAGTGACGAAATTATGGTAAAAAAATCTACCCTCAAAAGATTCCTTAAGCCACTTGAAAGTAAGTGAAAACATTTATATCGCTCAGTGACAGATCCACTTGATTTTGTACAGTAAACGGCCATAAATAATGCACATAGGTTTTTCGTCTTCGTAGATTGTTGTCCTTTCTTGGTTATGTGACGTTAATTGTCTCTTTCCAAAGACCGATGTGCAAATTGTGCATTCTTTATGGCCTGTATTTGTTTAACAAAGGTTGTAACTACCCGAAAATATACAAATTATTTGTTTACGTTTTTCAACTAAAAGTAAGTATAGTGTATAAATATGAGGCTCCATAAACATCGTGTCGTGTGGCTCTGGAGCTGCAATTTTCCGACTTTAAACCAGGTGAAAAAGGCCTACTTATCTAATCAGAAAGTCACAGCAATTACTAAGTATTCCCACACGGTAATGTGGTAGGAAAAGTAAATGCTTACTGGAATGTGAACAACTTTTACTCAATTTTCCTGAGACAATAGCGCGTACTGACTAATGGAGCCCTGCGTAATGACACAGTAAACCGAATGCACAGTACGAAAATAATAAGTAAAAGTACCGATGGTCGGCGGTACATGCCACTTTCAAACTTAAGTCGTAAGTAAATGTGACAGAAAGTAATCTTTTGGACAGTAGCGTAGTCGAGCACTGTCAATTTGACACTTCACTGGCTCAATTGGACTTTTGTAGACGTAATAGTATAAAAATAATTATACACGTAGTACGTAGAAAACACTCGTACACAACTCAGGGACAAATATTTGCACACAATTATATGACCTTTCCAGAATCCGAATACTGCAGAACTTGTCGACGAAAGCTATTGGAATATACATGTCGAATATCATTAAAAATTCTTATCATTAAGAAAATGTTTACGTCGTATATGACACCTTTTTAGGGTGCGATTCTGTCCAGTTGCTTCCAGACGAGCAAATAGACATAAAAATAAGAAATCGAAGGAAACTTTCATTGTCAGATTTTTCCGATTTTTGTACGTGAAATTTTCGAGATTTCGGGAACTTTATCACGGTATCAAATGTATCAATAAACACGCTGTTTTTAAATTACACACTGTGTACAGTTACGCAATTAAGTTGCGATCGCAATCCTTTTGTTTAACGGCTCCCGACAATTAGGCAAAAGCTGACTGTACTAATCTACATCTCGATGTTGTCGCAAACAAGCAGGCGGGCCGACGTTTTATATAGATAACAATCTAAGTCGCAAAACGTCATCTACATAACGCTGATTAGATTTAAGATTGTATAGACATCGACGCTCAAAATACTCTAGTGTAGTGTAACTGGTCTTTAAAGTTTAAACCTCAGGGACCATCCACACTCATAAGACGCATGTCTTGCGAGCGCGCGTTGGTGATGATTTCTGCTCAGTTCAACATTGGACCTGAATGACATTTTCCAAAAACGTCTAAAAATCAGTACATTTTGGTATAGGAAGGACGTGACGCGCCCCCAGAAATTACATCGCTGCCCATACGTTGTGTCAACTTTGCGTCTATGTTTGACAGGATATTGCTCCGATGACGCCTCAGTGGGGACGGTCTTATAGATACCCCGACGACGGCGTTTGATGATTTCTGCTCAGTTAACATTTAAGACCGACTGTAGGGGTCACATTTTCCATAGCTCTAAAAACACGCCGTTATATGGCCACACGAAATCCCAACGTGATGTCCGCAGAAATTACATCGATTTTTTCAACACAGATTGTTATTATTTTTATCTGTGTCTATGTTTGACGTCTTTTTTGATATTATTTTTTTAAAGCTTGTAGAGCCAATCAAAAAATCCAAAACGGCCTTTTTCACTGTGGCGCAAAAAAAGGTGTGATTATCAAGATTGGTAATAATTAACCAAAAAAGCTAAACGGTCCGACATAGATTATTTCATTGTTATTCAGATTCTCAAATTTCGTTCCGAGTGATTCGCTACCTTTAATATGACGTGCCATAACCATGGCAACTGCGCAGTGACGCCATGTTCCATAGTTTTGACTAGACGATTTGTGTTGACGATTTTGACTAATAGAGATGCTCGGGACTCGGGATATGCTACTGTGCGGTGGGTATCCCGCTTGTCTATGTACGAGTATCTAAAAGATAATAATAAAGAGTAACCCTTAAACCATGTAGGTATTAAGTTCAGATATAACTATTTATTTCTTTCCATTTTATAATTGACGATTCATGTATAAATTGATTATTTGTTCTATACCGCCGTAACCTATTAATTGAGACAGGCATAAGGCATTAAACCTCAGCAAGTTTGCGGTTTACCCCGAAATTCCCAAGGGTGTAATCTCTCCAGACTTAGCCTTCATCCCTTAACACCATACCATCAAAAGATTGTAAAAACCATTTGACTACTTGCCCCCTTATTCATAAACGTTCACTAAAGTTATTAAGTCGATAAAGTTTGTTTGTCCCTTTCTATCACACCAATACGTCGGAAAGGGACAAAAACGAACGTAGGTAATTATCTAAGAATGAAAAGAGTAAATTGATAAATGCGGTTTGGAGTTAAGTGAACGTTTATAAGCACAGTATAATAAAGAGTACTAACGTACAGTATGGTCATTTCAGCCCCTTCGGTGTTAAAGAAATTTCAACAGCCGGACCGATGGAAACGCAGTCTGGCTCTGTCGCGCCACTACAGAAGAGCGATAGAGAGCTACGATAAGCCTACAAAACGTAGGTAAGCGATTATGACGTTGGATACCATTTCTTCGTCTCTGCTGATGAGTCGCAATGCAAATCGATGTAAATTACGATCAGTGTGATGGTAATTATGCAGATGTCGCTGTAATTAAACTGATACTTCTAAAAAGACGTATTTGGCGAGACAAAGACAGTACCTATTCAGATACTTGACTGTTATGGTTCACAATTGTCAGCAATTTTAGTGAGTTACGATGTTTTTTCACGGAAAGCCGTAGGGTGATCAGTTCAAGCTGTGGCAAAAGCAAGTGAAATTACGCGTTCAATTTATGGTAATAAGGTCTTCAGGATATAGAAGTTATAAATCAGAGCTACGACTCCCGATGATCACTGTTGATATAAAGGATTATTAAGGGTTTTTAATCTTAATAATGTGAAAGCGTAAGTTATATTTTTAGTACAGATGGTGCTTTTTTTACGCACTAGTGCGAGAAGTGGTTCATTATATGTCAGGTCGAAACTTCGGAGGTCCATCTGTACTGAAAAACGTCGTTCGATACACGTGCGAAAAGGAAATTCGTAACTCGTGTCGATTTAAAACACTCCCTTCGGTCGTGTTTTAATTTATCGCCACTCGTTTCGAACTTCCTCTTTTTCGCACTTGTATCGAAATGTACTATTTAACGATAGGTAAAATGTTAAAGTACCGACGATGTCGTCGCTAACTCGTACTCATATTGGATTTTGAAATAGTACCTCTTCGGTCCAGAAGTGGCATTAAAATTGTAAAAATTGATCTCCTTTTAGTGAAAAGTTGATCACTTGTGTCGGTGAGGTAAAGGTTTTTGCCTGCTTATAAATACCTAATACATTGTCTAATCACTGTCTCAAAAAAGTATCTAAATTTTGGATACGAATAGTTCGATATGAGAATAAACACACATTAAACCATTTAAACCTCTCGAATACAACTTATTCAGTCAGAAAACGCTTTCAAATCGCTTTAATACTTATCATAATTATGATTACATCATTAAGAAAGTTTTAAAGAGAATCAAACTGTTCCAACAACGAATCTGGCTCTTAAAAGACACCTCTACGTGCACCTAATGTAAGTGAGAATTCTTTATTTTCTAATTTTCGTAATAAATACTCAAAACAATGTAATCAGATCGAAACATTTTGCTTGTCACTTCAAATTTTCTTACGCATTGTAAGTGTTGATTTGCCTTTATTTTAAACTATTCTCCCACGATAATGCAGATATATCTAAAACACCTGTTTTCTGTTAACATCGAGATAAACGATATCGTTTCATTAAGATGACTATAATGAGACATTGTTACTTATAATCAAATAACAAAATATGTCAAAACAAAGCGCAAAACATTGCACAAGTTAAAATGTTTAAGAAATTATAGGTCTTATTTTTACTTCATACATCAGATACATGACACTAGAAATACAAATAATAACACACGGCTTTGTAAAATGTAAGCGCCTGTCTATAGTGAATAGCAAGTTATTATAATAGCAACCTTAGTTTCGAAGGCATTCTAATATCGGGTTGATTCTAATCATAGATATTTATTTATTTAAATTTAATTTAAAACATAATTTACAGCATTACAGACGAAACCAAAGCACTGTACAATTCAGTTTATAGATATTATTAGGTGATTAACAAAAGAAACAAACATATATTAAATACGATCACCTTTCGTCCATCACGTCACAATACCGCAGATACATTTATATTCGAACCATGCGGTTCGTATCTTGAATCGTATCGTATGAATCGTATCGTATCCTGAGCTAATTTTTACTTGGATCTGGCGCGCGGTATTGTCACCTGTATGTGTTTGGAATAATATTTAAGAGTAAACAGTATGGATTATGGTTTACGTGTGTGTGTGTGTATTTGGCACTATAGATTACTTTATTCATTTATTTAATCTTTATTGCACAAACAATATTACTGTTAAAAAAATTGTATTTGTAGTAGCGGTACAAATATATACATGGTGAGTAGGGTGTTTCATTTTTCCAAAATTTTGATTTATCTTTGACTTCGCTTTTCTTCTTGGTTCTACACCTATACAGAGCCCATTTACCAAAAATCAGCGAAATCGGACAATATTTAGAGGTCGCGCTCTGTGGCAACTTTTGTCTGAAGAAGTTACTATGGGCGCAGGAGAGGCTAGGAATAAAACTCATGTAACTTTTTGTAGGAGGTGGTTTAAAAGTGATTTTGATGAGTAGTGTTTATATTGAAGCAAGTTCTTTTTTAAAAATGAGTAGTAGTCGTGACATTTAGTCGTGACCTTATGGTAATTTTTTGGACGCTCGACTTCCTTCTAAGGAACAAGTTTTGTTGATTTTTTGTCCTGTTTTTGGCATGAAGCAGTGGTCTATTGGCCCTCTCAGGGCACTAATAACAGGATAGGTGGAAGAAATGAAGCGGCACATGGCTATCACCAGGTCCGCCATGGACCGGCTCAGGAAAATATGGAGAAAAAGAAACATCACAAATGCCACTAAAATGCGACTTGTCAGGGCATTAGTATCTCCCAATTTTCCCATACTTCTTTACGGTGCTGAGACATGGACTTCAAGGGGAAAGAAGATAGATGTCCTAGAAATGTGGTGCTGCAGAAGAAAGCTAGGAGTGTCCTGGACAAGGTTCAGATGCTATGGACTGGCCAAGTCAAGGCTGCATTCAGTGGCCCACTCTACGAATGCGTAAGGAGTGGCCATGCATTGTTAAGCTTGCTACCACCCCTGATGTGACGACTACCACTCTGCCAAGAGTGTAATGACAAGGAAGAAAACAAGATCGTTCTTTGACTTAAGTATATTTACCGGGCCATAGACCGTACTTACCTTTGTGATTTTTGTTCTCGAACTATTTAATGTCCAGGATGTTAGCGATTATTATAGCCCTAACACCAGAGACTTGGTCGATAGTCTGACAATAGTCTATGATACCGCAAAGAGGAGAATATATTTAATAATAGAAATTAACGCTCCAGTCAATGATAAAGAGCAAAACATCGGTGTCGAACATCACAGAAAATGCGTTACTACTTACCTACTAGGTACTTAAGCGAACAGAAGATAAGGTTGCGGCTTACATTTGTAAGCTAAATTATGATGATGATGACTTTCTTTTATCAAGAATGGATGTTACAACTGTTGTATTTTAAGTTTAATAAATTTACTTTTACTTTAAAATAATTTACAACTACTCTATTGTTTTATTTGGTAATAAAATTGAATAACATTACTTTTTAGTGACTTTCTTTCAAACTGTTCATCAAGCGCGACCTCTAAACAACGTCCAAATCACTTGAAATTTGGTATATATGCGTTTAAGATAAGCTAGAACCGAAAGCCGAGCGAAGTCAGAAAAAATATCACAATTTTATTTTTCCCATACAAATGTGAAACACCCTAATGGTGAGTATATTTGACGTTAGGGCTGACGAACGTACAAGCAGATTAGCAGACTCTCGTTTTGTATAGACACTAGAAACAGTGCAGTTGCGGCAGGATGTAGTTCCCATAAACAGCAATCAGACTACAATTTTTCCAATCCCTAAAACGTACGTATATTCACAAAATATCTAGTAAATTGAGGGATAAGTGTCAGTCTTACGGAACCATTGTTTGCTTTCATTACCAAGCTCAGCCCGGCTATTATGCTTCCAATTTTATCACTTATCTACATAAAGCATCCGTCACGTTTTGGCAAGGTTGTCAGTCTGAGAGTAACAGATGTCTTATCCACGTTGATTAGTTATAAAATTGCAAGCATGATAGCCCCGCTGGCTGCCTAGCTGCAATGACAATCGTTGACGCTAGACGCCGATCGTAACGCAGTCTGGCTCTGTCGTGCTAATACGGAAGAGCGATAGAGATAGCTAGCTACGATAACGATATTATCGTAAGCGTTTGTGTTTGACGACCGGTCTGGCGCAGTCGGTAGTGACCCTGCCTGCTACGCCGCGGTCCCGGGTTCGAATCCCGGTAAGGGCATTTATTTGTGTGATGAGCACAGATATTTGTTCCTGAGTCATGGATGTTTTCTACGTATATAATAAGTATTTCTATATTGTATATATCGTTGTCTGAGTACCCACAACACAAGCCTTCTTGAGCTTACCGTGGGCCTCAGTCAATCTGTGTAAAAATGTCCTATAATATTTATTTATTTATTTATTTGGCTACGTACTCTGGTCTGTAATAGCCCCTATAACGAGCAGGCATAACTGGGTGCTTGAGAAGGTCTCTTCAATTTAAGGGTGCGTTGAAAATTGGGATCGATAGAAAGAATACTTACTTCCATTATACTTGCCCGAAAAACGACCTTACTTTCAAGTAAATTATTAAGCCCTGTATTGGTGCCAACTGAGCAATGAATCGTGGAAAACAGCTTTTGTATTTGTATTTAGAAATTTTAGAATATGTAGCAAGTACAGATCACCCACCTTTTATATACTTTAGCAAAAAAGAACAAAAATTTTAACCAACTTGGAAAAGTGGGTCATTCTTTTTTTCAAAGTAGTTTTTTTTATTTGGAATTTTTTACGTGATTTCCAGTATTACCATTCGAAATCGCGAGCTCTTTGAATCCTAATAATAGGAAAAAAGGTCCCAAGATTTTTTCCCATTCCGTTGCCATTTTTTCATACATTTTGTATGGCGGTAACGGAATAGCAAAAATGTATGGAAGTTCGGGACATTTTTTTTTCCTATCAGGATCGAAAGAACTCGCGATTCTGAGTATGAGACGCGTAAAAATATCCATGAAACAAAAAAGTGGGGTGGGCAACTTTGAAAAAAAAATGGCACCAGTTATGAATTATTACGAGTAAGCTAGATTTCTAGACTTCAGGAACAGAGCAATATATTTGAATTGATATTTAAACTTTTGACTTTATGATTATTCTGCGTTTTTTTTTACATGCAGTCAACAATATATTTTTCTGCTATTTTTACGGTAAATAACATATACATTTTCGATGAGAAATAAATAATAAATATCTATACATTAAACTTTCCCTCGGAACCCTCAGCTCGTTATAAATCCGGGTCAGTAATGATCCCCTAACGAGTATAATTGGTGCTCATCGCGAGCAGAGAATAGCCACTTTTGTCGCTGCAATCCCGCAGTCACTATAGGTATCTCTGAAGAGCAAAATGGGACGAATTTAAGCACTTGACTAAATCTTAATTGGACGATCCCAGACGATATCAGTTCTTACCAATCACCAGAATTAAAACTACTGTAATTGAAGATAAGGCACGCAAGGCACATTTTTTCTTGCACCTTACACAGATCAACCTTGATCAAAGCTTGTACTATGGGTGCAGGCGACGATATACTTACTTAAGTAGATAAATACATACTTATATATACATAGAAAAAATCCATGACTCAGGAACAAATATGCTCATCACACAAATAAATGCCCTTACCGGGATTTGAACCCGGGACCGCAGCTTAGCAGGCAGGGTCACTACGCGGTAGGCCAGACCTGTCGTCAATTTCTAATACGAAGCAGCTATCTCAAATCCAAGCATCAAAGCAAAAAATCAAGCCGTTAAAAACCCTTTCCATCATACCAATTCGTCGAAAAGGGACAAACGATTTTTTCAGTACAGATGGTGTTTTTTTTACACACTAGTGCGAGAAGTGGTTCATTATATGCCAGGTTAAAACTTCGGGGGCTCATCTGTACTGAAAAACGTCGTACGATACACGTGCGAAAAGGAAATTCGTAACGAGTGGCGATTTAAAACACTCCCTTCGGTCGTGTTTTAATTTATCGCCACTCGTTTCGAACTTCCTTTTTTACGCACTTGTATCGTAATGTACTATTATCGGCTTGATAACTTTAGTGGACTTCCTAACTTTTTAAGGTATCGGAAATTACCAGATTATTATCAAAGCTTGAGTTTCATAAACTGTTAAAATAACAGAATCAAATATGCAACTGACCTCTAAAGTTTAAACGTCTCGGGAGGTCGCAGGGTCGAGCCCTGGCAAGGGCAAAATGTAATGTCATGATTGAAAGACGGCGCTGGGTGGCCCTGATTGGTTGCCTTAAGATATCGTCATATATTACGGGATTGAAGGTGTCGGTGTGGCGAAAAGCGATAAGCTGAAATTCAATATCATATATTATCAAGACCAACACATCGAAATTCTAAGGAATTAAAATATGACCCTGCAAAAATCGTTGGTTCTTTAAGTTTTCTGCTTTAAGACTCGACTCTGGTGTTTAGATTTATATATAACTAGCTTTTGCCCGCGGCTTTGCTCGCGTTAGAAAGAAACAAAAAGTAGCCTATGTCACTCTCCATCCCTTCAACTCCACACCGGTGATTTCAATAGCCACCATACATCATGGCGTTACTCCACAGATGATGTTAATGGGCTAGTCCTGACACAGTGGGCTGAAACTTTCAACTTATTCCTCGTTTTCGACGCCAAAGAGAGAGGCACCTTCCGATCGGCCCGCTGGAGAAAAGACTATAACCCGGATCTAGTTTTTGTCACTAAGGATGCCACTGGCAGAGCCCTCCAAGCAAGTCGGGCCGTACTTAGAGACTTTCCCAACAGTCAGCACAGGCCAGTGTTTGTGGAAGTAGGCTTGAAAATTCCTCTCGTAAACTCGATGCCCTCCCGCGCTGGAACTTCGGACGCGCGGACTGGAACGCCTTTGCAGGACATATTGAGGCTGGAATACGTTTCATACCGCCAACAGCAGGAAATTACAACCGATTCGTAGGCCTCTTACTATCGTCTGCCAAACGCCACGTATGCAGAGGTTTTAGGAAGCAGTACATACCAGGCTGGAATAGAGAGAGTGAAAGCCTTTTCAAAACGTACAGGGAAACAGGCGATTGTTCAATCGGTACTGAACTCTTACAGTCTCTGGATGCCAACCGCACTAGTAAATGGAAACAAACAGTCAACTCGATGGATTTTAAGCGCTCAAGTCGTAAGGCGTGGACTGTTCTCAATAAACTTACGGGGAAAAGAACAACACCACAACAGACATCTGCAATTCATCCGAATGTAATCGCAAACAGGATTGTATCCGTTTCTAGAGCAAAGGGCGATAAACTGGAGACCAGAAGGGTAAAGAAAAGAATGAGTGAGTTAAAGTCTAATCTTCTGGAGGATCCGAAACTTGCGGAACCTTTTGCAGCCGAAGAAGTTCACTCAGCTATCAAAGAGCTTCGAACGGGGAAAGCCGCTGGAGTAGATGGAATCTACAATGAGTTTTTGCTCAGACTTGGCCCCATGGCGATAAAGTGGCTGGCTCTTTTCTTTTCGGAAATCCTCCACTCCAATAAACTTCCCAGAGCTTTTAAGGAATCAAAGGTAATCGCACTGCTAAAGCTGGCTAAGAGAGACGATGACCCTCCAGCTACCGCCCGATCGCCTTACTTAGCAACTGCTATAAGCTACTGGAAAAACTATTATATAGCAGAATAGGTCCTCTTATAGAACGCTTGATACCGGTAGAACAGGCGGGCTTCAGAACTGGACGGAGCTGTACGGACCAGGTTCTAGCTTTAACAACTCACCTAGAAAACGGTTTCCAGAAGGGGTTTAAGTCGGGGGCCGTATTTATCGACCTCACCGCTGCCTATGATACGGTATGGAGGAAGGGCTACTATATAAGCTACTGCTGGCCGTCCCTAACCTTACCATCTACAGGTTAGTCTCCAACATGCTGTCTCAGAGGCGGTTCAAAGTGTACCTAGGTTCGGAGGTTAGCGATACCAGAGTGTTGAGTAATGGTTTGCCCCAGGGATCAGTGTTGTCACCTATTTTGTTCAACCTATACATCCACGATCTCCCAAGAACCACGGCCAGGAAGTTTATTTACGCTGACGACATTTGTCTTGTGAATCAGCACAAACACTTCAAAAGCTTAGAGGTCTCATTATCCGGCGATATGGAGGTGTTGGCTAAATATTTCAAGATATGGCGACTAATCCCGAGCACTGGCAATACAGAGGTAGCCTGCTTCCATCTGCACAATCAGTCCGCCACGCGGGAGCTCAGAGTGTTGTTCGAAGGAGCCACGCTAAGTCATAATTTCTTCCCAAAATACCTGGGCATTACTCTGGATCGATCGCTGACGTACAAGGAACACTTAACCAGCACAACTCGCAAACTCCAAACCAGAAATAACATTCTTCAGAAATTAAGCGGGACTTCCTGGGGAGCTAGTGCCGACGTCTTACGGACTTCTGCTCTGTCGTTGGTGTACTCCACGGCTGAATACTGTGCGGCGGCATGGTTGGGCAGTGCCCACACTACCAGAGTGGACGTCGAATTAAACAAAGCTATGCGACTCATTTCCGGTACACTACTGTGAACACCTGTCCACTGGCTGCCAGTGCTTTCTCGGATTGCCTCGCCAGACCTGAGAAGGAAGGAGGCCTTAATGCGAGAAATAGCAATGATTCAAAAGAACCCAAGTCTCCCAATCCACCCGGAATTTCTGAACCCAGCCAAGTGCCGCTTAACATCCAGGAGTGCTTCCTACAGCATCTTCAAGAGTCTTGTAGATGACTGTTTCAACCTGAAGAGTGAGTGGTCACAGTCGTGGAAGTCTTTGATGGAGGGAAAGCTAGGATCAGAAATCGTACCAGGCACCATAATCAAAGGCTACGATCTTCCAAGACCGCACTGGTGTAACCTCAACCGACTCCGTACTGGCCATGGTCGCTGTGCTTACTATAAACACCGGTGTGGATGGGTGGAGTCCCCGGTTTGCAACAATTGTGGCGAGACTGCACAAACAATCCAGCACATAATAGAGGATTGCCCCGTGACGCGCTATGCCAATGAACCTACAGAAGACCTGATCACCCTTAGCGACGAGGCCAATATATGGCTGATTGGACTTAATTTTAACCTATGAATGTTTCTGTTCTTAGCCATACGACTAAATAAATAAATAAATCCCTTCAACTATCTCCACTTAAAAAATCACGTCAATTCGTTGCTTCGTTTTGCCGTGAAAGACGGACAAACATACACACACTTTCATATTTATAATATTAGTAAGTATGAATTAAATGATTTAATAATGATTTTCACAGTACCTACTTCCACTTAACAACTTTTCGCAGCCTTGCGCGTACAAAATACTCAAAGAAGGACTCAACTTGCGACTTCCAATGACTGTGTAGATTTTTTGCATAGGTTGATTAGGTGTAGGATACGGTGATGTAAGCTCCCTCCCCCACATGTAGGGTCTCGCGAGCGTAGCGTCGGGCCAACTGTAAGGCAAAGCCTGACGCCGGCATCTTTTTCCATACAGTTGGCCGACGCTACGCTCGCGAGACGCTAGATGTGGGGGGCCCTGAAAAGGAATCAACATTTTTGGAGACTCAAAGTATAACCCTAAATGTAGTAAAAGGACTTTGTTATGTAAAACGTTCTCGTATTGTTTAACTAGCTTCACGGAGATTGCTATTTAATAATGGTCCAATCCAAACCAATTACGTAACAAGTGGTCTAATAAAACCTGCTATAAATAAAGCAATTGATACGCCAACCGCAATCGGCGATAGGTAGTCTCGTAGACTGCAATTGATATCTGTTTAAACCACAACAGTGCAATTGGGTCACTCCTTACGCCGCTTGAATGCTTTCATGACGGGCTTTTACATTCAAGTTACAGTAGGTACAATAAATAAAGTCAACAGAAGACAAACGTCTATTACTAGCCTAAACTTTAGAATCGTCTAAGGTCAATATGGGTAAGTGGGTCATAAGGTAAAGTCTGACCATCACATTTGACCGTTTTACTTATTGTCATTATGTATTTTTGCGACTTCCTACTTTTACTACTTTCTACTCACGATTACAATAAACACTGATACTTAATTGGTTTAAACAGGCAAAATGTGAAAGTCAGACACACTTCCTCTTATGACACACTTAAAATCCGTATTGAGCTTATCTACATATTTGGGATTTCTGAACATATAATCCACGGCTGAATTTGGCCACCGTTGTCAAACTCATGAGCTGTCGCGTTTAAACCACGTCGTAGCAATTCGGTTACTCCTTACGCAGCTTGAATCACTCGATTGGAGGTCAAATCGATTGTACAGTTCGTATAGTACATTGCAGTAAGTTTACATGTGTATAAAACTAGCTTTTGCCTGCGACTTCGCTCGCGTTAAATATTGTGCAAATAAAAAAATGCTCCATACAAACTTCCATCCCGCATTTTGGGGAAGTGGGGGGTTAGAAAGAGGCAAAAAGTAACCAACGCCACTCTCCATCCGTCAACTATCTCCATTAGGTAATGAAATTCACGTTGTCGCGCACCGTTTTGCCGTGAAAGATAGTAATTACCACATTAATTTTGTTGTTTGCTGCTGACAATAAATAAATTTACAACTGACCTTTCTGTCTTTGCGGGGCCGTTTTTAAGGACAAGGAAAATTTTATAAAACAAGGCAAGGATTCTCTTACATTTATATGATAATTTTGCTTTGATAAAATTACTCTTAGAATAGAATAGAATAGAATAGAATAGAATAGAATATAATTTATTTGCTTAAATATGGTACATTAAGTTGGACAGAATATAAATCAGCAGTCGGTATCACATATTTAGCCAAGGGCGGCATGCAAATATTAATCTTAAATCTAACTATTTACATTATATACATTTTTCATCACAAATTAATATACATTTATAAATTAATTTCAATATTTCCAAATTCAATAATCAATTAACAATTGCAAATTATATATTATTTACATAATTCTATCCTATTTAATTTAATTTAATACACTATTCCTCCAAAAGTTCTTTGATATTTGTATTAAGAGTTTTGAATGATTAGTATTAGACTTATATTGACCGGGATATAGACCGTGATTACCTTTTTGATTTTTGTCGAGCTCCCGATTTTCGACGCACATGCATCATGATCACGGAAAACTGACGAAGGCGGGTGGATGTTAAAGTTGTATAGACAGCGCGCGATCTACCCTCCTTCGCGCCGTCGGCTGCGTTCACTTTAGCGTTACCACTGGTCGCGTTCACACTCGATGGTCTGTCCAAACACACTATACTCACAGTGTCACTACGTTTGTTCAATTCTGACTTCACCGGTTTTTTACACAAACAAATCACTGGATTCCATAATTGATAGTTTGAAGCCATCCTCACGATTGAAATTTTTATATTTGTGAATCTCAATGGCTTTTACCAATCTCGGTAGAGTGGCGTTCCGTCGAAATTACCTTAGACTAGCAACTCGACAATGATTTGCACCCGACTCGATGAGATGTTGAGCAATAGCAGACTTGCGAGTATCGTTCTTTTTGACTGCAGCAATGTGTTCTTTAATTCTGCAGGCAATAGTGCGCTTGGTCTGCCCTATGTAAGAACTGCCACAACTGCACTCAACTAATCACTAACTAACTAATAAGGTAATCACGGTCTATATCCCGGTCAATATAAGTCTATTGTAGTATTGTTTATTAATTAGCCATTTTTTTAACTTATTCATAAATAGTGTGCCTTGTAGCTTACGTAGTTCTTTGTAATTTATTATATACAATGATGCTCATGCCGTAACAGTTATTTTTAAATAGAGCAGAAGAACATGATGGCATTACCAATTTACTCTCGTCTATTTGCCTTAGACGTTGATTGCGATTGACTTTCCGTACATAAACACTAATTCCAAAATATACATTCCAGTTAATGTAAGCAATCCTAGTTTTTGGAACAAGGGTTTACAAGAGGCCCGGGGTCCGTATCCACATACTGCTCTTACACATTTTTTTGTACAAGAAAAGCTTTAATGAAATCTGGTGAATTGCCCCATATAAGAATGCCGTATTTTAAGACTGACATTACGTAGCCATGATATGCGAGCAATGCTGTACTTTCCCCGGCAACCGATCGCAATTGTTTGAGAGCAAATACAAATTTACCTAGTTTATCACATACACCTTTTATGTGCGCCTTCCAAGAACAATGTTCGTCCAATGTGATGCCTAGAAATCTTGTTTCATTTACACGTTCTATTTCTTCACCTTGACATAATATCTTAAGTTCTACTTTTGGTGTCTTGTAGTTATGAAAGTGGACGAAGCAGGTCTTCGAGACATTAATATTTAAATTATTTTTATTTAACCACATGTCAATAGATTTTACGGTATCATTTATTTTATCTTCATATGAGTCTGTATTATCTTCGTCCGGTATGATAACAGCTATGTCATCAGCAAAGAGTGACATAGGATAACAAGTCTCTTTTGGAAGATCGTTAATATAGATAAGGAATAAGAGAGGTCCTAGCACACTCCCTTGTGGAACTCCACTTTTGTTTTGTCTATATGTTGACCGGTAACTAACTTCTTCATTATCGTTGACTCTATCTATTTCAACACACTGTATTCTGTTGTTTAGGTAACTTTCGATCCATCTTAGAGCATTGCCTCTCATGCCATAGCATTCACATTTGCGAAGCAATATTGCATGGTTCACGAAGTCAAAAGCCTTGGTCATGTCAAAAAAGGTCGCTACGACTGTGACTTTTTTATCAATATAGTGTGTAATATCCCGAATCAGTGAGAAGGCAGCATCTGCTGTTGACTTTTGCTTTTGGAAACCATATTGCTCTTTAACTATAATATTATGCTTGGTTAAGAATTGCGCCAACGTCAACGTTTTACGAATTTTTTTTTACAAATACAAGAAAAGAAACCTTGGGAATTAAAATGTTTGCTAATGAATTGGTCAGTTGGACTTGGGGTTAGCTCATATTACTTAAGTAAAAAAATAATAATTTATTTTTGGAACGAGTTCTCTAACTCAGGCACGTGGGTTTGCAAAATTTCTTAGTGTTTAAATTATGTAGGTAGTGATTTCTTGGTTACAAAAAAAACTGGTTATTATCTACATATATTTAGGCTTCTAAATATGGGTTAAGATGTAAAATGTGAAATCCCAAACCGCTTTATATCTTTGCTATTTAAGACGCACACTGTACGACTTTCAGAATAAGTGGCCAACTTGTCGAATAAATTAAACTAACTTCGCCGAGACGCTTTATAGCCCTATTTGATTTAACGAACAGGACAATTCGAATGGACGGTATAACATCTAACTGATGTCAATTCCGTCATCGCCGCACCTACATTGTACTATTTGTACTGTAAAGGAGTGGAATTCCTTGCGGCGTCCACATTAAAGACAGCTCATACAGGATGAAATAAAAAGGGCCGTTCAAACTTTGCATAGCGACTTTTGAGCCTACAGAGAACAGCCAAATTTTTTTTCGCGATGTCAGCATTGGTCCCATAATAAAAGTTGTTTAGTAATAATGATGACATATGTATATAGCTGTAATATTGTTGACAACGTATGCTTAATACTAATAAAGATGAATATGAATATGAATATGAAAAAAATTTAGCTGTTCCATAGAAATGAGCGGCAACATGACAGTCGAAATGTATACAACAACCAAATTTTTTTTTTGCGATTTCAGCATTGATGTGTAATATTTTTTATTTCTAAATGATTTCTATATTCAAACGCAATGTATATCGTTATGTGAACAAATGAATACATATGACTATGGTTCCATAATAACAGTTGTTGATTACGCCCTCAAAAGTCACTATGCAAAATTTGGACGGTCCTTTTTATTTCACCGCTTCAAAGTTCAGGATTCTATTCTCGAACCACTCGCTTCGCTCGTGGTTCAACTATAGAATCCTTTCACTTGCTCGTTTTTCAATTCCACACTCGGCGTTAAAATACAACTTTGCCCCCTTGTATAACAAATAACTATTATTTCTAAATGATTTCTATATTCAAACGCAATGTATATCGTTATGTGAATAAATGACCATGACTACATATGACTATGGTTCCATAATAACAGTTGTTGATTACGCCCTCAAAAGACTAGCTGGATAAAACTATATTAAGAAAATTGTTTATATCTTAAGCTCATTGTAAGTGAACTTTTGTTCTTTATGAGTAATAAAGTCTTTAAACCCAAAGTCACTATGCAAAGTTTGGACGGTCCTTTTTATTTCACCGTGTATAACCCAGCAACCTTCAAATCAAGGGTAAATAGGCACCTTCTGGGTGTGTTTTGGGTGAGCTCGGACCATCGCAGACCACATCTTCGCGTCGGTTAGTCTGTGGCCAAGAGTAAGCCCATATTTATCAAAAAACAAAACGAAATTGGCGAAAACGAGACAACATATTACGGCTCAGCCACGACATTGGTCTAAGCGCGACAGCGGTGAGCGGCGGCCATACATTGAAGCGAGACACAGCGATGGGACTTTTCATTCGCACGTATGGCTGCCGCTCACCGCTGTCGCGCTTAGACCAATGTCGTGGCTGGACCGTTACGATTCAAATACAATATCATTCTAGCGTCCGTGTTTGTTCGAATTGGCCCAAAAGTTTATTGCATGCGGGTTCTATTTGGTTTAATCTGGCGGTTCGTTAGGGAGCTAACCCGATTAGCTTCAACAAGTAGTACTATTGTTAGCACTAATTTTAGCTCAAACCCCAAACGCAGGTGTTGATTCAGCCGTGAATTTTGGTGGACTACCGACGATGGGTAAGCTAAAATTAGGCAAAAGTGATAAGTCCGCCTACATTGTATATTACTGACTCTGTAACTGTGTCTCTTTTGTTTCCTTTATGTTTTGTTTTTCATAATAATATAGAAGGAAAAAAATTACATACATACATACAATCACGCCTGTATCCCATAAAAGGGTAGGCAGAGCACATGAAACTACTAAAGCTTCAGTGCCACTCTTGGCAAATAAGCGGTTGAAAGAAAACGAAACTGTGAGTTTCTGTGAAGGAAAAAAATTTAAAGTGGAAAATGTCTGCCTTGAGTGAAACTCTGTAGTTTTGTTGTAATAGTACATTACGATACAAGTGCGTAAAAAAGGAAGTTCGAAACGAGTGGCGATAAATTAAAACACGACCGAAGGGAGTGTTTTAAATCGACACCAGTTACGAATTTCCTTTTCGCACGTGTATCGTACGACGTTTTTAGGGTTCCGTAGTCAACTAGGAACCCTTATAGTTTCGCCATGTCTGTCCGTCCGTCCGTCCGTCCGTCCGTCCGTCCGTCCGTCCGCGGATAATCTCAGTAACCGTTAGCACTATAAAGCTGAAAGTTGGTACCAATATGTATATCAATCACGCCAACAAAGTGCAAAAATAAAAAATGTAAAAAAATGTTTTATTAGGGTACCCCCCCTACATGTAAAGTGGGGACTGATATTTTTTTTCATTCCAACTCCAACATGTGGTATATTGTTGGATAGGTATTTAAAAATTAATAAGGGTTTACTAAGATCGTTTTTTGATAATATTAATATTTTCGGAAATAATCGCTCCTAAAGGAAAAAAAAGTGCGTCCCCCCCTTATAACTTTTGAACCATATGTTTAAAAAATATGAAAAAAATCACAAAAGTAGAACTTTATAAAGACTTTCTTGGAAAATTATTTTGAACTTGATAGGTTCAGTAGTTTTTGAGAAAAATACGGAAAACTGCGGAACCCTACACTGAGCGTGGCCCGACACGCTCTTGGCCGGTTTTTTCAGTACAGATGAGCCTCCGAAGTTTCGACCTGGCACATAATGAACCACTTCTCGCACTAGTGCGTAAAAAAACACCATCTGTACTGAAATAGTACATTACGATACAAGTGCAAATTCGGAACTCGTGTCGATTTAAAACACTCCCTTCGGTCGTGTTTTAATCTATCGCCACTCGTTTCGAACTTCCTTTTTTACGCACTTGTATCGTAATGTACTATTAACGGAATAATATATGTAATTAATCTTACTGAAGCTTGATAAGAAACTTTAAGTATAAAATAGAATACTGTGAGTAACGAGAAGTTTTACGAGAAGGCTACACAAATACAAAGCGGAAACATCTTACAATTTCAGTAGAACATTTGTCATCAAACGATGTCGCTCGAGGCGGAATACTTTAGCAAAACGGTGCTCCAATTTCAGACATCTTAAAACCTTAGTCTAGAAACGTTTGTCTCGCTAAACGTGGAGATATCTCTCATTAAGTTCCACAGCGCGTCAAATCGAGATCAAAGCAGCGTCACAATTAATGAGGGGGACACGAATTTTCAATCAAACCCGACTGAATCAATGGCGAAATACTTCTACTGGCCACCGATAAAGCCCACACGAATTGAAATTAAATTCCACGGACTATTTGTGAATATCCACAAAGAATTTAATGGAAAACCCGTAATGTCATCCGTATAGCGCTTTTTTTCGTTTTTCGAGGTTCTTTATCGTCGTGAGCTCGGATTATATGTCACAGTCTAGACACAGGATTTGTGTTTTTCTTATGGACATAGATAACAGACTTTCCGCGCCATATTTATGGGATTTTCTTTAATTTATTTGTCTGCGATGCAATTGGGTTGCATGGCGATATTTGATTGCATTTCAGAATTGATGTTGGGTTATATTAACATAAAACATTCTGCAAACATGTTTTATTTATTTGTTAAGAAAAATGTCAAAGGAGCGATATTTTCTTGTGACTAATAAGATTGATAGTGGGGTTGGCAATTCTAGTAAGATTAGATACTAATAACTAATCAATAAGTATTCTAGAATCACTTACTAATCATCAATCCAATGTATTATTTACTAAAAATATCGCTCCATTGATATGTTCTTTAAGTAGTAGGTACATAATTTAGGAATTCCAATTATCAATATTGTCTCTTAACTCTCTTATCATGTTTCTCAATAACTATTTCCTCTTCGTCTGACTTAGTTAACAAGTTATACCTCTTGTTTGTGTAGAGTCGCATACATTACATACAGAACGTAGCCTGCATCTCCGCAGAAGCGTAGCTTCGGCAGATTCTGCCAGGACTAGGAGTTAATCCAACTGAATTGATTTGAATTCCATTTAGGAACTAGAACGCCACGTTAGCCTTTCAGTTTTAGAATATGTACACTGTAACTATGTTTAGTTTTGAGGGATACATTTCAAACACATCTGTTTTTTTTTAAACAAATGTATGAGTTTGAGTGGTTTGTGACTGTATCTAGATTTTATTTCCGTATAAGTTATTCCCGTTACCAGACGAAAAATTATTTAAAGGATGAAGTACCAGACCTTTAAAGATTTATTTATTTATTTTAGATCCGGTTAGATTCTTTGGACAAGGATCTAATAGAAATCCGAAATGTTTTTTGTAGGCAGATCCTCGACTTGCAAAATAAAAGCGATCAGTATTCAAATTCAAGCAAAATTCCGGAATTATTCACAAGTAACAACGTAATCAAATATTATATTTAAATACGAACCTTTTAGATGCCAATCAAAAGTACAAGTAAGACCGAATAACAGTAAATTACAATTACTTAAAAATTAATTCAACGATGGAAACATTGACTTAGAATTCTTAGAAACCCCTGACTTCGCTTTAAACACGTATTTTCCGTCCCGTCCGCACTTTTCCCAGTTCAGGCACAATTTCACAGGGTTGCGAAGTTACCCACTCCTACACCTAGTGACAATGGGTACGTATCACAATGTCTAAAATTAAAAAACCTAACGTTAAATGGCCTACGTTCAAAATACCTAAAATCAAAATACCTAATGATTTTAAATACCTAAGCAAGTTTCACCTACGCACGAATTACCGAAATTTAAAATACCTATTGGACTAAATACCTAATGTTTGAAATACCAAAAACTATGTAACCTACATTTTATACACCAACATTTGAAATACCCTATGGTCAAAATACCTAAAATGATTAACCGGTCAAAATACCGAAGTAGTAGGGTAGGTTCCGCGAGCGTAAAAGAGGGTATTTGAAGTATTAATTTTAAGCATAGTATAGTTACGCATAATTTATCTAGGCATATTTTTATTTGTTCGAATATATGTTGTGCATAAAGGTTTTTCGTCGAGTGGTTTTTATGCATAACATTGTTTAGTCGAAATTTATCACGCAGAATTTTTATCATAGCTAATACTACTATATTGATGTTGCAGTTCTAACCTAACCTAACCTAACCGACATTCGTGCATTCTTAACAAAATATTGTATTTCTTGAGGTCGCAGTTCTAACCTAACCTAACCGACTCTCCTGACTGCATTTAGTATGGGTGGTTATTCTGATTTTAAGAAATATTCCAAATACAATTTTGCAAATCAATGTTATTCATAAAAAAACAATCGGCGTAAAAAGTATTATGCGAACTCATTTTCGTACAAAGTAATATTAGTATTATTTTATATTATGTCAAATTAATAAGTTTTCTGCCAAATTAACATTCGTCGAAAATCGATTATGCGAAGTCTGTTATGCGAAAATCGTTTCGGACAATTAAAGGTATGCCAAATAGAGGGAACCCGATTGGTTTAAATCCTATATTAGAGTAAGTTTAGGTTAGGTTAGAACTCCGCCCTTACACAACAACGAACGGCTTTTAAAGTAGGTTTAGGTTAGGTTAGAACTGTGACCACGCGCAAAAACAGTTTACAGATTAGGTTTAGGTTAGGTTAGTACTGTGACCACACACGAAACAAACAGTTTACAGAGTAGGTTTAGGTTAGGTTAGAACTGCGATCACACAGAAAAGAACGGCTTACAGAGTAGGTTTAGGTTAGATTAGAACTGCGATCCTACACATCAACGCACGACCTTTAAAATAGGTTAGAAGAAGGTTACATTAGTTGTGACCAAACATAAAAACAAAAAAATTACAAATTGTAAAATTTTAGAAAAATTAACTTTTGAAATACTTAGGTATACACAATTACACAATTGAAATAATATTACGCGTAGTAAATTTTATTTAATGTAGAACAAAATGAAATGAAAAAATACAAAACAAAATACCACGATATAAAGTATAATCGGAATAAGTTATCTACGAAGTAAAAGTCCACGGTTTAATTTGACTTGTATCGATCATTCTACGATATGAACTGTCGATGAAATGAAATTATTTTAAACGTTGTCTTTGAAATAATATTCGATTAATTGTCTGTCGACGATTCAAGGATAAACTGGTTATTTAAGCCCCATTTATTAGACATTTTTGATTTTCGGATTTAATCATTAGGTATTTCGATTTTAGGTATTTTGAATGTAGGTCATTTAACGTTCGTTTTTTTAATTTTAGGTATTTTGAACGTAGGTCATTTAACGTTAGTTTTTTTATTTTAGACATTATAATATGCACCTTTTTAAACTTTAGGTATTTTGAATTTCGGTCGAAACACCATTATGTATTTTGATTTTAGGTATTTTGAACATAGGTCATTTGACGTTAGGTTTTTTAACTTTAGACATTGTGATACGTACCCAGTGACAATGGATGGAACAAAGAACCTTTCCGCAAGTTTCATCCCTGCCTAAGTCGTTTTCTTTTGTTTTATGATTTCCGGAAAATTAGGTACGCATTTAAAACTCAGGGTTGGGATTAAGAGGATAAGGTAAGGTGGCTAAGGTTTAAATGCTCAAAATAATTTGCAATTTACTTAATCGAAGGTTATCACTTTTCTAAACGACGTTCGAACAAGACAAATGTTACTAAATCGAACAATGGTTGCGTGGTGGATAATGAGTGGTATATCAATACAGTTTGGAAGTTGAAAGTGCCATGTTTATGGTTTGTCTTAGTTTCTAAATGTAAATTTGTTCATGGCAATAAATCCATACTAATATTATAAATCGGAAAGTGTGTGTGTCTGTTTGTTTGTCCGTCTTTCACGGCAAAACGGAGCGACGAATTGGCGTGATTTTTTAAGTGGAGATAGTTGAAGGGATGGAGAGTGACATAGGCTACATTTTGTCTCTTTCTAACGCGAGCGAAGCCGCGGGCAAAAGCTAGTTGATTATATAGTAGTAAAAAAATATTTTGCAACAAATAATTTAAAGAAACAGATACAGAATAAAGTTATTCTACGTGGAATGAAGCTTCTTATTTTTACGTTTCTTTCTTGAAAGTAATCCCACGACCACCACCCATCTTAAAGGACGGCAACGCACCTCCAACACTTCTGGTGTTTCGGGTGTCCATGGGCGGCAGTGACGCTTACCATCAGGCGACCTGTCTGCTCGTTTGCTTATCCCATAATAAAATTAAACTTGCTACCCCTAAAAATGTTAGTTTATATTTTAACTACCGGCACATCTCGGACACTGGCGATCAAATATATGAAAGAGGCGCGTTCCTAACACACATTCTAAGCTCGTGTAGGTGAACGCGTACCATGCTTGTATGAGTGAGATATGACAGGTCGACGGTTCGCATTTTTGACAGGCGGTAACTGTGAGGTAACCGAGAGGGGATGGGCAGCACTTTCAACGGGGAGCGGGAGTGGCCATACTGTACGATAGTACTCTTTATTATACTGTGCTACCGGGTTAAAGTTTAACCAGTAAGCGATCGTTTACACTTCCAACAGCATGAAGAAGCGTTGGATTTATCCTCATTAGTCTGACAGACGGGTAACTGGAAAAAGCACTTACCTCTCGAAGTACACTACTCGCGCTCCATGATTTATAGATATTGTAGGGGAAATTCGGAAGAGTTGAACCATGGTACAGTCAACAACACATGTGAATACAAAGTGGCAAAAATATGTATAGACACCTTAATATACAGGCAATATAGTTCTGTATACATACTTTTGCACTTTGTCTGTATTCACAGCTGTGATGTTGACTGTATAACTAAAGTGCCAATCTTATCGGGATAGGTAAAATCAAAATTGGCAAACTCAAAACAACTTTTTTGACTCCTCTGTTGGAGTGTAAGACAAAATTCCTCGCAAATTATTAACTTCGACTTTCGCAGTCCTAAGTCTTAGAATCATTTGCCTGCCTAAAGCCAAATGCTAACTGCTAGAATGCTAGTTGCCTACAAAAAATAATTATGTTCGTTTTTACATAGTTTTAATCAAAACCAGGAACAGCAGCAAATATAACTGCTCAATTTTTTCCATGTTTTACAATGTTTGCATTATTAAATAGAGTGTCCACCAGTTAAATATGGTAGGCGTGTTCAGTGGATACGTGTAGAACTCAACATCATAGTGTAATAATGGAAAAAATGGATCAGTTACATTTGCCCCCCAGTCGAGATTTGTCCCGCTGTACCTTACATCGCCCGATGCTGTCTACATCCCTATGAATTCTCTTTTTCTACTTTTTATACTCTTGGCGGATAATCCCGTTATGATATAAGAGCTACGTTAATTGAACTTCAGCCACACCTCGGACACTGGCGATCAAATATATGAAAGAGGCGCGTTCCTAGCACACAGTCTAAACTCGTGTAGGTGAACGAGTACTATGCTTGTATTAGTGAAATATGACAGGTCGACTGTTCGCGTTTTTGACAGGAGGTAACTGTGAGGTAACCGAGAGGGGGTGGGCGGCACTTTCAGCGGGGAGCAGGAGTGGCCATACTATACAACAGTACTCTTTATTATACTGTGGTTGTGTGCTGTATATATACGTAGAGAAAATCGATCTCTTAAAAAATCTATAGAAGATTAAACATTTAGTCAGGATCCTTAAATCCTTATCATACACTGAGAGAAAAAACAACCAGTTTTCATGATCGTTCAACAAGTTTTTTGGTTAAAATAGCGCCTACATGCTCTTTGGTTCAAACAAGTTAGATTTTGGAAAGTGTAACTAATACATTCTACATGCTACTCGTCATTTGAATCATCAATAGGTATATTATATTTGAATCAACAAGTCGATTTTGTAAAAAGTGACATGATAGTTTTAAACACATGTTTGGCTGATTCAATCAAATATACAGACTACAGACCGCTTTCCATCAGGCGGACCGTATACTTGTTTGCCATCGACGTAGTATAAAAAAAATATTTTAACAAGTTTGACCTTGTTGTTCGAACAAATTCGACTTGTATCATCAATATTGTGATTATAAACCCGCAACAAGTCGAACTTGTTGAATTCACAATGCAAATTTCTCTCAGTGTACAGAATAAGAGGTTATATTTTGCCTATTTTTTATACTGATAGGTGAAAATATAAAATATACTTATAGGTATTGAAATTTCTCGGTGTTCCAGTTTAAGTGCGTTTTCACATTATCCGATCCGATATCGGATGTCGGACCGATATCCCATACATTACAGGCGCCATCTTGGATTTTTCCATTGAAATCCTTCCGACATCAGATATCGGATCGGATAATGTGAAAATGGACTAACTCGTATTAATCAAATATGCCTTACAATGAAATGAATAAATAAATAAATATTGGGGACATCTTACACAGATCAACTTAGCCCCAAACTAAGCAAAGCTTGTACTATGGGTGCCTATGTGACCGTGTGACGTCGATATCTCACTTACATACTACTGCATCGAAGCCAACCTATCGTAGCACCGCAAAGGCTACTGCAACGGGTGCATTGCACACTGTACATTGTTTCCGACAATCATTTGGAACAGTTCCAAATCATCGACAATAATTGACGTCATTTCCGTCAGACAGACAAGAATAGCTAATAGGCTACTAGACTCATATCTAATTTGGCACAATAAATGATTGTCTTCTGTAATATTTGATATAAGAAACAAATATACAATGAGAGTTTTGAATGATTCACGGTTATTTTCATTAGACTTATATTGACCGGGATATAGACCGTGATTACCTTTTGACAACAAAAATCAAAAAGGTAATCACGGTCTATATCCCGGTCAATATAAGTCTAATAAATATACAATGATTTTGGGTATTTTATTTTTGTGTACGATGACTACGTATTTTTTTTTTTTTAAAGGACCTTTATAAAGAAATACATATCGGCTCAGTGTATTTTTAATTTAAAATAAGAGTTTTTTTTTTATTTTGGCCACCAAAAACGCTGTCGGCCGTGTCACTTGACGTCATAGAATTCATGTCAAATAAATCACTGACATAATGACCTTTATGCCTCGTACTTAAAGTGTCACAAAGTGTTGTTTTCGCACTGAATGACTTCACAGAAAATCTATAGATGACATGGCTGATGTCGTTTTTGCCTGATTATGTAGGGTGAGGTTGCCAACAATGAGCCACCAAAAATTTAAATCTTAATAAGTCAGTCATAATAGGTCCAAATTAATTTTTTTTTATTCAGTGCATTTGTTATTTATCTAGCTCTAAATTTTCATCATTATTTTTTAATAAAACTGAATAGAAGTCGAGATATTTTAGTTTTTTTAAAAGATGAACAATGGCTCATTGTGTACAATCTCTGGTACAGACTGAACCGGTACTATGTATTCAATGAACCGGCCTAGTACACAATGAACCTACCATTATATAATTGCATAGTTTTTGATAAATAATTGCAAAATATACAAACTGATTTAGGTAAATATGGGGCAATTTAATAAATACAACATTTACAATGTCAAAAATGCTTATTTATTTAAACTAAGAGTAGTTTACTAATGTAATCGTCACAATATTCTTCGTTATATGAAAAATAAAGTCTTGCACTTCAAAAAACTTAAATAATATATGTATTATCATATATTTTTGTACTATATAGTAACGTTATATTAGATATATTTATATTAACTCTTAAACATGGCAAAAGTTGTACAAAATAGACCTTCCAAAGGCTAACTAGAGAATTACCTAGAGAACCTCCTGGTTCATTGAGTACTCTAGCCTTGTGGTTCAATGTGTGCTAGATATACATTTTCACTTTTTAAATTCGGTAAAAAATAAACGGCACAAGAAAGCCGCATCAGTGAATGTCAAAAAGATAGAGAAATAGTCACTCCGCACAACTGATTAATTAGATAAATCAAACATAACTACATTCTGAGAAAATAAAAAAACTAAATACTTATTTTTTTTTGTTTTCTTGTCCAAAATCACAAAATACTTCACTACACGTGCAATTTCAACGCGGACCGGCCGCCGACTGGGGAGCGAGCGGGGGAACCTTAGCGGCGCGTGCCTATGTTCGCAGTGCAGTTTGGCAACGTCGCATTTTCGAATAAAACCGTTGGTTCCTTGTGTACCACTGGTTCTCTGTTGCCCACCTTACCCTACAAGTATTCTTTAAAAATATTTTTTGCGGTTTATAAGTGATAATAAAATATAGTCATATCTTTTTTCGGTTAATTGGACAGTAAGTAATAATATAAGACCAGCTTTAAAAAAAGGATCAAATAGCCTATTAGATAACTATTACTGAACTCTAATCGATCATTTGGTACACATTTTAAGTTTACCTTATCTTTATGCTGATCCTAAATAAAAAAGGGTAACACCTGCTCTTTTTAAAAATACAGATAAGTTACCAATACACAACTACTGCCTTATCTAAATTGTGATCCGACATAAAAAAGTGGTAGAGTGATAATTGGGCATATTTTTATTGTCTTGTCGATTTTTTTATATTTATACACTTTTTCTATTCGCAATCATGAGCTCTTTCGATTCTAATTGGAGACAAAAAATGACTCAAAATCTCCGTACATTTTTTTGCTTTCCTCTGAGTTACGATCAAACAAGTTCAATGATAAATTGTAACCCAGTGGAAATAAAAATGTAGGACATTTTTTTCTTGCACGGAATCGACAGAGCTCATGATTCTGAGAAGAAAAAGTTCAAAAATTCCCACATTTGAAAAAAAAAGTGAAACAGACAAGAAAATAATCTGCCCTATTATGAGAGGGAAAAGCTGTAGACACCTGCAGGGCAATCATGGTCGCGCGACAAATGATAAAACATCGGGCCGTCCCTATCGCACTTACAAATAGTGCGATAGGGACGTCCTGATGTTTTATCATTTATCGCGCGACTATAATTGCCTGCCTGTTTAGTTTAAAAATATTCGTAGAAACGACGAAGATGTGGAAAGTTCAACATTGATCAGTAGGTACAACATACCAAAAATTAGACAAAGACTGTTGTTTTTATTGGTATCCATTTTCTTATATTGTAACGTAACTATGTAAAACTCAAAGCATAGTACTAAGACTACTAAGCAAAGCTCAACCGCTACTAACTAAGTGGTTTTACACTACCAAAAATTTTTTCTCGTGGTTCCATTCATTCATTTATTTATTGATAAAATAATATATTTTACATGTCAATGTTCTTACTTAACCATAGAGCCAGTTACGAATAAGTAATAAGACAAAGGAAAACAATCTTGCCTAAATTGGTCAAATTGGAGATGAAAAACTTACCTAGGCAAAAAATAAACTATTTACATGTATAAAGTAAATACTTTATTTTTTGCCTAAGTTTTTCATCTCCAATTTGACCTATCCCAACAATACCTCTATTGTACTCATCAACTTCACAAATGCATCGCAGCATTATTTGAATTTGCAATAGATTAAAAGCACCCACAAGGGTGCTCCAACACGTCTCGATGGCGAGATATTCGGGTATGCAGGGGCTGCACTGCAAAATGGTTTAGGTGAATACGCGTTGGAGTTCTGGCGTTTATATGACGTTCTGGGTTTAACGGTGGGGTGATGGAGATGATTCGAGTACTTTGTTTCGTGTGGAGTACCTACGGAATTTTGCGCTGTAAAATAGATTCTGTTAAAATTTGATTTTGATGGTTCACATAGATGCTTTAGGTATTAAAACTAAACTATCGTGGTACTTAACATTAGTGCCGTGGGCGTAGTTTTTTAAATTGTAAGCACATTTTTTTGACAAACGATGTTTTCACGACAACATTTCCGAAACTTAGGTACTTTATTTTTTTACTTAGTTTGATAGATATGGCCGTATTGACCGTTGTATTTTCAGACAAAGATGGGGTCGAAAGTTTTTTAAATTATAAACTATGGGGATGATTTAATCGCTCCGCTGCCCATTCCCATGAAGCCTAAGACCATATGGCTGTGGTTAACCAAGCGGAAGAAGGGACAAGGTGCAACTGGGCCTGTGACCAGAGTAACGAAGTAGATAATTAAAAAAATGATCGATATAATTATTATTGTTAATAACATAATACGTTACGTTCGGTTCGTATGCTTAGATACTTGAGCTCTGCTAACGATACATGACTTTGACTATCCATACTAATATTATAAATGGGAAAGTGTGTGTGTCTGTTTGTTTGCCCGTCTTTCGTGGCAAAATGGAGCCACGAATTGGTGTGATATTTTAAGTGGAGGTAGTTGAGTACTTTTTGTCTCATTCTAACCCCCCACTTTTTCGAATTTAACGCGAGCGAAGCCGCGGTCAAAAGCTAGTTTATTATATTTTGTACTTTATTACCAAGACAAAATCATCTTCTAACTACTTACTTAGCTAGTTTTTAATTACCAAGACAAAATCATAGTGTTTGACTTTTAATTACTTACTTATTTTTAATTCCCGATTAAGTCCCGATTTAAAAATAATTATGTGTAACAATCGTGAAAGTTTAAATCAGTGTTCTAATTACTTATCAAAACCTATGCTCGAACTTTTTTTATGAGTAAGTAATGTCCATTTTTTAAACGTTTAGGCACATATTTATTAATTTAATTTTAAACTAGACTCGCAAATAGTTACCAGCAAGGTTTTTATAAACGATAGAAGATTTAGCTGCATTTAAAATTGAAGAAAAGTCTGCTATATTTACTTTTTAACCGTTTCGCAAAAACGACGCGGTGTTATAAGTTTGACGTGTCTGTCTGTTTGTTTGTTGTCTGTCTGTCTGTCTGTCTGTGTGTGTGTCTGCCTGTGGCATCGTAGCTCCCGAACGGATGAACCGATTTAGATTTAGTTTTTGTTTGAAAGCTGAGTTAGTCGGGAGTGTTCTTAGCCATGTTTCATGAAAATCGGTCCACTACGTCGCGGTCGGGGCTTTTTAAAAATTTTCACTTTGTGGTTAGGTTATATTAAATAGATATAACTTTACTCCATACTCCATCTTTGTATTTTATCAACAAACAAACTAAAACAACAAAACGCATAATCGTACTAAAATGTCGCAGTCACGCACCACGCACGGCAAAAGGATGTCGTAACGTTTCAAGTTCATGCAAATATAATTGTGAGAATATTCATTTTGTCCCAAATTTCCCACGCTACTAATTGCCTTCTTATGAATAAGTTTACGCCGGACACGAAAAGGTTTTTAGGCATATATGGCCATTGTATAGTGGTTGTAATAAAAACGGCGGCGGTTGGTAAAAAATATGCATGTCTTTTTATTTTGTTTTGGTTTGACATAAATACTTATTTACCTACTTCTTTGGGACAAGACGAGGGTAAGACAGAGAATTAATGTGACATTATCTGGGTAAAGGGACCATATTTTCGATGGCGCTTACGTCCCGCGGCGTCGTATTTGTACACGAACATCGCTCATAACGCCGTAAGTGCCATCGACAATAAGGTCCCTTTACCCAGATAATGTCACAAATAATAACCACGAAATCGAGGTCAAGGAGGTTTCACTAATAAAATGCTGTGTATTGAAAACACTTCATTGTGGACATACCTAAGTGGATTATTCAGTTTATATTTTTTTTAATTCGCCTGATAGATAGAAATGAAAACTTTTGTGAGTATACTTATTATTTGTCTAGTGACTGCTGTTACAAAAAAATACATCATAAACAAATAGGCAAAAGTGTTTTGTTTTTCATAATAATATAGAAGGAAAATATTTACATACATACATACAACAAGACAACAAGGTTGACTGAAGAGATCCCATTAAGGGATAAGTCCGCCTACATTGTATATTACTGACTCTGTAACTGTGTCTCTTTTGTTTCCTTTATGTACAATAAAGCTTATACATGCATACATACATACATACATAAATACATACAATCACGCCTGTATCCCACAAAGGGGTAGGCAGAGCACATGAAACTACTCAAGTTTCAGTGCCACTCTTGGCAAATAAGGGGTTGAAAGAAAACGAAACTGTGACATTGCAGTGACAGGTTGCCAGCCTCTCGCCTACGCCACAATTTAACCCAAAATACAAAAAAAATAATGTAATTTTTTATTTTGTATTTAAAAAAAATACAAAATTAAAGAAACAAATATTTAACTTTACTCATAGTGACAGCAGGCAAGAATTCCTTCAACTGTTCTTGATATTTTTAGTCAGGCATCTACAGAAGAAGCGTCTACACTTTAATAACAATATTATAATAAGAGTACCTAACTTAAAGATGCATTAATCACTAAAATATTTATACTTATTAATATTTAATTAAAACTGTTAAATTAACACGCAAATAATTAATATCAATTTCCTCTAAAGATATCAGCCATTAATGCCATTCCTAATAAATTCTTGGACATTTTAATGAGTCATTAAAAGTTGTATGCTTATTAATACAGACTAATTTTGTAAGAACAACTTTTATTATAGGACAATCGGCATAAGGTACAACGGGACAATTTCGACTGGGGGACCAATGCACCTCAAAAGTCACTATGCAAAAATCGGCTAAAACTTACAAAATCAACCCGTCTGTCTGTATTTTGTCAAGTTATCAATAGGCTAAAAATAATAGAAAGTTGGATTTTTTACTTCCGATTTTAATAAATTCAAATCGTATGCTGATTTTATGGACGTTTGCGCGGGAATATTCGCGGATTATTTTCAACCCAAGGGATTTTGGTATGTACCTATTCACAAAGTGTTCTATAGACTGGAAAAGGAACTGTTTTAGCTTGAAGTTTGAAGGAGATCGGGATTGGGATTAGTTGTCAAAGCGGACAACAGGCTCTTATGAGCCGTGGCGAATGCCAGGATAGCGCAAGGATGATGATGATGAACGCAAAATCATCTATTAAACGTCAATTCTTCAAGCCAGCTTTTGGCTTTAAAAATACAAAAATACAAAATACAAAATCATTTATTCAGCAAATAGGCCACGGGGGCACTTTTACATGTCAACATTACAGAGTATTCATTAAAGTTAAACAAATGAAATTAATAGAAATATTAACTAAAAATATTAATCATAAGCAAAGTAGCTATACACTGATATAGAATTAGAGATGTATAAAGTCTCTAAATGTCATATTATTACTAACTATAATCAATACATAAAGAAAGTGCAAACAGATACAAAGATAAAAGAAATCTATAAAATAATATAAAATTTATATGACATTGCATTCTTGTGAATTAAATGCACTTTTCACCAGTTGGTGTAGTTAAGAACATGGGTTTTTACGTGCATTCAGATAAACTAGATGGCCAGCTTATTTCCCCCTATTTGAACCATGATTCGAGAAACGATTTTAAGTACTACTTAAAACTCCACAGTTCAGTTAAATCGTTGGCCTAAGTCCGTGTTGAGGGTAAATTGTTATAAGCCAGGAAATTTTACAGATTTCCTTTCAAATGCGGTGTCATAAACGTTACTTTGTAACGGAAAAGAGATTGTTAGGGCAGCCTGGCTTTCTGAAAGGAAAAGATGAAGAAAACCATCAAATTTATTCATTCATGGATTTTCAAGAGGTCGGGCTCAAATTCGCGTCTACAGCGGCTATACTACACTATAATAAAGAGTACTATCGTACAGTATGGCCACTCCCGCTCCCCGCTGAAAGTGCCGCCCACCCCCTCTCGGTAACCTCACAGTTACCGTCTGTCAAAAACGCGAACAGTCGACCTGTTATATTATGTCACTCATACAAACATAGTACGCGTTCACCTACACCGCCTACACGAGCTTAGACTGTGTGCTAGGAACGCGCCTCTTTCATATATTTGATCGCCAGTGTCCGAGGTGTGGCTATACCTACTGATATGTCGACGGAAACTTTCCAAAATTGCGAAATTATCAAGATAGGAAAATTTCTGAAACTTTCCTCATTTCTGTATGAAGACGGAAACTTTCCATTTCATAAATTTAAATTTCCTTTATTTCCTGTAAAACTTTCATAAAATTTCCAGAACCTTTTTAACTTTTTTGGAAAGTTTTTGCAACTGGCACATCAGTAGCTACTTATACCACTAGGCCATTCATACTTGTAAGCTCGTTTTAAGATAAGCACTAACATTATTATCCTCGCGAGTTATTGGTCATAAGACCATAAGTCCGTTTTTACATTATTCGATCCGATATCGGATGTCGGAAGGATTGCAATGGAAAAAATCCAAGATGGCGCCTGTAATGTATGTGATATCGGTCCGACATCCGATATCGGATCGGATAATGTGAAAACGCATTGACTCGCTAAATGACTACTTGAAGAGAATATCGATTTGTATGAGATATTTTCGGTTAGGTTAGTTTTGTAGGTCAACGTGTCAGACACTTCATTAGAATGGGCAGTAGAAATATCAATTGACATTTTTGTAGGTATAGTAATAAATAGAAACTACATATTAACCAAACTCAAAATAACTTACACAAACTTAGTATCAGGGGGCCGATTTTTGAGTCTCACGGCGTTCGAATTCAGAAAATTGTCACTGAAAATAATAGGCAATTCACCGTTTTCAACCGGTATTTTAGTGACAGTGAGACTCAAAAATCGGCCCCGAGGCCTTTAATTTAGCATTAAGTCCTTACTTTGTGTTTTTTTTTCTTTATGCAATAAACTTTAAGTAATTAAATTATAACTACAAAGCAGTGAACAATAAATTTTCGACGTTTTTAATACAAATATTTACTGTATATGAAGCGCTGTGGTGGCCTAACGGTAAGAGCGTGCGACTTTCGATCCGGAGGTCGCGGGTTCGAACCTCGGCTCGTACCAATGAGTTTTCGGAACTTATGTGCGAAATGTCATTTGATATTTTGCCAGTCGCTTTTCGGTGATGGAAAACATCGTGAGGAAACTGGACTAATTCCAATAAGGCCTAGTTACCATTCGGGTTGAAAGGTCAGATGGCAGTCGCTTTCGTAAACTAGTGCCAACGCCAAATCTTGGGATTAGTTGTCAAAGCGGACCCCGGGCTACCATGAGCCGTGGCAAATGCCGAGATAACGCAAGGGAGATGATGACTGTATATATTTATATTATATTTTTTATATTAGCGTCATCTGTTATCTGAGTAGTGGACCTGCAGAGATAAGATGGACGGCTGTCTATCATTTGTCAATGTCTGTCATGTTCTATTATATCTAACAAATATGTGAGTGCGAAAGTGACAAAAATACGACCATGATACGGCCACTGACTTATTGTACCTATATATTCCGAGGTATTCTGTTGTAGATATCTCGTGCTTAAAGATGCGACAAAAGATAAATATAAATGGTGAGAAGATTCCTACCCGTTTGCTTATTTAATCTTGTCAGGATATACAGTGTCAAATAACCTGTGTTATCAAAACAACCGTTTAGCTCTGTCACCATCTTGGAATTTATTGTTTACAATTTGTGCTGGCACCCGCTATGATGCAACGAGAAAATAATGACTATTGTCATAGGATAGTGAGAGTAACTAGAAGAAATAAACTACTACCATTGAGATGTATAGTTTATTATTAGTGTATTTTTTTTCTTCTCTGTTTTGTATTTTTTAATATGTGATATATATATTGTTCTTTTTTTTTTGTTTCACAGTGCCTTAGTTTTTACTGTTATGCTGTGTAACTTATTTGAATAATAAATAAATAAATAAATAAATAAATTATGAATGATAAAGATAGTGCGCATGTGGATAAGTATAAAGAAATAAACAATATACGGTTGTACTCACACTACTCACGTTATTATATCATTTATATCACGAGCACTCATGCATGAAGACGGGTCTGCAAAAATAACTCGAAACATGTCGCAACAGTCGCGATATGTAGAAAAATATTTGAACATGTCTCACGAATGTTTAAGGTCTATAAAGAAAAAAATTAATATATGTACAGCCTCCATACCATCCTCAGCAGATAAGTATGTATCTAAATATCTGATGGCGACTCGAGTGTATCTACGATGCATTGAACAGGTATGCAAAATGATGGCCGTTTTTTTATTATTTTTGCCCGCAACTGGCCTTTTATGCCTAAAAGTCAAGGTTAAAAGTACACCCGATTACCCATTTCCATATAAATAATATACCTATTGTGGCTCATTTTGACTACAAAACCCTCGTGAGACTCAAACCCTGAATGTGTCGATCCATTTCCGAGGAATTTTTTTTTTCAGAGTAATATAATGTGAGTTATGCCTTACATTTAATTTAAACTATAATAAAAGCCGATGTACTCGTCAACACAACTATTTTTCCATAGTTTTTCTTAAATCTCAATCGAGTTTTGCATTGAATGTATAAAAACAAAAGATGTCCAAAAAAAGTACCTGTTTCTGTTTCTTCAGTTTATCGCAATTCGAAACCCAAAACAAACAATTTTGGTAGTCGCATCCTTATTAAGTCTCAAAACGATCGCCATCGTCCGTTACGCGACCCAAAATTGTCGCTGGGAGAAAGCGAATGTCGTCGCGTATATGGCTCAAGGGTTCACGAAGTTATGCTACTGGCTGAACAGTGTTAATAGCAATGACTAGTGTATTTGCCCCACTGTAATATACAGATTTTCTTAGACATTAACTTATTAAGTATGTCATCTGGCACCGGTCTGGCTCAGTGTCCTGGGTTCGAATCCCGGTAAGGGCATCTATTTGTGTGATGAGCACAGATATTTTGTTCCTGAGTCATGGATGTTTTCTATGTATGCGTACATAATACAAGCTTTGCTTAGTTTGGGGCTAAGTTGATCTGTGTAAGGTGTCCCCAATATATATTTATTTATTTATCTTTCCTTGATATACATTATGTATGTCAAATAAATTGTCGTAGTTAATACGAGGATACGTCGGTATGAAAAATTACGTTTCATCAAATGAAAACGTCTTGTTGGACCCCTGTGATTAGACCCGTATTGAATCTAGAGCAATTTTTGACGTTAGAATCCGTATAAATATTTAGCTAGGTTATATAAGTATTGTATAAGTATATTCCAATGTCGTCACCAGATTTGTATTCAATTTTTTTTAAGCTGCATGATAATGAAAACGGAAATTAGTTTCAAAATGTATAAACATTGTTGAACATAGATACAGGAATAAGGATGTCCGTTTTCCGGAACACTTTATAAATGTAGATAATACACAAAGTAATATACGATGTAGTAGGTAAACTAGGTAAGTTTACCTACATAGTTTTAAATTTAAAAGTGGAAAATGTCTGCCTTGGGTGAGACTTGAACTCACGGCCTCTATCTATCTTATTCTAAGCCTGGTGGCATCGATTGCAGACGTTTCTGCTAATCAGAAGTTAAAAATTTAGCATGGTTAGCGCATCGTAACTGGTGAATTTCCAATATGACTTGGAACTCCGGTTGCCGTTTAAGAAGTTTAACACTCTTACGGTAGATGTCGCTACGGGTCCCATTGACCTTAGTAGTGGAAATTTCGCTGGCTTGGTTGAAGTCTTGGTGGCTCAGTTGGCAGAGCGCTGGAGTATCGATCCAGAGGCCGTGAGTTCAAGTCTCACCCAAGGCAGACATTTTCCACTTTTAAATTTATTCTAAGCCTGGTGGCATCGATTGCAGACGTTTCTGCTAATCAGAAGTTAAAAATACATAGTTTTAGTTCACAAAATAACTTTGTGCAGAATTTATCATCAATAAGGAGCTATCAGTTTCTATTTATCTATCAATTTATCCATTTTTTCGATCGATTCTGAGAAAATGTTTCAGAAATATTAAGACAGAAATACACTCTAAGTTAGCGACAACATTAGTTTCATTTTCCAGAACTAAAGGTCTAGTTTCATCAGGTAATAAGTTCATAGTCAGTAAGTGTCGTGAACAGATACTTATATGTAAGTTTTCACCGGCTATCCGGGACGAAGGACCATTAAGGGCCATTCAGGAGATTGGAGCCATAACCTAGTTAAGGTAACTTGTAGGTTAATGGCGGGGTAATAGCCAAGACACCGTTACGGTAAAACACGATTTAATGAGTTATGAAAGCCAAGAACACCCTAAAGGCACAGTATAATAAAGAGTACTATCGCACCTTCCTGCTTCCCGCTGAAAGTGCCGCTCACCCGCTCTCGGTTACTTCACAGTTACCGCTTGTCAAGAACGCGTCCAGTCGACCTGTCTTATCTCATTCATACAAGCATGGTACGCGTTCACCTACACGAGCTTAGACTGTGCGCGTAGGAACGCGCTTTTTTCATATATTTGATCGCCATTGTCCGAGATGTGCGTTACTTGGTGCCCACAGCGTCAAAGACAACTATAGGTCTGGTGTAATGGCAGTCGCTGTCAAAGTATCTGACACTTTCAAGTCTTATTGTTATCCTGGGGAGTAGGGCATGGCGTATGAGTGATGTTTGAGTTTATGACATTAAGCTATAAAAGGCTTAATGAGTTAAGATAATAATTTCCTGTCTTTACGATATAAAGCTGATCCAAGCCAACTTCTTGCACTCTGTTAGGAATAATTGTGTCTTATTAAATGTCAAATAAATGTGAAAATACATGACGTGACTGATATTTGCACAAGTTGTCTCGGCAAATTGCCTCTCTGCTGAGAAGAGTGCGTGGCAGCAGCAACAACCTCCTTCGTGCATTTAGCTGTCACTGAATAGGTACGGGGTGGCAGTAGTCACGGGCAGGAATAAATAAATTTTGCTGCGCAATTGTGTTGTTAGTTGTTAAGTGTACATAGTCTTAGTTTTAGTTTTCTTTAGCTAGTTTGTAGTTATTAAGGTAAGGATTTTTGTGTAATTGTATCTACTAACCTATTATGGATCGTATACTGGTCTGAAATAAAGAATTTTTTTTTAAGTCGTCGCAGAGTTAGGATAGACGAACTATTCGTGATTCGGCCTTAGCAAAGTATTTTATTACCTATGGTTACTCAATAGGTACGTACTTACTCGTAATAGGTTATTGTTTAAGTTGACAGAGAAATACGAAATAATTCTTGGCTGCCTTCGTTGAAGGTTTTAAACTAAACCTGAAGTGAATATTTGTGGAACATAAAGAAATGCTTTTCGTTGTAACTTGTTTTTATTTCTGTAATATAAATTTCAGATTTTAAATGAACTTTTTAGAAAAGGATACGAGTTTTATTCCTGTTGGACGCGAGATAAGTTATTAGGATTACCAAGTTACCAACAAAGTTTCAAGACTCTGGGAGTTAATTCTTTGAGTCATCAGACACTTTATATGACGGCTTTAATGGTCCTTTTGAGGATATTTATTATAAATATGATTAAAAACTTTATATTATCGAAGTTTAATTTATCATACTTTGCAAAAATCATGGAATTAAAGATTCAGTTCCATGATTTATTTTTAGCTCACAGAAGATTCTGAGTTTGAAACTAGATACGACTTTTGTTTTAAGTTTTGGAACCGACAGAAATTTCGGGGAATTAAAGTCGCTTTTTTCTTAAGAAGGTTTGTGAAAAAGAGCCAAGTTTTTGTATAATATTTTGTTGCTGGTTAACTCAATAAATTACGTCACCCCGCCATGTCCGTCCAAGTCCGAGTTTCGAGCCAAAACTTCTACAAATTGGTGCCAAAGCGACTCGCAGTCTGCCTAATGAGACGCGGTTGGCCATGTACGGGGTGCACAGAATACCCGACCGTTTCTAGACTTGCACACTTGCAAATCACGTACGTCGTCGGCGATGTGGATTTAAATGAGGTTTTGATTGGGACATTTTGATCCTACTTTCTGAAGATTAGGAACGAAGTATTTGATATGAATAACGTTACGAGACTTACGAGGTGCGAGGCTAAAAGAAACACAATACAATTATTTTCGTGTACTGATCCGCCTGTTTGATAAAAATTATATTGCACAAGTAGAAAATCATATTACTGTTCTGTACATTTTACGCACAATCATGAACTTCTTTGATCATTGACAAAAAATGTCACAACATTTTCATACAATTTTTCACTTTCCCCTGAGTTGCGACCATACAAGTACTATGACAAATTGTAACTAAGTGGAAGAAAGTAAGACATGTTTTTCTCTCGGGGAATTGAAAGAGCTCATGATTGTGAGTGGAAGATTTGGAAAAAAAGTAAAACAAACAACAAAATAAAAATCTGTCTATTACTGTCACGTCTATGATGTCGACTGTCAATGTCACTGAGTGAGGGTGACAGTAACAGTTGGGTCAATGTACTAAAATCCCCACGGAAAACGTTTTTTTGGCTACGATTCTGAATAAAACAATCTCAAAAGTAGAAAAATCTTGGGTAGGACCACCACTGGATCAATAGCCCAGAGCCACGCCAAGACTCAACAAAAGGAAAAATTCGCAGGAAGATCATATCCAACGATAATTCGTATTAAATTTATGTATATGACAGCTTCAGACAGAGAGCTCTGGAGAACCTTGAAGGAGGCCTATACCCTATAAAAAGGGGTTCTCACTTAGAAAAAAAAACCTGAAAATACCTTACTAGTTACAATGTTAATTACTCTGGTGAGAAATAAATGGCTTTTTTATTTTTATTTTATTTATGTATATTCCCACAATATAAGGTAAATAGTATACCGTAAAATACCGACTGAAAACGTTGATGTCATAACTTATTGACGTTTTCGTATTTAATTGTGTATTGTTCATTTAGTACGTAATAATGACATTATCTGTACGTCAATATTTATTATTATAATACTTACGTAAACATTGCATGTTTATACATAGGTACGTACGTAATTATTATTTATCCATACTATTATACTCGTAATATTATAAATGGGAAAGTGTGTGTGTCTGTTTGTTTGTACGTCTTTCACGGCAAAACGGAGCGACGAATTGATGTGATTTTTTAGGTGGAAATAGTTGAAGGGATGGAGAGTGACATAGGCTACTTTTTGTCTCTTTCTAACGCGAGCGAAGCCGCGGGCAAAAGCTAGTTTATTATATAATTGTGGGAATCGAGGCTATCCTCAAAAGAATCATTGTTTCCAGCTAATTTATATTGAATGTGACCAATGCATTATTATTTGGAAAATAGTACTGAAATAAGTTAAATTAAGAAAAATTACTAAGGGCATAGCATTTTGTCTTAATTTTATGAATCATGTTTGAAACATTGATCGTAATAATTTTATACCTATTTATACAACATGATTGCAAATAAAGAACTTGAATTAGTTAGACACTAAAGACAGTTATATAACTATCAGAAAAGACGTTTATGTTTGAACAAACGTAATTTTTGACACTGACATCATCATCATCAACATCATCATCATATCAGCCCTTTATCGCCCACTGCTGAGCATAGGCCTCTCTCCTAGTACGCCACTTGTCCCGGTCCTGAGCTAGTCTCATCCAGTTGTGGCCCGCAATTTCCCGGATGTCGTCCACCCAACGAGCCAACGGATGCCAAGCGCTTCTTACATCTGTGAGCGGCCACCATTCTGTTAACATTTTAGTCCATCTGCCATCACTCTGCCTAGCAACATGTCCCGCCCAACTCCATTTTACACTGACATAGGTATCCCATCCATATCGCACCGAGAGCTTCAGACGTATCATAACATTATTTTGATTATTTGCACCATATATATGATATAAAAAAGTAAGAGCGAATCGTCTGGCATGGTATGGGCATGTCATACGAAGGGATGAAAGTCATGTGACGAGAAAGGCATTGCGAGTGTGGAAGGAAGTAACAGGAGAGGAAAACCGAGGAAAAGGTGGATGGTGTGAGAGGATGATATGAAGCGAAAGCAAGTGAATGATGAAATGACGGATGATAGGGAGGTATGGAAGCGGAAGACATGCTGCGCCGACCCCAAATGAATGGGATAAGGGCAGGCGCATGAATGCTCATATTATGTGACTGTAAAACCACGTTTTGTCAAATTTTATTGCACAGTTTAGGCCTCTTTCATCTACTATGTAATCTAGCGCATTGGGGTGCGAGTGGTGCAACAAAAACTGTTTTTTAGCAAAAAATAATGTTCGTATTGTTTTGATTTCCTAATAGATTCAGGGCTCACTGAGCTAAGTTTATTTAGAAGACAAGAACTAAGTTTATTTACATGCACATAATTCTTTACATACTTACCTATTATAAGAAACTAAGACTAAACTTCAAAGCTAGCTAAATTAAAAATATATATATAAAATTAAATACGTATACCATATACGGTATTAAGTGCTGAGTATTTTAGCAGTATTTTAATACATTCTGCCAAGTTGTGTTCGTTTACTTGATATGGTCATGAAACTGATCATACTTTAATTTAAAAACCAAGCTTAGTTACTTTTAGAAGGCAATACTTAATCGGTTATTACCATGTAATTAAATTTATTGCAACGTTTGTTTAATAAATAAACAATTAGCGCAAACATTCCAAAACCCGGTCATTTTAAACCGGTTTATTCCATAACAGTCTAATTGGATTCTTGCCCAAATATTTTAACATTAACAAGGAATAAGATGAGCCTATCAGCACGTTTTTAACTGTATTTAAAAGTATTTGTAGCAGGTAGGGCATAGCGGATGATATTCCGCTTTGTGTGGTAAGGCACAGCACAGCGGATATCGTCTCGCTCGAATCTAGAGCAGAGCCCAACTGGGGTAGTACCTCCGTCTTGCAGAAGACCGCAGCCAAATAGCACTAGACCCTACTCATAGTGTTGTGTTCCTGTCGGTGAGTAAGGCTGCCAGAGCTCAACGAGGGTGCGGTGTGCTGATGACAGGAGGACTTACGGAACTAACTTGTTCCGTCTATTAATTGTCCTTTGAGTCGTCGGCAACCCGAACCCTCCTTGGAACTGTACACTCCTTTTTGCTGTGTACTTAACACAGCAAAAGGGAATGTACAAGTTTCTAATGGGGTGGCAACGCGCATGTGACACTGTTTGAGTTGCAGGCGTCCATAGGTTACGGTGACCGCTTTACATCAGGCGGGCCGTAAGCTTGTTTGCCACCGACGTAGGTGTAAAAAAAAGTATTGAATCATTTCTGTTGTCACATACATTTAGTAATCATTTACTTCAAGGAAAACATATTACGGAATTAACTTATATTGAAACTTAATAAAGAGGTTGGACTTGTTTGAGTCTTTTGTTTTTAGATCGGACGGAATCCCCAGGTTGGTACCCAAAAAGAAACCAGTAATATGACGTTAAACAATAGCTATAATATATTTATTTCAATGATATTTACGTTAAAATAGATATCATACCATCATAACATTAGTACCGAATATACTACTACCTACCTATATGACCCTAGAACTTTAACTATTTCCAAATTTATACGACCAAATTAACTTCTGGAAATATAGAGGATGTAAATGGATTTGATGTGTTTTTTTCCAAATCATATCAATTACTAGGCATTAGAAATGACTAGGCGATACGTTGATATATCAATTATAATAGTATGATAATGATAAAGTTAAATATAAACCAATTTGAATAAAAGCCCAACTATCCTGTCGTTATTAACATCCTATTCGCATCTTATAATGAACACATAAGAACAGGAATTCGAACAGGACGACTAATAGGAGTAAATGTTTTCTATAAAGGACATTAAATAAGCTATGTTTACTTACGTTTAAGCTTTATTTTGATACTGTTCTTCGGACTCCAAGAAAACAATCCGGGAATGTCAACAAGACCCCTCACACTCATTTAACCCAGTTTACACACATTGCACACACACTGGCCAACTTTACACACATTTTGCACAACACGTTCCGAAACGAAATAAAGTTTAATTCAAATTATTATGCGTAAAATTGTCTATATAGCGCGCACACGCAGGGTTGAATAAAACACAACGCATGCTTGCGGCAACTGTCATTTAGTGCTTGAAACTGCCGCATGGCGCGCTTGTCGCTAGAAAGAAACAGCCTATAGGACTTTGAACTAGAGCGAAAGAGAAGGGGAATGGAGTAACAGCCTTTGTAAGCTCGCATGGGTTGTATAAGTGTAACCTACACACTGACATAGATTCGTGTGGTGTTATGCATTAAGCGGAGTGATGAATTCGGTAGAGAACGGGTTTTGATATAATCTGCATAGGTGCATGGCCTTATAAGGTCGATAATGTAGTGCAAATCGGTGTAGGTGCAGTGTAGTTGTATGCAGGTGATTTAGAAAATCGCTTAGTTATTTTCTGCTCGCTGTTGCCTTAGCAATCTTAGCCTTGGGTATTTATGGGACAAAAGACGATAATAAATCATTTATCCCATTTAAATATGGTATTGTACATGAAATTTTAAAACTATAATCTACGTATTTTAATAATTCAGTGCTTCAGTCACTATAAAATTTAGACTACGTTTTAGAATTAAACCATAGGTAAGTATTGAAAGTTAAATACAATGTTGGTATAGTAGAGCCTAGAGACAATATAATTATAGCGAATATTCAGAAACAGGTTTCAGTTGCAACCAATCCAATTTCCTGGTTCTGGATATTTCATAATAATCTAGTAAGTGATGTATAGAAATGGTCTAAGATAATGATTATAGTTGATAGAAATTCTGATAGAAAGTCTTAGATACAATGCATGGAAATGTATACCTATATAAATTTTCGTAGCAAGTGTAGCAACTGTTATACCGATACAACTTAGTTGGTCCAATTACTATTGCCATCTTGGCCAGACACCTTTTTCATGACATTTTTTTTCATGTATTTGTTTTTGTTTTATGTATATGTATGTGCATATATATTTATAGATATTTTGACCAAATAGTTCCAGTAGCCACGATCAAATATTAAGACTCAAAATATACCATTAATGGTCCTATCTTACCTCCAAAATCTCAAATTATGCCCAATAAATGTCAAAAGCCAAATTTAATACAATCCTAGTAATCCAGACATTTAATATGATAATTGCATTAGATATCTGGCGTAATTTGAATGTGAATAATAACTTCATTCACCGCAGGTCTAGCTTGATAGTAATCGTCCTAGATTAGCTTAATGAACGCCTTTATATCTAGATATTAGTTGAAATAATTTAAATTGTATACTCTGTCAAACAGGGCTGTCAGTACATAAGAACAAAGAAAACTATAGGTATCCTTTTCTCTAGCACCCTAAAGAAAAGGTTTACTGACAGACTTGTTTATATCTAGACTTAGGATAGGAGGGGGTCTAATCTAGGACTTTTAGACTTGTTGAATAGGTAGATTATGTAAAACTAGTCTAAATAGTGGGCGCTGCCTCGGCCGTTAGGTGGGTACTTTGTACCTTTGTAGCTACTGATATTATGCAAATAAATAGTAGGTACATCCATACTAATATTATAAATGGGAAAGTGTGTGTGTCTGTTTGTCTGTCTTTCACGGCAAAACGGAGCGACGAATTGTCTTAATTTTTTAAGTGGAGATAGTTGAAGGGATGGAGATTGACATAGGCTACTTTTTGTCTCTTTCTAACGCGAGCGAAGCCGCGGGCAAAAGCTAGTTTTATAAATAAGTAAATAAATATTGGGGTCACCTTACACAGAACAACTTAGCCCCAAACTAAGCAAAGCTTGTACTATGAAGATATACATACTTAAATAGATAAGTACATACTTATATACATAGAAAACATCCATGACTCAGGAACAAATATCTGTGCTCATCACACAAATAAATGCCCTTACCGGGATTCGAACCCAGGATCATTTTCCCATTTTTCCATTTTCGTGTAGTTAGAAAATTATTTGGTTAACTAACCAAATACAAAACCATGGATGGTGGATCAGCATGAGTGGATCAGTCACTGAGTGACCTAGATAGGTTAAATATTTAACCTTTTTATTTGATGGTGTAATGTTTTTATTTACCATTAAGTGGTTCGAGGAGCTTTTTGAGGGTAGCCTTTCTATACATTTGTTTAAATACCTAAAAAATCTAAAGATATAAGTCTAGGTGTAAGTGAATCTTTCTCACTTGATGGTCTCATCGGAAGATCAGCGCTGGAAGTCACCAGCAACACGCTGAGATGAGGCCATTTCGTGGCACTTCATTATTTTCTGTCTTGTTGTTATTATGTGTATTTTGTCTTGTCTGTGTTCACGAATAAATGTTTATTCTATTCTATTCTATTCTATTCTACAAGGTCAATCGAGTTATTTTCATCTGGTAGGATAAATGTGTCTTTAAGTTATTTTTAAAGGAAATATATTGGAACAATGATGACCGTATTTTTTAGATTTAAGGTTTGGTGACGATACTTCTCGACCGTAGAGGGTTCCGATAGTTCTAAAATATTCCAAATATATCTTCAAAACACGCAATTAATTCACCAGACGCAAATATCTCGTTGAACTTACTAGTTAATATACTAACTGTATTAAGGGTAATTAACTCTAAATTTTGCAAAAAAAAGTAGGATCGTATCCAGATCTAATATTTGACGTATATTACTGAAACAAGCTGTAAATGGATGAAATGAACCACATACAGTCAGAATTTTATAATTATACTGTTATATCCAAAGCGCCAAATAAATCCTAATACATCTTTGTTATTATATGATAAAGATACTTAATAGTGTTGTGTTTCGGTAATATATTTCGCAATTCGGCTGTCACAGCATATTCGATGCTGACTTTAGGAAGAGTGCTCAGAAGCTCTTTTTTTATCAAAATCCCTTTATCAATTTTACTTAAATAGTTATCCAAGAGAAAGGAAGTCAGATCATTAAACTATCGTAAAAGGCTATAGATATGAATGGCGGGCCGGCTAACAGTACTAACTGGTTATGTTAAGGAGCTAGGCAGGAAGCCCAGTGTACCTTATCTTATACTTGACGGAGTGCTTTCGTTCTGAGGAGATTTTGTTTACCATTGCTGTGTTATAACTTTCTGCAAAATTATCTTGTGGAGGTTAAGGTTTTGCCAAATGTACAAAAATGTAATGTTCTCAAGCAAAGGGAATTCCATTGTAGGTATGTAGCTTGCAATGGCGGCTGGTGAAAATTTCTGCTAGGCAACACCAAAGCAAAAAGAAACCTACCTTAACATTAGGTACTTTACTTGTAATCAATTTTAGGCAAGCCGGTGGGAATCGGCTTGTATGGACCAGCCGCCGCTGGTAGCTTGCCATAAGGATGCGCTGAAACGCACGCTGAATCGTACAGAGAAACGTGGTTGCAAGTTTTATAGCTTACAAAATGAAGATTAAGATTAGAAATTAATAAAAGTATCTATTAGTCAAACAGTACCACGTCTGGAGCGGAGCCTGTTCTAGAAACCCAAATCGTCTGAGAAGTTTGTAGGATAATGTAACATATAAAATAAATAACATAAATTTAACCAAACATTTAATTCTCTTACATACATTGCTTTGCTGCAGACAATTCTTAAGACGATACGGTAGGGGTCAGTTCTCCATACAAACGCTCTCGAATATTTCCTCCCTGGTTTTTGAAGATAGAGCAATGATTTTTTCAACACAGATTGTTATTATTTTTATTTGTGTCGAACCGTTTTGATTTTTTTGATATTTTCCTTTTTAAAGACTCTAGAGCCAATCAAAAATTTCCAGAAACGGCCTTTTTCATTGTGGCGCAAAAAAAGGTGTGATATTTACTCAGGATTGGTAACAATTAACCAAAAAAGCTAAACGGTCCAACATAGATTATTTCATTGTTATTCAGATTCTCAAATTTCGTTCCGATTGATTAAGTTTTGAAGGAGGAAAGAGTCGAGAGCGGAACCTCGATTTTAAAAAATTTTTTGAAATATCTTTTGACTGAGTTGTTCTTAATGAACATTTTTTTTTCGATAAATCTAGTTAATAACACTTGTGTATTTAACTAAAATACCCAAGTTGAAAGGGGGGCTCTTTTCCATTTTAGCATTTTCGCTACCGTATCCTCTTAAAGTCTTAACCGCACAATGCATTGTAACCTTTAACATTTCCACGACATTTTCCAACATCTTTCATCGCTTGCAATAAATCCCCTAATCCTTGAGCTCTGCAACTGAGCTATGAGGGGGCTACCATGATGTACTAAACAGTTCAGTTTGGGTTGAGTGAAAGGAACATTGCTATAGCAGTTATATCTTTGTTCCTTTCTCTCAACCTGAACTGAACGGCTTTGGGACGGCATGGTAACTCCCCTGTTCCAACTCATCAAACTTGAATGGAAAAACTTGGAGCGGATCCGATTTGCAATTTCAACTAAAAACATCGGTTCTGCTTTGGAGGTTGTAATTTCTAATGCTTTGGAACGAGCGCGAGGTAACTGTTCGGACAAACCAGTGTAACTTGTAGTTTTGATACTTATTGTCTTGTTTAGGTCGGTTCAGATTTCGCTGGACACGGAGTTAGTGTGGTAGCAGATCTGCGTCAACTTTAACATGTTCACTGCGGCAGGCGGTCTAAAGACCTCTTACGAAGTATGGTTATATGATTACGAGTTACGTTAATGACCGTAGCAAAGGTGTTGCCAATGATTGTCACTAAAAGGCGCACAGGAAAAGTGGTATGCTCTCGTTTTGGAGTAAGCAAAGATCCTCTTTGGGTCGCGGAGCTATAGTATTGGTCAAGTAACAGTTGCCTTCAATGAACTATTAACTGAGCCGAAGTTAACGTAGATACCAACTTACTCTGGCTCTCCCAACACTCGCGAATCGACAACAACGAGAACGCTGCCAGGAACTCGCTTTGACATGCAAATGAGGTGCCAGTTGCATTACGAGTCAGTTTGCGGCGTTGCTTCTGAGTAGACGTTTCGAATTAGCTCCATTGGCTTATAAATACAGAGACATTTTTTTAAGATATCATACACGAAAGAAACCCGCCCGGCGGGTGGTCTAGTGGTAATGACGTTAGCCGCGTAAGCTGAAGACCCGGGTTCGATTCCCGGCTCAGCCACCAGTGGGCCTTGTTGTTTTTTCTTCCGTGTATGATATCTATTTCAGTTTATAATTTATAAGTAGTGTGACTACTTAAAAAACAACAAATCAAAAAATATTTAATAAAAAATTTGATTTGTTCCATAATCGTAAGTATACACTTAATTAGTAATGAATGGCAAAAGAAAGGAGGCCTTTGTTGCCTAGAATCGGGATAGAAATGATAGAATATGGACTATACAAAGAAAAGAACATGTTTTTTTACGTGTTCGACAGCTGTGACCTGGGTGGCCGAGCGGATAAAGAGGCATCTCCCGCGATTGGAGAGTACGCTGGTTCGATTCCAGCCTCAGGCACCAGAGGACTTGGTCATTTTTTCTTTCATATGTGTAATTTATTTCGGTTTTAATGTTTTTTTACGATCAAAAATAAGCTACTTATGCATAGTGTTCGTTCAAACTATTTTATTATTGTTATGATGATGATTGGGTCTTATTTTCCGCAGAAGATGCTTAGAATTTTCAGTACAGGCTGCGTAGCCGAATAGCACAAACGCTCATGAAACGAAACGCTCGTAGATATCTATCTCTATCGCTCTTGCGGATTGGCGCGACGAGCCAGACTACCTTTCGCGGCGTTTCGTTTCGCATCGCCCATTCGGCTACGGCACCTGAACCTTGTCAATTATCTGTGTTAATTTTGTTACAGTTTTCTGCATTTCTGTAGCCCACTCTTATTGCATTTCTGAGACACATTTTCTATTTGATTACACATCGAGTCCAGAGTAGGAAGACGGAAAATCCAAAGATTAAATCCCATATTTCTCGGTCCGTGCAGCTATTCAGTTTATTCCTATAAAATGCTGGAAAATTTTCTGAAGCTTGTTGGCTTACCGACAGTTCTGGGTATATGTTGTGAACAGAAAACTTCGTCAGACATATAGTAAGGCGGCGGAATTGAAAAAAGTCGTCTAGTTTTAAAGTTGATGTGACTGGAGAGTATACTGCTGACAAGTGGTATCGTTGTGATCGGTAGACTTTACTGAGTACGAAATAATGACTTGTCACATTCTCAGACTGTGGGGGGGTTAACTATGACGTCACAAAGATCGCGGTCCCGGGTTTCAATTTTTTGCCAATTTGTCTAGAACCCCTTATCCAATTTTGAAAAATCAGGTGTCGATTGAAAGCGTATAACATGCTGATTAAGATTTGTTATAAGTGAAAAGTATAGTTTTGTTAGTTATTTTTTAATTAACAATAATGCAAAAAATACTTTTTTTTTACTCTCTTTTTTTATTTTTGTGACTCAAAAAGGCAATGAAAACGGCCACTTAGCTAAAAAATATGTTATATAAATCATTTAGCTACATTATTAAGCTATCTGTTGCTTTTGAAATTTCTACGATCGGATAATAAATAAGCAAACTACAAGCACATACCTGTAGGCGGGGAGTACCGCTTGACACGCGTTCCCATACATTCGGCGTCTACCAAATTACACCTCGCGCAAAATTCGTTTCAAGCAGATATACCTCTAATCTTATTCATCGCAACCTATCAATATTTGTATCATTTGAAAGTACAATTAAAGTCCTTTAAGAAACAATATCAACCATTTTCTTAAAATCAATAATCGCCAGTCTACGGTGGTTACAAAGAAAAAAAGCGGGGATTCAATTTGACTGGTTCCCTAGGTTTGATACCCTAGACGAGTTTAAAAGGGGAGGTAAAGGTGACAAATATGGGTCGTTCTCTGGCCTGAAAGCTACACAGAGGGCCAGGGAAGAAAAACTAGGGTTTAAGTTATTTTTTCTTTTATTTGTTGATTTTATTGTGTTTAATTTTTTTGTAATTTTATCAAGAATACACGCTGGTTTCTTTTTGTGAAAATGCCCTTTTTTATGAGAAAATCGATGAATTTCATGGCATTTTCCGATAGAGACTAAAATTAACTTTCAAATAAGGCCACATAGTCATACTTTTACTTATATAATATTAAGGGAAATAGCCCCGACGGAGTAGTGCAAGCGGGACAGCAGTGTAGCAATCCATAAACCTGACTTCACTGGTTCCTCAGTGCCACACATAGTGTTACGAGGTGCCCTGCGCGCCCTGCTCTCTAATATGTGGGTCAATACTGCTTCAACGCAAACGATTGAGATGTGTGATTTTTTTGACACTGAGTGTATTTGCAGGAGCTGCATGTACTTAACAAGTGTACCCCAACAACTATTTCATGTTTATAACGCATTATTAATAATAAATATGCCCTTAATGTTATCTTGATCTTGACTTCTGTCGAATAATTATGTTCTGAGAAAAGTGGCTAAAAGTAATGATTATAATTACTAAAACATTAAAGGTAACTTCATTTTAGTGATTTAATGTGTATAACGACCGAAGTCTAATCGTTTTGATTTTAAGATTACTTTTTAATACCTACTGGGTCAAAAAACCGCACCTCTAAGTCGTTTGAGTTCAAACGGTATTACTTGGTATTACCCTTAATATTATATAAGTAAAAGTATGTATATGTGGCCTTATTTGAAAGTTAATTTTAGTCTCTATCGAAAAATGCCATGAAATTCATCACATTTCTCATAAAAAAGTGAATTTTCAGCAAAAGAAACCAACGTGTATCCTTGATAAAATTACAAAAAAAATTAAACACAATAAAATCAACAAATAAAAGAAAAAATAACTTAAAACTAAACTTAAACCCTAGTTTTTCTCCCCTGACCCTCTGTGTAGCTTTTAGGCCAGAGAACAACCCATATGTCATCTTTACCTCCCCTTTTAAACTCGTCTAGGGTATCAAACCTTAGGAAACCAGCCAAATTCCATACCCACTTTTTTCCTTTGTAACCACCGCAGACTGGCGATTATTGATTTTAAGAAAATGATTGACATTGTTTCTTAAAGTACTTTAATTGTACTTTCAAATGATACCAATATTGATAGGTTACAATGAATAAGATTAGAGGTATATCTGCTTGAAACGAATTTTGCGCGAGGTGTAATTTGGTAGACGCCGAATGTATGGGAACGCGCGTCAAGCGGTACTCCCCGCCTACAGGTATGTGCTTGTAGTTTGCTTATTTATTATCCGATCGTAGAAATTTCAAAAGCAACAGATAGCTTAATAATGTAGCTAAATGATTTATCTAAATATATAAAAAAAGAAGCTGACTGACTGACTGACTGACTGACATATCAACGCACAGCCGAAACCGCTGGTCCTAGAGATTTCAAATTTGGCACGTAGGTTCCTTATGTAGTGTAGAGGAGCACTAAGAAAGGATTTTCCAAAATTCACCTCCTAAGGGGGTCAAATGGGGGTTCAAAGTTTGTATGGAGAAACAAGATTAGTTTGACTATTTTATTCGAAACTTCACAGGAAGATTCCTTAAGACATATGACTGAATACGTGTTTCAGGTTTTTTGAAAATTTAACCCCTAAAAGGGTGAAAAGGGGGTGATAAAGTCAAAAAATCAATATGGGTATCGTTTTTATGGTTTATCGGGTCGCTGATCACGATAAATACAACGTTTTTAAAATCTAACGAGGCGGAAGTGAAATACCTTCTCCCCTGTTGTGGTGCAATGGGGTTTAAATATCAAAAATATATATAAAAGAAGATATTGACCGACTGACTGACATATCAACGCACAGCCGAAACCGCTGGTCCTAGAGATGTCAAATTTGGCACATAGGTTCCTTATATAGTGTAGAGGAGCACTAAGAAAGGATTTTTCAAAATTCGCCTCCTAAGGGACTTAAATGGGGGTTCAAAGTTTGTATGGGGAAACAAGATTAGTTTGACTATTTTATTCGAAACTTAACAAGAAGATTCCTTAAGACATATGACTGAATACGTGTTTCAGGTTTTTTGAAAATTTAACCCCTAAAAGGGTGAAAAGGGAGTGATAAAGTCGAAAAATCAATATGGGTATCGTTTTTATGGTTTATCGGGTCGCTGATCACGATAAATACAACGTTTTTAAAATCTAACGAGGCGAAAGTGAAATACTTTCTCCCCTGTTGTGGTGCAAAGGCGTTTAAATATCAAAAATATATATAAAAGAAGATATTGACTGACTGACTGACATATCAACGCACAGCCGAAACCGCTGGTCCTAGAGATGTCAAATTTGGCACATAGGTTCCTTATATAGTGTAGAGGAGCACTAAGAAAGGATTTTTCAAAATTCGCCTCCTAAGGGACTTAAATGGGGGTTCAAAGTTTGTATGGGGAAACAAGATTAGTTTGACTATTTTATTCGAAACTTCACAGGAAGATTCCTTAAGACATATGACTGAATACGTGTTTCAGGTTTTTTGAAAATTTAACCCCTAAAAGGGTGAAAAGGGGGTGATAAAGTCGAAAAATCAATATGGGTATCGTTTTTATGGTTTATCGGGTCGCTGATCACGATAAATACAACGTTTTTAAAATCTAACGAGGCGAAAGTGAAATACTTTCTCCCCTGTTGTGGTGCAAAGGCGTTTAAATATCAAAAATATATATAAAAGAAGATATTGACTGACTGACTGACATATCAACGCACAGCCGAAACCGCTGGTCCTAGAGATGTCAAATTTGGCACATAGGTTCCTTATATAGTGTAGAGGAGCACTAAGAAAGGATTTTTCAAAATTCGCCTCCTAAGGGACTCAAATCGGTGTTCAAAGTTTGTATGGGGAAACAAGATTAGTTTGACTATTTTATACGAAACTTCACAGGAGGATTCCTAAAAACATATGACTAAATACATGTTTCAGGTTTTTTTAAAAATTTGACCCCTAAAGGGGTGCAAAGGGGGTAAAGTCAAAAACACAATATGGGTATCGTTTTTATGGTTTATCGGGTCGCTGATTACGATAAATACAACGATTTTAAAATCTAATGAGGTGGAAAAGAAATTTTGTCCCCTGTCGTAGTGCAATAGTGTTAAAATATCCAAAATAGCCATAAGAGGAGCACTAAGAAAGGATTTTCACCTCCTAGCATGATCATTTGACAGGGGCAAGAACAGGGACAGGGACAGGGACAGGGACAGGGACGGGATAGGGTTAGGGTTAGGGTTAGGGTTAGGGACAGGGACAGGGACAGGGACAGGGACAGGGACAGGGACAGGGACAGGGACAGGGACAGGGACAGGGACAGGGACAGGGACAGGGACAGGGACAGGGACAGGGACAGGGACAGGGACAGGGACAGGGACAGGGACAGGGACAGGGACAGGGACAGGGACAGGGACAGGGACAGGGACAGGGACAGGGACAGGGACAGGGACAGGGACAGGGACAGGGACAGGGACAGGGACAGGGACAGGGACAGGGACAGGGACAGGGACAGGGACAGGGACAGGGACAGGGACAGGGACAGGGACAGGGACAGGGACAGGGACAGGGACAGGGACAGGGACAGGGACAGGGACAGGGACAGGGACAGGGACAGGGACAGGGACAGGGACAGGGACAGGGACAGGGACAGGGACAGGGACAGGGACAGGGACAGGGACAGGGATGCAGTGTAAAATGCAGTGGGAAGGGATTAGTAAGTAGGCATCGGCGAGTATCCTGCATCCGTGATAACTATTATATTCTATGTGCTTGAAGAAGATCGTTGTTTGCTTGCCTTATAAGTTTACGTTTGCAATAAGTATAAGCTAAATGGAAAAAATTGTAAGCGATAATGCAAGGAAGTGCTTTTTACCCTACCGACCATAGCGTCGAGATACTGGCTATGTGGGTTGTATGAAGTTTCCCCAGTATAAATATTTATATATGTAAAATACATACATATTCGTACCTACTACCTACGCTGCGGTCGCTATGTAACAATTCTACAATCATTACAAGAATTTCTTTTAAAACAATAGTAATATGTGTAAGGTACAGTCAGCCAAAAAGCAGTGTAAGGTTCTTGGCTGACCGTACAGCAAATAGATCAGTTACAATGACCCCCCAATGGAAATAATCGCGGACAGATGTACCTACAAAGAAACCTACGGATCCAAATGAAAATCTTATTTTTTGTAAACGTTTCAATAAGAATACTTTTATTACGCGGGCGAAGCCGCGGGTAAAAGCTAGTATAACATATTTTTTAGCTAAGTGGCCGTTTTCATTGCCTTTTGAGTCACAAAAATAAAAAAAGAGAGTAAAAAAAAAGTATTTTTTGCATTATTGTTAATTAAAAAATAACTAACAAAACTATACTTTTCACTTATAACAAATCTTAATCAGCATGTTATACGCTTTCAATCGACACCTCATTTTTCAAAATTGGATAAGGGGTTCTAGACAAATTGGCAAAAAATTGAAACCCGGGACCGCGATCTTTGTGACGTCATAGTTAACCCCCCCACAGTCTGAGAATGTGACAAGTCATTATTTCGTACTCAGTAAAGTCTACCGATCACAACGATACCACTTGTCAGCAGTATACTCTCCAGTCACATCAACTTTTTCCGAGACCCTCTCGCCGCTCTACTAATAGTACGTTATTATATTTCCAATAATATGATAATAGTATTTTATGCAACTGGTGGTTAAAAGGGGTCAAAAAAGGTGAGTGGCGTGGGTAACAATTTGAGGCGAAGCCGAAAATTGTTAATAAAGACGCCACGAGCATTTTTTGACTCAGTTAAACACCGTTGCATACAATACTTTTTCTACGACCAAGCACTTATTTTGAAAGAAAATTATAAATTCAACAAATACCTACTTTCAGTCATCTTAGTTATCTAGGTGGACCGCCTACCATTTTGAATATGCAGTTTGAGTGCAAACATGAAAATAAAACTGTCTATGGTATGGTTCTTTGAAGCCTGGCCACTAAGACGAATCGAGCCGAGTTGAATCGAGTTCTCATACATTTGAATGCGATTCGACGCGTCGCCAATGAACGCAGCAGAAAACGAAGGAGTCTCGACTCTGCGAATTGGTTTGTTAAGTTGGTAGCAATGTATTTACTGAACTGTAACAGCTATATCGTGCTACTGCTACTAAATGTTTTCAGGGTATAGACTAGATAGACTTGTCCTTGACTTGGATTCGACAGCCGAGAGATAACATTCGATGTTTTAGACTTCAACGATATGTTATAAGAAAAGCTGGGTCTATTTTAAAACGTAAACGTCTATTTTATAACTTCGTTCATATAGAGAAGCGGTCTAATAATACTAAATAATAATATTACAAGTCGTCGTCATCATCATCATTTCAGCCATTAATCGCCCACTGCTGAGTTTAGGGCTCCCTTCGTGTACGCCACTTATCCCGGTCCTGGGCGAATCTGATCCAGAAGTGCCCCGCAGTTTTTCGAATATCGTTCACCAAATGAGCCAACGGCAATTATGTACATGTCTGTGGTATTTATGTCACTGTTCTGGGCGTAAGTGCATACTATTTTTTTTTAAATACCAAAGTCACTATAAGTGTGCCCGGCACACTGACTCAGTCAGCCAGTGTGCCGTTCAGATTTGAGGAGTTCCGTTCTGACCATCATCAAGTTTGTACAAGTATATAAATATATCTACATACGTTTGTATTGCCAAAACTACAAGACTGTAGATTAAGGTAGTGTACCTATACCTACACTTATTTTCTGTCTGATATGGCATATACTCGTGTGCTATGTATGAAGTGCATTGAACACTCTTGGGCTACCTACCTTTTTGTCGCTACGATAGCCATGACATAAGTAAGTTTATATGTAGTACCCGTAGCCCGTAGCTAATGTAGGAAAGTAGTTACAAGAAATTACTCACTATTCTTCTGACAGTAAACTACTAGTAAAAAGGTTAAAAGTTAAGCACGGGTTACAAAATAATTACTCCAAAGGTCACATCAACATTTTTTGCACGCTCCACTGAAAATTAATATTCATTTGGGGCGCGTTACTTTTTCAACTCGAGATATTCTCGAGGCTGATTCAGTGTGTTATGGTTTTCATGTTTATTTGATACGACCTTGACCACGAGAATCAGCTTTAGCAGCTTAGTCGTTGAAATGGTATGCTGAAAAATCACGTGAACATTTCCATATAAGGAAACGCCGCCTAAGATGGTCATTTTTATTTTACACATTTACAAAAGTATCAATTGGGAGAACTTAAGAACCGGGCCATTTTAGGTCTTTAATATATATTATCCAATAGGTAGGCATTTTACGCGCATGGTTAAATTTTTAGTTAGCTTTAGTTTAGTACCTGTTAAGTAATTCAATTCTTATTTGACACCTTTCCTTATATAATTATTCTGTATTGTAATTGTGCATGTTCGAGATGATATTGACGATGCAAAAGTGGTCTATTTGATCCTACTTGATTAAATGAATCTTTATCTTTATCTATCTTAGTTACTTCATTTTCAAGTGGCGTTTTGTATCAATATTATATATTCATTAATTGTCACTTAACTAAGTAGGACTGGTCGTATCGAAATATACCTAACTAAATAAAGGCATAATTTTAATGTTAATAAAAGAATTGGATTACGTATCGCCCAAGATAACATCTTGCAAATGAGTATTGTAAAGAATCTTACAAGCTAACCCCGAGTGGATTATTCCTTTTTTTAATGAAACATTATTTATACTAAGTATAGTATAGTTTATTATTAAATAAAGTAGAATTTAGATATCCTATATGATCCTTATACTATCCATAAATATTTATACTATCCGTACACGCGGCTCAGCGCCAACTCAATCCGGGAGCAAGTGCGGAACACCAAATCAAATTACTGTGGAGGCGTCGCGATCCATCTTTCGTCGGAGTGCCAATACCGGTATACTGAAAACGACAATAGCTATTGTTGGGAATACTAGACAGAGCGTAAGAAAATGCGGAAAATGTTATTTGGATAAAATGCGGATATTACATATACTGTACTTGTCTTACAAAGTCAGCGCTCAGAGACTAAGCAAATGTGGACGATATTATCGTTTTATTACACTCTATATAAACCAGGTTAAAGTTAAAGCCTGCACCTACATCAAGCACCTTAAAAATTCTTCTAAATTAAACACAAAACATCAATCCTGAAAGTACCTAATAAAATGTCTCGGTATCCAGACACTGTAGACTGACTTTGTGCTTATAGTATAATTAGTAACGGGAGCACACCTTATTCAGTAGATAGACCCGGCGTACTTGCAGACCTTACACTAATGGAAAGGTAAAAGGAGAATCTGCTGAAATGAGGTGTCTAATAACATTAATAAAAATGGCACCACCACCAACCATGAGTGTTCTAAACCGCCTGACCGGCTAGGTACAGTCAACCAATTTGAATCCTAGGCCACTGTAGAACCTTTGCACAGTAAACGTCAATGTGACTTCTTATGGCAAATAGAACATGGTTTAAATAAGACAGGGTTCTAGAGTGGCCTAGGATTCAAATTGGTTGACCGTACATATTTCAGCCATTCAGCCGTTTGTCAACTACATATTAAATTATTCTTCACCAGCGGAGAAATAGTCCGTTGCTTCTGGAAAGTTATGTATGAAAATGTTGGCATAATTAATGGAAGATTTTTTTTGATTGGGATATGTACATACCAGGCCGAAGTTATTTTTCATCAACCCTCCCCATCCCTCCCCCCTCTGCGTCACCCCTCTTCCCCCCCTTAAATAGCCGAAAATGCGGTTTTTTGCGATTTCTGACAAAACCGTTGTAGATACAGAAAAAGCGTGTAGGAAAAAAGTAATCCTTGATAAATTTACTACAAATCGTTCATTGACACTTTGGTTCTAGCACTTATAGATTTCGCGTGATCCATCACGAAAGTTGGTCCTTTGCTGCAATTTTCTTTAGTGAATGTTAAGTTTTCTCCCAAATTGCTTACGAAATCTGTTTGATATTACTAAAATATTATAAACTGAAAATGAATTTCAGTTGGAAAAATCACTAGCATGGGTGGGACTTGAACTCACGGCTACTGGATTGATACTCCAGGGCTCTACCAACAGCTACCAAAAGCTCATCCCCAGTCATAGATATACTATATAGAGAAATGGTACTCCCTAGCGACTACTACCGTGAAAATATTACGTCTTAAATAGTTACTGGAATTCCAAGACATATTGGAAATTCCACCCATGGTAGTGATTTTTCCCCCTTAATTTTATTTTAGTCATGAGTTACAATATTTTAGTTATATCAAACAAATTTCGACGATTTCGTATGCATTTTGGGCGAAAACTTAACATTCACTAAAGAAAATTGCAGCAAAGGACCAACTTTCGTGACGGATCACGCGTAAACTATAAGTGCTAGAACCAAAGTGTTAATGAATGATTTGTAGTAAATTTATTAAGGATTACTTTGTTCCTAAGCGCTTTTTCTGTATCTCTAACAGTTTTGTCAGAAATCGAGAAAAACCGCATTTTCGGCACTTTAAGGGAGGGTAGAGGGGTGACGCAGAGGGGGGAGGAGTGGGGAGGGTTGATGAAAAATAACTTCGTTCTATAACCTACATGTTTCAATTAAAAAAAACCTTCCATTAATTATGCCGTAATTTTAGCTAATTTCCCCCTACTAAAAGTTTTTTTACACGTATGTATTTCCAAGGTGATTTTTGATGATTTATTGGCGCAGCGACCCAAAATGAGTCTTGGCCTCTAACACGAGCGCAAGCCAATTATCTCGATCCTTAGCGACGTCCTTCCAGTGTCTGCTTGGAGATCGTGCAGATCCGCTTCAACGACATCGCCCCAATGATATCTGGGTTCGCCACTTGGCCTCCGTCCTACTAAAATACCTAGGTACTTACGCCTTTTTCGCGCCGCGATCATCCTCCATTCGTAAAACGTGGCCGAGCCAACAGAGACGGTGGTGATGTCAGGTGCAGCCACAAGGTCTTCATTTTCGGCATTTTTGAGGAGCCTAACTGTCAGTGTTAGGCTCCTCAAAATGCCGAAATTAAAGACCTTGTGGCTCTCCTCACAGGGCCCAAAATCCTTCTTAGCACTATTTCCAAGATATAATTATATAATTCAATAGTATAATCATTATGATAAATTGTTGTTACCATAACTGATGCTATCCGTTCTAGTACGTACTCTACAGTAGCAAGCAAGTGTTAAATGATTAAAATTCATGAATCACTAATCAAATTTCTCTAGTTCGCACCGAATGCCAATTAGCATTATCATAATACGAATTAATTGAAATATGAATTCAATCAGTACGTGATTCGAATACTACGCGAGTGGTATATGTTTATCTAGACCACAGATATCTTAGAGAAGAGAGAAACACTAACCTCCTTATTCATAAACGTTTTCTAAAGTTATCAAGCCGATAAAGTTAATTTGTCTCTTTCTATCACACCAATACATTGGAAAGGGACAAACGAACTTTATCGACTTGATAACTTTAGAGAACGTTTATGAATAAGGGGGTAATAATTTAAAGTCTTAATGAAAACCATTCTCAACCAAGAAAATTAAAAGTTCTAAAAATATGTAATAATTACATGTAAAGTTAAAGAAATATAAAGTGAGTCAATGTTGATACATACAATAAAATATCGTTCAGCTATTTTTCCTATAAAAAAGCTTAAGGTGAGTATTTTTTACAATAACTGATGTAAGTATAAAAATATCTGTTTATGTAAAATTACTTTTTCTTGCAGAATTTGGTCTTGTTTGATAAAAATTGATGCAAAAATACATACTATGTATTGTATTACATAGTCGTCATGGAAGCGGGACTCCGTTCCGTCGAAATCGCTTTAAAGTAAGATAAAACGAAAAAAAAAATGTTTAAACATGTAAAATATTACACTAGTCATATTGCGTTCTAGACCGTCCAAGATCGACTTTTAAAGAAGCACGCTCAAAATTATATTTCAAAATAAATCAATAGAATCTGAAAAGATATGACAAAGCTAACCGTAGTTGGCAGTGGAAACATAAACAAGACAAGACAAACAAGACATCGGGCTCGAAACAACAGCCCGGCTGATTGGGTGTCGGCTGGTAGTCAAACATCAATCAACAATAATGCGGCGTAATAGACAGATTTCACTTGTTATTGATGTCAGTGTGACATGCCAATCATATGACATATTCTAAAGACCTTTCATAACTATACAGCATTTTTAGTCAACATAACTCAACATTAATTCGGTGCAAGAATATTATATACCATGGATATTGCGTGCCGAACATTACGTTGAAGCCAGAAAATTTGACCTTGAATTACGTCACGCCGGTCTTGCATCTCTTTCTTTAGGGTGTCCATGATTAAGCATACATTAGGGATATCCCGCGGAATTTGACGTATTACGTTTATACGACTGATTAATTTTGTAACTTAACATCCATCCTCACAAACTCAAAAAGTAAGGTACATTAGGGCAATTCCGAAAGTCGTCTAATTAGGAAAGTCGCATAGAAATCACCATTATTTCCGTCATATCAAGATTCCCCTTTCGGAATTATCTGAACATTTCTGTCATTCGGAATTACTCTAATGCACCTTACTAATTTGTCAACCGCCAATAAGGTCCATTTCTATACCACTCTGCAGTTACTTTGCCTTACGCCACAAAATACGGTACAGTTTTTACCAGTGGTAAACTACTGGGATTTTTTTTTCAGAACCGTTCCAGAATAAGAGCGTGGTGAGTGTTGCAACACGAGGCTTAAAATATAACTTTTCTTTTACTGACACCTGTATTTATTAAAAAATGTTTCAGTCACTTTAAACTATCACAATAATATTTTGGTAGTAACTACTGGGAAAACTAATCCCAGTAGCTATCAACCCCCGGTGTGGTAATTAACAATGTGGGGAAAATCCCAGTAGTTAGGACAGGTAAAAACTTGGTGGTAACTAGTGGGAATAGCCACAAAAATATAAGGGAAGTATTTGTCAATGGGGAAATAATGAAATACTAGGACGTTTTAAAACAGTATCTTTATTAATATATGTTGCCACGCCCTTATAGGGTCCATGAGCACGTATACCTACTTTGTAACATCTTATAACACCATGGATGCAATAAATAGATATGAATATGAATATGAATATGAATATTTTTAAGCGCCGCCCCAAATCTCAAGGAAGGTGGTTCTCAATTCGTACGTATTTCAATTCTCTTCGCATGTATATATATATATATATATATATATATATATATGTATCTCAATTTAATGTTTATGCCACGATATCTCCGTCGTTACTGGACCGATTTTTAAAATTTCTTTCTGTGTCATAATCTTCAGGCTTAAAGTGCAAATCTGCAAATTGTCGAACGCTCTGAAACATTTCCTTTTATCGGTACAATCGACAGCCAACGCTGCCTCCTTCCTTCATCTTTTGGAACACTGAAAAGTTTAATATTATTCATGTTAATTGTAAAGACATAAACAATAAAGTTGGTATTATTATACTGTGATATGAACTATGAACATAGAAACCGTACCAAGTTGATAGATTTAGCTCCATTCAATAAGAGTAAATACCATGCAAGAAAAAAGATTGGTCACCCTAGTCGTAAAACCACACATAGCATTATTTTTCTTTAAAGGTCATATTTATCGTTCTAAACCTATTCGTGGGAATTTTGATATAATTTGAGACAATGAAAACAATATAATGATAAGAACTAACCAAGATTACAAGCAAAATAGCAGAAAATTTATTGCCAGCGAGGTTTATGAACATTTTGGTAAAATAAGTACTTACTTGTGAAATTTTACGTCGGATTTCGGTTTCCATTTACTTCCACAATGGTTCACTATGCAATACATAGCGCAGAACTTAAGTAAATCGTCGAAAAACGTTTATTTCGCAAAATAAATATCTGAATCGGTGAATGACTTTTGACAATTCTGACATATCGGGCATATTTTTTTATTATTAGTGTTCCCATAGTACGCAGGAGGTAAATACCGGAGAAATAAGGTTTTTGATTGAGTTTTTTTTCGTATAATACAAAGAAAAGTAAGTCAATTTGATTGAAGAATGTTTTATACGTTTTTTTTAGTAACTAATCTGGCAATACATCACAGTGTCGGAAAGAGATAGAACATTCGGTGTAACAGACAGATTTTATTCGAACTGTTTCTGATGACGATCATATATGACATTCCACTCCTTAGATTTTACTTCACCTCAAGTTTTATCAAGACCTCTTTATCATTATTTTGACTTGGTTTCAGATTTATTAGTGCTTACTTATCCTATTTGATGGGTGATAATTTATTTTTATTTTTATTTATTGTTCAGAACACATACAGTAATATATCAAATACATAAGTAGCAAACACGTATAAGGGATAAAAGACCTGGAGGTCCCTAAATGTTTAAAAACATGCGAAAGCGTCTTTGCGATGAGAAAACATAAGATAAATTTACTTTAACAACAAAAGTCATAATGTTAAAAAAATGTTTTTTTTTTTATTCCTGTGATCAAGATCAATTTACACTGTTAAACAAAAAAAAAATATTTTTCAGTTGTAAATTATGACACTATTTAGTAATATTGACAGTATAACAATTTCGTTGTTTTTCCACTTTTTAAAAGTTATAAGCTTATCTTTCCTGAACGCCTGATCAGATTTAGCAATTAGTTTCACTTGTTATCTTCATTGCTATTAGGAGATAGTCAGGCGCTATCACAAACAACTTTTAACGAGGGCGTAACATGCTAGACAATGGACTTGGAACAAAGGTTTTTCTGAACACTAATAGCGATAGATGATAAGCTAAGGACCAATATTAAACCCTTGGTATCGATGCAATTAAGTATTGTCTATTGTTTATACCGATACCAAAGACATATGTAACTCCGTATATACGGAAAAAGTCTAAGAAAAAAAAGTACCTCAAAGCCACAGAGAAAAAGGTACGGTGGCCTAGACCTTTAGGGAACGCTCGGCTAGATGGCGCTAATATTAATATTTGACATTTAAATACATATCAAGCAAAGAATATGGGCCAAATTGTCAAAACTGAGGTTCAAAAGTTTTGAGCCTGTGTCAAGAGATGTCAGTCTATGATTACACATTTTACTTTGACAGTAACTCTCTATAATACTCGATCCTCTTTGACCGATACTATTAAAATACAGAGTGTTTACTCAATTTCCCTAGAGATGTCACTTTTACTATTTACAACTAGCTAACGGTATGTTATCGTAGTTTGTATAAGAGATTTTTAGTTATTTTTGTATCGATGAGAGAAGACAAGATGACCCGTGTGGTATTCAGTTCAGCCGATTAAACGTAGTTTTGGTTTATTATTAAACTGGGCGTTTGATTTAAGGCTTTTCCCTTTCGGGACCAAGGTTCAAAATTAAACAACAATCGAATACCATAAAAATATAATAAGTAAGTTAACATAACATACATACATACATACAATCACGCCTGTGTCCCATGAAGGGGTAAGCAGAGCACATGAAACTACTCAGGTTTCAGTGCCACTCTTGGCAAATAAGGGGTTGAAAGAAAACGAAACTGTGACATTGCAGTGACAGGTTGCCAGCCTCTCGCCTACGTCACAATATAACCCATATCCCACAGTCGCCTTCTACGACACCCACGGGAAGAAAGGGGGTGGTGAAATTCTTAACCCGTCACCACACGGGCTCCGTCACCACACGGGCTCACGGGCGGGGGGAAGTTAACATAAATAAATAAATATTATAGGACATTCTTACACAGATTGACTGAGTCCCACGGTAAGCTCGAGAAGGCTTGTATTGTGGGTACTCAAACAAAGAATACATAATATACAAATACATACTTATATGAAGCTTTAGTAGTTTCATGTGTTCTGCCTACCCCTTTATGGGATACAGGCGTGATTGTATGTATGTATGTATGTACATACTTATACAGAGTGGGGCCTGTAACAAAGGCGAAGAATTGAACTCTAGGCTATTCTCCTTATAATGATCAACATTTGTTCGGCGACTTTTAAAAATTACTTGTATTTTGATTTTTATCACCCTTGAAAGTTTTTTCTAAGAGGTAATGTATTGCGAATTCTGTTAAGTCTAAAGTGTGACAGACAACGTCAATGACAACAATAATGGCGTACATTGAAGCTAATATTTATTTTGTATGAAAAATTAAAAATTTTAAGACTTCATAATTTTTAAAAGTCACTGAACAAATGTTGATCAGCATAAGGAGAATAGCCTACAGTTCAATTCTTCGCCTTTGTTACAGGCCCCACTCTGTATACATAGAAAATGTCCATGATTCAGGAAAAAATATCTATGCTCATCACACAACTAAATGTCCAGACCGGGATTCGAACCCAGGATCGCGGCTTAGGAGAATTATTATTCTGAAAACAAACAGCCTGTCAGATTATGTCTTCCTAGTTATATCGCAAAGTTACAGGAAGTTCTGAATAATATCCCGAGTCACCTGACAGTGAATAATGATGTTACTGCAGCGCTCATAAGTGTCCGCTGGTGTTCGCTGCAATAAAGAATACAATATAATAATATCGTGTGTAAGCCTTTTATACAATAAACCAGACATATATTCATTAGTGTTGTCATTAATTAAGAGGTGTTTTTGAGTTACTCTTAATTTTCATTCCCGTAATTATTCGTTTTTGAAAATGTTCATATTATTATAAAAACGATTATTATATATTATATTAAGATATATTGTGTAACCATTATCCATATAAATAGTTTGTATGGGAGGTATAAACAGGGACGTATATAAGGGGGGTTCAGGGGGTTCAAACCTCCCCCTTAGGACTCGACCGTCATCAAGCGCAGACAGAAAAATCCCAGAACCACCAGACCATCCTCATTTTCTCGGGGATGGGAGTTTGGGATGGTGTTATGATATGTTTTTTGCCTTCAGCACTTGGTGCCGGGAAGGTGGCCGTCGGGCCGGACTGACAAATGTGCAGATAATGAATGTCGATGCGAGTTCTACATTGTTCCAGGGTTTCGTCCTTGAAAGGGTGAGGAGGGTCTGGCGACTCGCGTTTGCATTTTTATTCCACGTGACCAATTTGACTCAGGACTTTTAAAAATTATGAAGTTTTTAAATTTTAAATTTTTCATACAAAATAAATATTAGCCCCCCCTGGACTTTATATATACGTGCTTGGGTATAAAAAAATGTTTGGAATTTCTGGGACTTTTTTCTCAATGAAAGTGTTGTTGTGTTGTTGTAGACCAAAATTCACAAAAGAAATACCTATCAAAAATAGAAACGCTCATTTATTCTGTGAATGCATCTAAAAGCATTAAGTAGTAAACCCTTTGAAATAGTTGTACCTTGTAAATAAAACCTTAGCAATTGCAACTGCAGTCAATATTTGCAGTGATGTCATCAGCTCGGTTGCACATCCCTGCACTGCGGTACGAATTAATGGGTTAATGTCAAGGTCTTAAGGTTCAGGTGTGTACACTGTACAAACCACTAAGTAGATACAGATGTACAAAAAGATTTGCCTTCGTATTGTTACGGAAACGTACGAACGTGTCAGTACCAGATGTACTGATATTGACCGAACTAGCGTGACAAATACGAACGTTTCCAGAGAAATACGAAGGAAACCCTTTTCGCACTATCTGTAGGTACACTGAGAGAAAATACAACCAGTTTTCATGTTCGTTCAACAAGTTTTTTGGTTAAAATAGCGCCTACGTGCTCTTTGGTTCAAACAACAAGCTACTTGTCATTTGCATCGGCAATATATCGTCACTACTTTTAAAAAAACTTGTATCTTCGTCTGTCAATGAAAAGAAAATTGTAGTAAGTATGTATGGAATGCATATAGACTTACTGCGTTTTAAATTTGAGGAACAGCGTGAGATACGAGATTTTTTAAAAGTAGTGACGATATTTGAATCAACAAGTCGATTTTATAAAAACAACCTGACATATATTGTTTTAAACATACGTTTGGCTGATTCAAACGGATAAACCGCAACAAGTCGAACTTGTTAAATTCACAATGAAAATTTCTTTCAGTGTACCAGTTCCTTGTACCTACACCACCTACAACTACACAAAAACTTAGATACGTCTCTCGACAATGATGCGACAAGTTGAAGGTAAAAATGTTGTACACATACATAAACTAAGGTCCGACCGAGAACGATATTTTTGTCTCGATTCAATTTGATTCTCGGCCGAGACCGAGACCGAGACCAAGAATTTGTAAAACAGTAAAAAATATGCCATTTTCACAAAAAAATGTTTTCATAATCGAAATTCGCCTATTAACTAGGAAACTAAGAGTATGTTGGGTCCTGCTTAGTGTTTGGTTCCGCAACTACCCAAACCTACCCGCACTCCTTACCTATTTACCGTAGCAAAATAGACTACGTCAGTGACAAAAACAACTATACGGCTCGCCCGGTGGTAAGCAGTCGCCATAGCCTATAGAGGCATGCAATTTCAGAGGTTTTACACGCGCGTTTAATACCCTGATTATTTGTGACTTTTTACAAGAAATCATAAAACAGGTTGTCGAATCGTGTTTTCTACGGGTAGTTTTCCAGGTTTTCCTTGAAAGTCTTTACTAAGCTTTACTTTGATTTTGACATATTTTTAGGCACATGATTCAAAGTTAAGGGACACGAACTATTTTTTTTGATAGCGATTATTTCCAAAATTGTATGTATGTATATCAAAAACATGACTATGGAAAACCCATACTTACTAAAAAAAACTCAAAACAGCATCCACAAAGCTCAAAATTTCGTCCGATATTCCGTAATTCGCCATTTCTATCATGTAAGGTAGGTATTATTCTAACCTGCTGCTTTGATTTTTCGCGTCGTCGTTGTCTTCCACACACATCAAGCTGTCGTAAATATTTTACACTCTTTTATGAATTATACCTAGGTATTTGTTTGTTTTTGGCTTAAAATACCGATAACGACCCTACCAAAATCACTAAAATCGGGATACCAAACGGGCGATGTAACAAACTGAAAGCTAAAAACCGCAGTCTCGGTTTTGCCGAGAATCTCGGCCCATTTTGGCCGAGAACCGAGACCGAGATCTCGGCCCGATTTTCGGCCGAGAATGTCGAGACCGAGACCGAGACCGAGATCTCGGTCGGACCTTAACATAAACTGACTCCTGTATCCCCTAAAAGGGGTAGGCAGAAAACATGAGACTGCTTATGCTTCAGCGCCACTCTGAGCAATTGAAATAAAACCAGATTTTGAATTAAAATTAAAATCAGCATACATAGACGGGTAATTTAATAAAACTTCATAGAATCGTGGATCTTATTAAAAATAGTAATGTAGGTAAACAAACCAGGTGCCTTAAATGTAGGGAACAAATAAAATTATTTTATTGAATCAGCTTGATCGCTTTTTCTTTAGTGTATGGTATCTAATTCAGTTTATAAGGTGCCTTAGAACCCGAAAGATTAAAGTATGTATACTTTAATCTTTCGGGTTCTAAGGCGTTGTCGTCTACGTTGAATATTCATGGTAAGTACGTAAGTTTTAAAGAAATAGTAAGAAAATCGCCTTTAAAGTAAAATATACCTACACTTTAGTGTCTGGTTTCTAGGAAACTCTGTTATTTATCAGGAATGGCCCAAATTTCAGCGTTTTAACAGGCAAGAGATGGGTTCATTTATCAAGTTACAAATTGGGTTGTGAACAAAAGGAAATTTGTCATAAGTTTATATAGAGATTTATTACAGCTTTTTATTGAGAGTTACAGAAGTCTAAGTGTAATTTGGAGTTGAGAGATAGGTCCAAAAAAAAACACAAAACGCATTTCTTTGATTTGTCATCATCATCATCATCCTCCTTGCGTTATCCGGCATTCGCCACGGCTCATGGGAGCTTACATTTATCAATGTTAATATTTGGAGTAATGCACAACAAACAACCATCATATTTATTTAAGAAGTTAAATTGCTCTAAGCGTGAAGTGCGGGGCGCTCAACGACTTGTCGGACCGAAACATAGTACGACTGCTTTCCGAGGCAGCTTTCAATATGCAGCCACGAAGTGTTGGAACAATCTGCCACCACCCATTAGAAACTGTAAATCGACACCAACTTTTAAGAGTAAAACTAAAAAGTATTTACTTGATACTCAAATTTCTAACACATAAGCAGTCGTACTATGCTAGTTTTATTAATCTTTAGATTATATGTCTAATTTCAGTTAATGTTAACACTTGCCTTTCTTTTCGTTACATTTCTAAGTACCATTTACCTATACTGTTATTCTGTAAATTATAGCTCACTTTTACCTCCTCCTCCACCTCCTCTCCCTCATGTTGTAAATATTTTTGCATGTTTCTATTCAGTAAACTTATTCATTTGGTTGCCCTGAAAACCAGCGCCATGGCTAACTTAGTTAGTCATCGGCAAATGCTGAGTGGCAACCATTTTGGTGTATAAAGTGTTATTAAATTAAGATGTAATAGGTTAAGTTTTCATTTATTTTTATTTTTATACACCAAATAAACGTTTCTTTCTTTCTTTCTTTCTTTCAATTGTGTCCTCTAAACATCAAGCAGCAGTTTGAGAAAGATCACAGCTCACTCACACACACTTAGCGACTTCTGGAACGGTCAAAGTCCTAAGAAAATGATTTCGTAAATAAGGATTATTTGTTCCAATACTTAAATTTTATCTTAGTGCTGGTTCGTCCCAATTTTCTTATGGCCAATCAGATTCGGCAATAATTACTCCCTTTCGAAAGTGTTTCATGGAATTCGAAATTAAACAAGTGTTTTCAATTAAATGAAAGGTATTTAAGAAAATCATTCAGAAGGCTTTTAGTAGATATTTCAGGGAGGTATGAAAAGGTTCGGCCAAGATCAATTCTTACGTTTATTAACTTGAGGATGATATTTAAATCATGTTTGTAATTCAGTTATTTACCTAATAAATAAATGATATAGGACGAAGAAATCCAGAAGCGGAAATGGCATTGGATTGGACATATCCTCAGAAAATGTGATACCTACCTATCCAAAATGGCCCTCACCTGGCAAGCGGAAACCGTGCCGCCCTAAATCGACGGCGTCGCTCGGTTCAGCAAGAGCTCAGGCTGTTAGGGTTGGGGTGGGAGGAGGTTACCCAAACTGCCCAAGTCCGGAGCAAATGGAGAAATATGATTCGAGCCTACACCCCAGTAGAGGGTAACAGGATGAAAAGAAAAAGAAGAGGATATTATACTATTTAATATACTCGTATAACACAGACGGAATGAGTCCCACTCCCATATGGTAAACTTGAAGGTTAATGTTGTGGGTACTCACACAACGATACTATTTAGATAGGACAGGTAACGAGGAATGTTTCATACTAATCTTTTTTTTATGCGACAGGAGGCAAACGAGCAGACCACCCATGGACACCCTAAGCACCAGAGATGTTGGAGGTGCGTTGCCGGCCTTTAAGATGGATGATCTATGAGGATGCATTAATCTTAGGAACTTAATACTGATATTGTCTTCGGTTACCGCGATAGTTACTCATGAAATAAAACTATGGAAACGGATTAAATCGGGTGACCAGCTGACCACGAATGCTGTTAAGTGTTCGAAACGTCGGGATGAATTCTAAATTCATTATACGCGATTTAATCCGTTTCCATAGTTTTATTTCATGAACTTAATACTGTTCCACAAAAAACTATTAATTCGTTAATATCTTCAGTACCTGGGCGACCGAGCTTCGCTCGGTGTTCTATTTTATTTCTTGTGTTTTTTACATCACAGACCTACCACTACCTTATAAATAGTACTGAGATAACGGAAGAAGCTTAAAATTCGTAATAATAATTAAAAAAAAACACTTAATGAATACGTAACTTTTGTCACCCGCGAATCATAAGATTCATAAGTTAGTCATTGATGTTTGTTATTTCGTATCCTTGACCTGTGTCGCCATCTAGTTTTATCATAAATAGTACTTAAATCGAGCGAAAGAATTCTGTCTTAACAACTCAACTACTCCACACGAGATGGCGCGCGTTTTGCCACGAAAGCTCAAATAGAGATGGCGGTATGTGCCTATTATTTCCGGATAATTCTAGAATGTAATAGCACATCTGTTTGAAGTATTGAGTTATAAAATAGTACTGAGATAATAGAAGAAGCTTAAAATTCGTAATAATAATTAAAACACTTAATGAATACGTAAGTGTTGTCACCCGCGAATCATAAAATTCATAAGTTAGTCAAAGTTTGTTATTTTGTATCCTTGACCTGTGTCGCCATCTAGTTTTATCATAAATAGTACTTACATCGACCGAAAGAATTCTTTCTTAACAACACAACTACTCCACACGAGATGGCGCGCGTTACACCACAAAAGCTCAAATAGTGAATTTTTCTATTTGTGTTAAGTATTCTTTTCATTAATATGAAATGACTTGAAAAAATTATAACACCTTGCCCGCGAATTATCACCCGCGAATCATAAGATTCATAAGTTAGTCATTGATGTTTGTTATTTCGTATCCTTGACCTGTGTCGCCATCTAGTTTTATCATAAATAGTACTTAAATCGAGCGAAAGAATTCTGTCTTAACAACTCAACTACTCCACACGAGATGGCGCGCGTTTTGCCACGAAAGCTCAAATAGAGATGGCGGTATGTGCCTATTATTTCCGGATAATTCTAGAATGTAATAGCACATCTGTTTGAAGTATTGAGTTATAAAATAGTACTGAGATAATAGAAGAAGCTTAAAATTCGTAATAATAATTAAAACACTTAATGAATACGTAAGTGTTGTCACCCGCGAATCATAAAATTCATAAGTTAGTCAAAGTTTGTTATTTTGTATCCTTGACCTGTGTCGCCATCTAGTTTTATCATAAATAGTACTTACATCGACCGAAAGAATTCTTTCTTAACAACACAACTACTCCACACGAGATGGCGCGCGTTACACCACAAAAGCTCAAATAGTGAATTTTTCTATTTGTGTTAAGTATTCTTTTCATTAATATGAAATGACTTGAAAAAATTATAACACCTTGCCCGCGAATTATAAGTTACTTAATGTTTGTTGTTTCGTATACGACGCCTTGATCTGTGTCGCCATCTAGTCTTTATAATAAATAGTACTTACATCGACCGAAATAATTCTGTCTTAACAATACAACTACTGCACACGAGATGGCGCGCGAAGAAAAACGCATGAAAACTCGAAAATTCGCGTTTTCCGGGACCTAAGGATAAGCTAGATCGATTTTTCACCTCCGAAAACCCCCACATAACAAATTTCAGCGAAATCGTTAGAGCGGTTTCCGAGATCGTCGGTATGTATAAATAAATAAACAAATAAATAAATAAATAAATAAATAAATATACAAGAATTGCTCGTTTAAAAGTATAAGATAACACCGGTAGTTACGATACTTGTATTCTTCTAATCATTCTGTATGTATAATTCTACTTTGTCTAACAATTCTTATCATACGAGAACTTAATAGACAATAACTTGATAAAATAAAAGCGCGCAAAAGATAACTCAACCATAATCAAGCTGCCAACTTTGGACTCAGTATAATCTTTCCGAAAGATAATTCCGCAATTTTCCTCCCAGCCGGCGTAGCTGGGTACGTACCCACCCCATTTTGGCTACGTAGCCAAATGCATAAACGCTTACGATAACATCGTTGTCGTAGCTAATCCATTCCCCATTTTTTTTTCAAAGTTGTCTACCCCACTTTTTTTGTGACATGGGTACGGTCCTAATGAGTGTACTCAGAATCGCGAGGTATTTCGATCCTGATAGGAAAAAATATGTTCCATACTTACATTTTTAAACCTTCCATTCCGTTACCGCCATACAAAATAAACATGGTAACGGAATGGAATGGAACGGAAACTTTGGGACACTTTTTCTCCTATAAGGATTGAAAGAGCTCGTGTTTTTTTTTTATATTTTTTTTTTACATTATAGGACATTCTTACACAGATTGACTGAGGCCCACGGTAAGCTCAAGAAGGCTTGTGTTGTGGGTACTCAGACAACGATATATATAATATATAAATACTTATATATATAGAAAACATCCATGACTCAGGAACAAATATCTATGCTCATCACACAAATAAATGCCCTTACCGGGATTCGAACCCGGGACCGCGGCGTAGCAGGCAGGGTCACTACCGACTGCGCCAGACCGGTCGTCAAAATTCTGCGATTCTGAAAACCGGCGATTCTGAGTGGAAACCGCATAAAAATTTCCAAATCCCAAAAAAGTAGGGTGGACAACTTTGAAAAAAAAAATGGCCCATCTAACTCTATAGGTTTTCCGTAGGTATTGGCGCGATAGGGCCAGATTGCGTTTCGATCGGCGTCTAGCGTCAGGGATGGTCATTTCGGCTAGACCAGGGGCCCGTTTCTCGAAAGGTACAAGCCTTGTATTACAAATACGCGAACTGTCAAATCGTATGAGTTGTCATGGAAACACACTTGTAATACAAGGCTTGTACTCGTACCTTTCGAGAGACGGGCCACAGCTGTAGTGACAATCGTTGACGCTATGTTGCGATGGAAACGCAGTCTGTCTCTGTCGCGCCACTACAGAAGAGTGATAGGCAGAGCTAGCTACGAGACGTTTATGAAGCTTAAGCAATTGGGCAGAAAAAAATACTGCGTTACCGCAACTTTGTTTAAGTTAAGGTATTCCCGATGAACTACAGTATGGGGTTCTTCAAAAAACCGGCCAAGAGCGTGTCGGGCCACGCTCAGTGTAGGGTTCCGTAGTTTTTCGTATTTTTCTCAAAAACTACTGAACCTATCAAGTTCAAAATAATTTTCCTAGAAAGTCTTTACAAAGTTCTACTTTTGTGATTTTTTTCATATTTTTTAAACATATGGTTCAAAAGTTAGAGGGGGGGGACGCACTTTTTTTTCCTTTAGGAGCGATTATTACCGAAAATATTAATATTATCAAAAAACAATCTTAGTAAACCCTTATTCATTTTTAAATACCTATCCAACAATATATCACACGTTGGGGTTGGAATGAAAAAAAATATCAGCCCCCACTTTACATGTATGGGGGGTACCCTAATAAAACATTTTTTCCATTTTTTATTTTTGCACTTTGTTTACCAAATTTCAGCTTTCTAGTGCTTACGGTTACTGAGATTATCCGCGGACGGACGGACGGACAGACAGACATGGCGAAACTATAAGGGTTCCTAGTTGACTACGGAACCCTAAAAAGGAGTGTACAAGTTTCTAATGGGTTGGCAACGTGCATCATGTGACACCCCTTGAGTTGCAAGCGTTCATAGGTTATGGTGACCGCTTTCCATGAGGCGGGCCGTATACCTGTTTGCCACCGACGTGGTATAAAAATTTCGTGGTAAAAGATAATTTTATATTATACTAGCTTTTACCCGCGGCTTCGCCCGCGTAATAAAAATATTCTTATTGAAACGTTTACAAAAAATAAGTTTTTCATTTGGATCCGTAGGTTTCTTTGTAGGTACATCTGTCCGCGATTATTTCGATTCAGGTAAAGCGGGGCAATTTTCGACTGGGGGGCCATTGTAACTGATCTATTTGCTGTACTGTCCGGTTTTGGCTGACTGTACCTTACACATATTACTATCGTTTTTAAAGAAATTCTTGCAATGATTGTAGAATTGTTACACAGCGACCACAGCGTAGGTAGTAGGTACGAATATGTATGAATTTTACCTATATAAATATTTATACTGGGGAAACTTCATACAACCCACATAGCCAGTATCTCGACGCTATGGTCGGTAGGGTAAAAAGTACTTCCTTGCATTATCGCTTACAATTTTTTCCATTTTGTTTATATTGCAAACCTAAACATATAAAAGGCAAGCAAACAACGATCTTCTTACAGCACATTGAATGTAATAGTTATTACGGATGCAGGATACTCGCCGATGCCTACTTACTAATCCCTTCCCACTGAGCCACCTGCATTTTACACTGCCTATATATTGATTGCCGACCGATTATTCCGACCCCAATCCCTATTCTTATCCTCGTCCCTATCTCTATCTTTGTCCCCGTCCCCGTCCCCGTCCCTGTCCCCGTCCCTCCCCTATCCCTATCCCCGTCCCCGTCCCCTATTTTTATCCCTATTTCTACCCCTATCCCTATCCCTATCCCTATCCCTATCCCTGTCCCTGTCCCTGTCCCTGTCCCTGTCCCTGTCCCTGTCCCTGTCCCTGTCCCTGTCCCTGTCCCTGTCCCTGTCCCTGTCCCTGTCCCTGTCCCTGTCCCTGTCCCTGTCCCTGTCCCTGTCCCTGTCCCTGTCCCTGTCCCTGTCCCCCTGTCCCTTTCCCTGTCCCTGTCCCTGTCCCTGTCCCTGTCCCTGTCCCTGTCCCTGTCCCTGTCCCTGTCCCTGTCCCTGTCCCTGTCCCTGTCCCTGTCCCTGTCCCTGTCCCTGTCCCTGTCCCTGTCCCTGTCCCTGTCCCTGTCCCTGTCCCTGTCCCTGTCCCTGTCCCTGTCCCTGTCCCTGTCCCTGTCCCTGTCCCTGTCCCTGTCCCTGTCCCTGTCCCTGTCCCTGTCCCTGTCCCTGTCCCTGTCCCTGTCCCTGTCCCTGTCCCTGTCCCTGTCCCTGTCCCTGTCCCTGTCCCTGTCCCTGTCCCTGTCCCTGTCCCTGTCCCTGTCCCTGTCCCTGTCCCTGTCCCTGTCCCTGTCCCTGTCCCTGTCCCTGTCCCTGTCCCTGTCCCTGTCCCTGTCCCTGTCCCTGTCCCTGTCCCTGTCCCTGTCCCTGTCCCTGTCCCTGTCCCTGTCCCTGTCCCTGTCCCTGTCCCTGTCCCTGTCCCTGTCCCTGTCCCTGTCCCTGTCCCTGTCCCTGTCCCTGTCCCTGTCCCTGTCCCTGTCCCTGTCCCTGTCCCTGTCCCTGTCCCTGTCCCTGTCCCTGTCCCTGTCCCTGTCCCTGTCCCTGTCCCTGTCCCTGTCCCTGTCCCTGTCCCTGTCCCTGTCCCTGTCCCTGTCCCTGTCCCTGTCCCTGTCCCTGTCCCTGTCCCTGTCCCTGTCCCTGTCCCTGTCCCTGTCCCTGTCCCTGTCCCTGTCCTGTCCTGTCCCTATCCCTATCCCTATCCCTATCCCTATCCCTATCCCTATCCCTATCCCTATCCCTATCCCTATCCCTATCCCTATTCCTATCCCTATCCCTACCCCTATCCCTATCCCTATCCCTATCCCTATCCCTATCCCTATCCCTATCCCTATCCCTAACCCTGTCGCTGTCCCTGTCCCTGTCCTTGTCCCTGTCCCTGGCACTGTCCCTGTCCTTGCCCCTGTAAAATTATCATGCTAGGAGGTGAACTTTGAAAAATCCTTTCTTAGTGCTCCTCTAAGGAACTTCCGTGTCAATTTGAAATCTCTTGAACCAGAAGTAAAGATAAAAACTAAAGCTATACTTATGGCTATTTTGGATATTTTAACCCCATTGCACAACAACAGGGGAGAAAATTTCTTTTCCACCTCATTAGATTTTAAAATCGTTGTATTTATCGTGATCAGCGACCCGATAAACCATAAAAACAATACCCTTATTGTGTTTTTGACTTTACCCCCTTTGCACCCCTTTAGGGGTCAAATTTTCAAAAAACCTGAAAATGTATTTAGTCATATGTCTTTAGGAATCCTCCTGTGAAGTTTCGAATAAAATAGTCAAACTAATCTTGTTTCCCTATACAAACTTTGAACCCCCATTTCACCCTTTTAAGAGGAAAATTTTGAAAAATCCTTTCTTAGTTCTCTTCTACGCCATATAAGGAACCTATATGCCAAATTTGATATCTCTAGGACCAGCGGTTTCGGCTGTGTTGATATGTCAATCAGTCAGTCTATATCTTCTTTTATATAGTTAAACCCCATTGCACCACAACAGGGGAGAAGGTATTTCACTTCCGCCTCGTTAGATTTTAAAAACGTTGTATTTATCGTGATCAGCGACCCGATAAACCATAAAAACGATACCCATATTGATTTTTTTACTTTATCACCCCCTTTTCACCCTTTTAGGGGTTAAATTTTCAAAAAACCTGAAACACGTATTCAGTCATATGTCTTAAGGAATCTTCCTGTGAAGTTTCGAATAAAATAGTCAAACTAATCTTGTTTCCCCATACAAACTTTGAACCCCCATTTGACCCCCTTAGGAGGTGAATTTTGGAAAATCCTTTCTTAGTGCTCCTCTACACTATATAAGGAACCTATGTGCCAAATTTGAAATCTCTAGGACCAGCGGTTTCGGCTGTGCGTTGATATGTCAGTCAGTCAGTCAGTCAGTCAGTCAGTCAGTCAGTCAGTCAGTCAGTCAGTCAGCTTCTTCTTTTATATATTTAGATTGTCGCTTTCGTAAAACTAGTGCCTACGCCAAATCTTGGGATTAGTTGTCACAGCGGACCCCAGGCTCCCATGAGCCGTGGCAAATGCCGGGATAACGCAAGGAGGACGACGATGTTATAATAATTAAATGTGTTAGTTTGTATTTTAATACCTATTTGTAATGTTTAGGTACCACTAATAAACGATAAAAAAAAAAGTTACTGTCAAGTAAATAAAACAAACATTTCTCAAGTACCTGCTGCGGCTGTCTCCTTTACGGGTGCGCCAAAGTTCATATAAAATTGTTATATAGATTATTGGTAGTCCGAAAATGTTTCTCATACAATTTTACATTATAACGATCATTATTTATAACAATTTTATGTTAATAACTATCGTAACTTCGAATGACTTATGTTCATAATGTCATTCATCATAAATACGTTTTATACTAATGTTTATGTTTATATACTTATTGATCATAACGATTGCGAGTAATATAATTTATTTTATCGTTATATTATTGTTAACAGAACAGACATCACATGTGACAGTCCAGTTAGGTGCGACGACGAGCGTAGCGAGGAGGAGCGTGTTAGGTTGACCGTGAGCGAACCAGAAACGAATTTTTAATGTAAATTGTATATGTCACTGTAAAAGCTTCAGACGCGCTTCTATAAATGGCACAAGTTTTTCATAGAACTTCCCCAAAACTTTCCAAATAATTTTATGATGAATGATTTTCTTAAACACAAAATTATGAATGTTATTAAATATTTGTATAGAATTTATGATTAAAATTTTTCGACTAAATGATTATTATGAACTGTGATAGTAGTACTATTGATAATAATGAAACAAAATTATGATAAGTAAAATTATGAGAAATGATCATTCGGAGCATAAATCGGTATAAACAATAATTTTATAACAAATAATTTTATATGAGCCAATATGGACCCCTCATTTACACTTCAAACACTCAAACTTTGCGAGTGTTTTTTATTCGTTTTTGAAGAGTTCCTTGGTGTAGCCTGCGGGAAGTTTGAATCGATGGTATTGTTGTTTTGTTTTTTTGACGAAGTGCTTTATATTTTTATTTTATGACCATTATTAAAAAGAGTGCGAAGAATTTTTCATAATCTCCTTATACACGGTGTTTCCGGTATCACTCAAAACCTCAGACACCCCAACTGATTTTTATTTTTTTAAACTCATCTAGAGTATTCATCTTTTAATCTGATTGTTACTTTTTTTTAAATCAAATTTTTAATTTTCTGTACAGCTCTACTTGACTTTTAGCTCTACACTCAATAAAATAATTGCTAACTACCATCATAAACCATAAGACTATTTATTTGTGTACATTACTGCAACGACATAAGGTTTACCAATACACAGCTATAAGATGTCACTGTAAAACACTTTGAAGCTTTGTCACAGTAAACTTCAAATTGGACAGGTAATCGCAGTAAGCAAATAAACTCAATATTCAAAATGACAAGGTTGTAATTAGGTACGAGTTCAATTTGTTATGACTTATGATAAACATTAAGATTAAACTGACAAACAACGTCAAACTAGTAGCGGAAAAAATAATCGTCCAAGTAACCGGCCAGTATTAATACCCCTAAATACTGGAAAAAGGTAAACAACCTCTAGCAATGCGATATACACAATGTTGTATTACGAGTACAATAGAATGGGCACGTAAAAATAACTAATAATACTAATTTAAATAAAAATATTACCCCCATCAAGATATAGCTCAATCGATTCTACTCTCGATTCTGAACAAACTGGTTTCAGGTTTTTAGTGTTAAGTGAAACACGGTGTATAACTTAAAATCCTTGAGGGAAGAATCGAGGTGAAGAGAGGCAGAGGAAGACCTTGAAAACCGTAGATGGCGCATGTTAAGGAATGGTGCTCTAGCCACACATACCAAGGAGTCAAGACGAAGGCCGAGAATAGGCAAGATTGGAGAATGGAGAATGCTGCAACGACAGAGGACGAGGCCTTCTAAATAATGATGATGACGATAACTTAAAAGCTCAGGGGCGTAAAAAGTTGCTCCAGAGACGATATTAGATCGGATAAAAATTATTTCGGTCTAAAGTGACAACATATATATTATCAGAATTTATGTTTGAATTAATTAAATTTTTGACAAATTATGAAAACATTAAATGCAGGTGGATGGTTACAACGGTAGTGAAAGGCCTAAGAAAAGATGGATGGAATGTGTGAACAAAAAAGTGACCAAGGCCTCCAAGTGTTCCGAGCTGGTTCAGGCATCCGTCCGGTAAACGGAGTACGCTGGTTCGATTCCAGCTCGGAACACTTGGAGGCCTTGGTCACTTTTTCTTTTTATATGACATTTATTTAATGTTTATAACATAATAGTAGTGTGACTACTTAAGGCCATGCATCGATAAATATTAGGATTTTAGATTCACTGGTGTGCTTAGCCCCGGAAACCTAGAGATCTGATTTTTGGATATGTATATCTTGACTATATGATTGAAATTTTTGTACAGCTCGAAACACGAATGCTTACAATTTTCTCGATAGAAATTTAATCCAAAGTAAGGCCTTAATTTTTCGTTTAACTAACATTGTGAAAAAAATATGCAACTTTAATCAGTCTAATCTACTTTAAAGTGAAGGTTTCCAAATTATCTAGTCTCTCGTAGAAGGAAATATTTTTTATTATCGTATATACAAAGATTTATCATCATTTACGATATCATGAATTCAACAGAAAACGGCCATTTTATGCGGTTTCGTTTCTCTTTCTTTCATACGTCAATCGTATACATGTGTCCTTATTGTCAAAAATGTCAGACGGCCGGCGGGCCTCGAGGAGGCAAGACCTATGTCAAATCGCGCAGCGTTTTTGACAATTTATAATTACGAAAATTTGGACGTAGTTTAGCGAAAAGGATTTATCTCCATAAAATTGCCATTGAAATGAATGACTATTGTTATTGTCAGAAAGTTTAAATTCTATTGGCAATGTTTGTGGGTTAGATCCTTTTCCATAAACTACGTTCATTTTGTATATTTATTATATATACGCATGTGTGCGTATTGCCAAAGCTACGTCAAACTCTATACTATTTGAGTTACAAGATGCTATGAAATTTCGACACGAAAGATAATGTGTCCGTGGCCCTGTGGTACCAGCCATCAGCTAAATATGCTAACTTCTAGGTGATTTTTTTCCATTTTATTTCGAAATTTCTACTTTTTGTTTTTTTTTTCTTTCTTATTATACCAAATAAATTATAAAATAAAGAAATTAATATTAATTCATCTTCAAAAGAAGAAAACCTTTTCTGAGGGAGCCTAACCTAATGTATACAATGTTGTTTTGTGTGTTGTACATAATTTACACAATTATAAGTGAAATAAAATAAAACAAAAATAAAAAAATACATTTATTGAAAAATAAGAATAGATATTGCAATAAAAAAAATACAATGTTTAAGTTGGTTGGCCACGCAACGGGATTTGAACCCACAACTCTGGAGTGAAATCCTTGTACATATTGGATTGGACTGGCCCTGCCGGCCTGCTAAAGCTGATGTCCCTTGTTCGAATCCCGCCAAGGGTATTTATTAGTGTGAGGAGTACTTACAGATATTTATTTGGCTCATTTTCTCATTTCATCATCTCCAAGGCCATTTACATAAACGACTCATGGTTTTATAGGTACTGATAAGTTGGATGTGTTTCAGTACAATTTTAAAATGTTAAATCTGCCGTTTCGGCTTGGCTATTAAAACATAAGTAGTTATGTCGTTCCCTGCTATAATTCTTTGATATTTTCTACTTAGTACGTACTTCGCTGTCAAACAACCTGTATGGTCTGTGCAGTGATCTTTCTGTTCTGCGGTTGTCTGTGATTAAAACTCGTTGACGTTAGTATGTCAAAATATTTTCTGTAGCTTATGCTAAAAATACAAAAGATACAAAAACAATGGAATAAGAAAGGGAAAAGACAGACTCCAGGTACATGGTTATTTTTTAAATACATCCAGCAGCGGGGCAGGCAGGGCCCAAGGTGACCAACCTACGCGAAACGACGATCGGGACAATGATCGTCGAATCAACCAAGTATCTCGACCATTTTCGAGAACTGGCGCAGGTAAGTACCTACTTTTAGTACGGTACCACGCGGTCCACAAGATTGTATGGAAAATACAAACTGCTGGTGAATTATCCTAGTTATGAGGTCATGTCTGTCAAGTTGGAAGGTCAGATGGCAGTCGCTTTCGTAAAAACTAGTGCCTATGCCAAATCTTGGGATTAGTTGTCAAAGCGGACCCCAGGCTCCCATGAGCCGTGGCAAATGCCGGGATAACGCAAGGAGGATGATGATGAGGTCATGTCTGTGCAATGTGCCCGAGTGACTCACCGGGATAGTGTCCGACAAATGTTATTATTATTGTTTATATATAGCTAAACTCAAGCTTAATCCAGAACTGTAAAATAAACCTAAGAATTGGCTTTCTCTTTTTTAGGGTTTCATACCAAACATAGGCACAAAAGGAACCTTTCTGATGCGGCTCGGCCCGTCTATTTTCTGCGCGTTCGGCAAAATACTCTATGACTCTATGTCTCTTACATAGTTTCTCTTAGTGCGTTTTCACATCATCCGTTCCGATATCGGATGTCGGACCCATGTCCCGTATATTTACGCCACCATCTTTGATTTTTTTATTTTGAAATCTTTCCTACATCCGATATCGGATCGGATAATGTGAAAACGCACTTACACACTACTTTACTTTTTAAGTAAGTAAATAAGTTAATCTTCTTTATTGCCCCACAAAGATAACAGGTTTACAAATTTAATAACAGAATTACATTGAAAATAAAGGCAGCAACAGGCGGTCTTATCGATGTATGCGATCACTACCAGAATTCCTTATTAGGGTAGCACGAAATAAAGCATAGTTTTGGTATTTCCGATGAACTACAGTATGGATTCTTCAAAAAAGGAGTGTACTTAGTTTCTAATGGGTCGGCAACGCGCATGTGACACCCCTTGAGTTGCAGGTGTTCATAGTTTCCGGTGACCTCTTTTCCTCTTACCTGCCGCCGACGTGGTATAAAAAAAATTGTAAAAGGTAATTTAAATAATATAAGGTACCTAGTTTTAATTAACAACTTTAAAAACTTGTGTTTTTAACCAACTTCCAAATTTCGAGGAGGTTATCATTTATCAATTCGTCTGTAATGTTTGATGTTTGTTACTAAGTAGACAGGTTTCGATTTTTTTTTAGTGTATGTACATAGAAAGCCAGTTCTGATAATTGGATTCTGGGGAAATCGAGAAAACTCCTAAAGTCTGAAAGGCGCATAATATACCTATAGTGATTTTTGTGTTTTATTAGAACATCATGCATTTCCATTCAAAACAGTCACATATGGTGAAGTGGAACAGTTTATGATGATCAGAGCGGAACTCTTCAACGACGAATTTAACGAGTTAAGTTTTTTAAGCACTTTGAGGTTTCAAGTCAGATTTCGATCATGCTGGAGTTTTGGTGATCTCTTTTGGATACCAATCCATGAAAGATCAAGGGAACTTCTCAAATTTGAACGGCGCACTTGTAGTGACTTTTGTATTATCACCAAAGTCTCTCTAATGTTTTGGATTATGAATAAGGACAAGGACTTACATTTGACGAAGTGGAACTGATGATGATCAAAACGGAACTCCTCAAAAACGCATAGCTCGTGTTAAGAGATTGATGAAAGAACTGCTGATGATGATCCGATTAGGAGCCCTTCAGTGACACATAGCTCATGTTAGGGGATTTGCTCATTTATGCGTTTGTGTGTATGTAAATAAATAAATAAATAATAAATATTGGGGGATATCTTACACAGATCAACCTGGCCCCAAACTAAGCAAAGCTTGTACTATGGGTGCTAGGCGACGACGATATACTTAATTATATAAATATATACTTATATACATAGAAAACATCCATGACTCAGGAACAAATATCTGTGTTCATCACACAAATAAATGCCCTTACCGGGATTCGAACCCGGGACCGCGGCGTAGCAGGCAGGGTCACTACGCGCTAGGCCAGACCGGTCGTCATCATTTCATCATTTCATGTCGCAGTCGCATGTGCGTTTCGTGTATGAGGTGCCTGGCTCGCTTTTATGTAGTGTTATATAAATTCGGATTTGTGGCTCGGTCCGTGTTATCAAGGTCCGGGTACCCAAGTTTAATATGTCCGGATTCACGGATTCTAAGTACAGTCCAGTTTGCTTTCTACGTACAGTAGAATGGATGCGTTTTTAATTTTATAACAGTGAGGAATGTAAATCATTCTGTAAAGGACGGGTTCGGTACCTCGGCAACTTAGCACTGCCGGGACTACACGAATACACAAGCAGACATTTAGAACGGGTACCTTTGTCTTTTGACAGAGAACAGGTCTTGGTAATCATAACTATCTAGGAGGCAAACGGTAATTAGTTTTCTTACTTTCATTTGATAATCCGGTAAATTTTTTTTGCAAGGTTCAGGTGTTTCGAAATAGAATATTCATTTATTTTCGAACAATACTATAAGGCCCAGAAACTTCAAGGTACTACGTCGTTTAATATACACATAGTTTTAAGTAGAGGAGTTGAGTAGTTTTATGTGCTCTGCCTACCCCTTCATGGGATACAGACGTGATTGTATGTATGTATGTTGTATGTATGTATGTATAGTTTTAAGTTTATAGTTTTAAGCACAATGTTAAAAGCATGGAGTAGAAGAAGCTCATGTGTTAAAGAATGGTACTTATGTGGTAGCTTTTACATGTGATTAGAAGACTGTAATCAGGTCCGACTAAACAGGTTCGTCCTTGCCACTAAAAAGCGCCGTGATGTCATCGGATAGTGACGGATGAGAGAGTGTTTAGAAAAATGCAATAAAAAGTGTAGAGACTTGAATATCGACCTGTGGTATACTGACGTATGTGATATCTGCTGGTTCCCGAACCGTTACCACTTTTTATTTATTTGTTAGGTAGATAAGCGACCAATTATATATACCTACTCCATTTTTTTCTATATAGAGGTATATAGAAATAGGAATCGAAGATGGTATGGAAAATATCCTTGTACTGCATTAACTGTCATCTTCATAACTAAAACATAAATCATGTCTGTAAAAGTAAGTACAAGGAATCTCTGGGCAACTTGCCCGGTGAAAAACCAAAAAGCTATTTATTCTATAGTGCGTTTTTAAATAGTTAAGAGACAAATATTTACATGTTAATAAATATTTTTAAGAAAATTCACAAACAACGAATGGGTCTGTTTCTACATGAAGACGTGTAACCATCATCATTTCTTAGCATAAGGAGTATACGATAAGGCATAACATCGCTTCTGGTATTTGATAGGTACTAGTACTACTTAGAAGGATTGATCATTACTAATATGTAGTAGACTGGACTGGTATGGTGAAGTTAGAGAGTTACTTCAGATAATATATAAAGAAGGTCCTCTTCGATAGTACTAGGAAACCCTAGGCTTGGTCCATTCCTTGGCCAAAGAATTTAGCGAGTAATATTGATGTAATAGGCATAGTTGACTAATTACTCGGACTTCCCGTGGGAATTCATTTTGGTGGATTATTTGGTTATTTTTAAGTTAGTCTATATTTATTGTGTACCTAAGTTTTTATTTCAGATACCAGTTAAAGGATTTTATACAAATAATGTATATTATTTATTAGTTAATTCATTATATCCAGTACACGACATGCTAAACGAGCATAAGGTACAAAGTAAGCGTAGGTATATACCTAAGTCTGTATTATGATAAACTCTTATTTCATATATTAATTTCCACTAATTTTTAGCCACTGTTTTTCTTTTTTTATTTATTTTTTTATACTATGTCGGTGGCAAACAAGCATACGGTCCGCCTGATGGAAAGCGGTTACCGTAACCTATGGACGCCTGCAACTCAAAGAGTGTCACATGCGCGTTGCCACCCCATTACAAACTTGTACACTTCCCTAAATTATACTATACTAAAGATTAAAAAATAACTTTGCTAAAAAAACCTTAGTTAACGTTCTATTTTTCAAAAACTTTAATTTTGTTTAATATTACATCAGTTTTATTCTAAATATGATGGTTTTGTTAGGTTGTTTTTACAGCTTCAGGTTTTTTACTGATCTATCACATAAAACTTGTCAGTAAGTAAGTTCGAATTTTGTACTTTTTTAATGAATTGTGCAATAAAGTTTACATAAAATAATATTTACAAATATACATACAATCAGCCTGTATCCCATAAAGAGGTAGGCAGAGCGCATGAAACTACTCATGTTTCTATGCCAGACTTGGCAAATAAGGGGTTGAAAGGAAACGAAACTCTGACAAAATGTAAAATAAAATAATCATCAGTTGATTTACCTTGTACGTTAGTTTGAGCTAGCCAGTGCGTTTATGTTTAATTTACAGTTTTAAATTAGTCTTGACTAAACTGAGCTTGGCTTAAAATAATAAATAAAATTAATACCTTTCTGATGGATTGGACTTTGACTAAGGGGATTCTAATGTCAGCAGAGATAGGTACTCTATACGTACTAGATAGGTACTACCTAGCTGTGAAAATTGATGAAGATAATATGTTAATGACTAAGGATCTGTCTACAGCTTCAACTACGGACAGTTTTTGAGTAAAAGGGTTCCTAATACCTAGATTTTTTACTATGTTTATGGGACAACATACGTATTGTCTGAAACCAGTTCTGGTAACAATTAGCATTCATAAGTCATAACTACTTATTAATTTGGGCCTCAATCCTCTGTTCTTGAAATTATCGTCCAGTCGTATCGAATTCCTCAATAATTTCACACCCTATTTTTGTTGTTACAAAGCCTCTCTCTCTTTCAGTTCGATTAAAGAGATTTTTTTATGTTCAGCTGTTTACCTGATTTGACATCTTTGTTTTAAAAACGTGATTTTACTACCTACTAAATTTCTTTAAACTTTCAGTTAAATGTCAACAATCAGGACAAGGTTTCGCTTTCATCTTGGCTGCAGAAAGAGGAACCGCCGGACTACCCGAGACGTGTTGAAGATCCACCTTCTGAGTGAGAACAACTGAGAGAGATACAGATTCTCTCAAGATATATGAATATTCTACACGGTGTTTTCTTAATTACGTTAATTTTAAGGATGCATTCCTATTATTCCTAATCTTATAATATTTTCAATAGATTATAATTTAGGCTTGGCACTTATAATATCCGAGAGCTTGCCTACGATTTTAATTGGATTCCAGACCATTGAGGTCAAATGGATTCTTGCAATTAAAAATCATCAAAAAAGAAATTTGCACATAGCATACCTGTATTCTTCATCTCCTTGAATACATATAAAATAAAACAACATAACTACCAAATTGTTTATTTCAATCACTTATTTTCAGAATTACATCCTTATTTGGTTACGCTTGGCATAGTTTGTATTATCATTATACACAGTAGTATATTTTATCTTGTACAGGTACTGTATGTATACCTCCAACGACTGAGACCATACCGCCATTTAATCGTTATTATTTATTTAAAATGTATATTGATTCACGGTGTCCTCATAAGTGTACACAATCAAGATACTTAGCCCCATTGAGTGAGTGTTTTTTGTTGAGTCCAATGTTTGTAGTTCTTTAAATATATCTATGGTTTATTTGACTAAAGGTAACAATATTTGAGTAAAAAAAATGTGTGACCTTCGGTTTTTGGAATGATTGCTGGTACCATATGAGACCGCTAGCCTCGCACAGAGGTAAAAGTAAGAAAATACTATAAAAATCTGTTATAATTATTTATTAACAAACAGACCTTTTCAACATAATAATATGTAATAGGTAGACATGTTAGACTACATTTAATAAAAAAGTAGGTTAGGGGAGACCGGGGATAGTTGACTAACTTTTGGCTTCAGCTCATATATCTTTGATGTTTGAATCAATTTAATGAAAATAATTGTTGTTACAGATAGAAGAACTATTCGGGTCTCTAAACCCTTTATTTTTGACGCAAGTATTTATTTGCAATTATAACACGTATCTATTCGATTTTCTAAACTCCAGACTCTTAGTTAACCTACCCCATCTTCGGGGTAAGTTGGCTAGGCGATAATTAATGTAAATAAAGAAATTATAAATTTAAATAAAATTTAAATATAGCCGGGGGCGCCACCCGGGGGCGGGCGGGTGGTCTAGTGGTAAGGACGTTAGCCGCGTAAGCTGAAGACACCCGGGTTCGATTCCCGGCTCAGCCACCAGTGGCCCCTGGTGGGGCCTGTCGTTTTTTCTTTCGTGTATGATATCTATTTAAATTTATAATTTATATATAGTAGTGTGTAGTGTGACTACTTGAAAAAAAAAACAAATCGAAAAATATTCAATAAAATAATTTGATTTGTTCCCTAATTGTAATGTAAATACAGAAAATTAATAATTTACAATAAAACAAAGTGTACGTAATGTTAGTAGCTTTTATCGAATTACAAGACACACAAACTTCAATCAATTCAATCAAATGAATTTAAGTGATACCATACGGGACCGCTAGTCTAAAATGGGTATATCTGTTATAATCATAGTACCAGGTAAGGTACAGAGAGGCAAATCTTGACTGGGGGGAAATTGTAACTGATCCATTTTATATTATGATAAAAAAAAATCTGTTTATTTCTAAGAAACGTACATGCATTTATTACATACATGATGATGAGTTCTACATAGATCCACTGCACACGCCTACCATATATAAGCAGCGGGCCGGCTTTTGAGTCTCACGCGTTCGAATTCAGAAAATTCTTGTTTTCAACCGGTATTTTAGTGACAAAATCCCGTATCGCCCCCAGTGGACACTCTAATTAATAATTCAAGCATTGTAAAACATGGAAAAAATGGACCAGTTACATTTGCCCCCCAGTCGAGATTTGCCCCGCTGTACCTTACATTAAAAAATCATAACAATAAGCGCATGATTGCATAATTAATTAATTATACAAGCTATTACTTCTTCTTCTTCCTGCCACGTTCCATCCCTGCCATATTTATTGTTAATAATAAGCAATTATCATCTTTTTTTTTTAATATTACAGCAATTTATTGTTGTGATTAGCAATATTCATTTCAAAATTAAATTCCATGAATTTGGACATACGACGTAACACGGGTACACGGACGTTCATTACATGGACCCTAATTCGGATCCGTGTAACAATGAAGGGACCGCAAACTCAACGTTCTTTCTAAGAATGAAAAGAGATTAAATCGCGTATAATTAATTTACTTATAAATATATCCTGATGTTTTCCGACGACGACATTAAAAGCTAGTTTTATTTCATGAGTAATAAATAACTATCGTCCTAACCGAAGACAATATAATTATAATCTAATGTAAGTCTATGTTGATTGGTCTTCGCGTAGTATCTGAGGTGCCAGTGAGTTGAGGTGGTGTCCAACCAGAAGTTGAATTTCTGAAATGTTGCATTTGCAAAAAAAAAAGTATTTGCAGCATGTTGTGTTAAAATGACGAATTTGCATACCTAAAGATGAATTTTCTTAAATTTCAATTGGCATGAAGTGGAATTTGCAGCTTGTTGAATTTGCAAAAAAAACTGATTTGCGGGATTTTGAGTCCGAAATTTAATTTTTCCCACTTCGTTACCATTTTTCAAACACTTTGTGCTGCGGTTACAAAGTGAAAAGTATGCGAAATAATAGAAAATTTCGGGACCATTTTTTTATCTCTTGTTTTTTGCCCCAGATCGAAAGGGCTCGTGATTCTGAGTAGGAAAACCATAAATTTTACCTACCTTAGAAAAAATATTTTTGGTGATTATTCTCGCGAAAATGCCAAATGTTAATAATGTACCTACTATTTCAGTTCTTACATGTATGGTGTTTTTCAGAACAAGTTCGCATACCAGGCTATTTCTGTCAGGTCGAAATTTCAAAGGGTCATATGTAGGTAGGCACTGAAAAACATCGTACGATACACGTGCGAAGAGGAAATCCTAAACAAGCTGTCAAAAAATCGACACGAGTTTCTGCACTTGTATCGTAATGTAGGTACTATATACCATTCAGAAATAAAACATAAGGGACAACTGTTCGAGAAACATGAACAGTAACTACTGTTTTTGAATTAAAATTTTATTAAGTCTGATAAAAATATGTAAAGTAAATAAATGAGTTGGCCGTGGCGTCAGTAGCTACTCAGTTGCTTTTGGCAACTCTAGTTACTAGCTGTCACCTTTAATTTGACAATAGAGTCCATTGATCATTTTAGAACAATTGAGTGAGACTCAATTTCATATTAATTCCGTATCAGCAAAAAGTTCAGAAAATTCATTTTGACAGTTATTAAAATGAAGTGTTTTTTTCTTGCAAAATCTGTAAATTACGCCAATTTTCATTAATTTCAAATCTAGAGGTTTCCTTAGACCGTTTCCGTATAGCACCACCTGTATTCGCATAGTGGCATAGCAAGATCTGGTAGCTGCTGCGCCACGGGTGTGAAAAATAGAACTAAAAACCGGCCAAGAGCGTGTCGGGCCACGCTCAGTGTAGGGTTCCGTAGTTTTCCGTATTTTTCTCAAAAACTACTGAACCTATCAAGTTCAAAATAATTTTCCTAGAAAGTCTTTGTAAAGTTCTACTTTTGTGATTTTTTTCATATTTTTTAAACATATGGTTCAAAAGTTAGAGGGGGGACGCACTTTTTTTCCTTTAGGAGCGATTATTTCCGAAAATATTAATATTATCAAAAAACGATCTTAGTAAACCCTTATTCATTTTTAAATACCTATCCAACAATATATCACATGTTGGGGTTGGAATGAAAAAAAATATCAGCCCCCACTTTACATGTAGGGGGGGGTACCCTAATAAAACATTTTTTTTATTTTTTATCTTTGCACTTTGTTGGCGCGATTGATATACATATTGGTACCAAATTTCAGCTTTCTAGTGCTAACGGTTACTGAGATTATCCGCGGACGGACGGACGGACGGACGGACGGACAGACAGACATGGCGAAACTATAAGGGTTCCTAGTTGACTACGGAACCCTAAAAATGGTGAAGAGGCCGGCTGTGCAATTCCCATTAAGTTTGTACAGTTGGATCACGTCTCCGATTTGGATAAAAATTGGTAGGCTGATAGAGTACATGATGCTGAGCAAGACCTTCCTTTGTTTTACCAGATTTCTATGCATTTTCGGTAACAAAAAAGGAAAGTTTCATACAATCAACCTAGGACATTTTGGGAAACCTAGTGAATCTTGCTCAGCATCATGGACTATCAGCCTACCAATTTTTATCCAAATCAGAGACGTGATCCAAATGTACAAACTAAACGGGAATTGTGGGGCTAGTGACTCGCTGTAGGTACGTAGTGCGTTTTCACATTATCCAATCTGACATCGGATATAGGAAAGAAGTACAAGGAAAAATTTAAAGATGACGGCGTAAATATATGGGATATCGGTCCTACATGTGATATCGGATAGGATAATGTGAAAACGCACTTACCTACATCACGGGGCTAGCAGTGTTGCAGAACGTATGGTATATTCCAAAGGGTAAGTAAAGTAAGTATTGCAAAACAATAAAAAAATACAACGCGATTTATAGATACCTAGGTAGCAAGGAAATGTTATTGTAAGAGGGGTTAAATAAACTACTTAAACCTATACCCAAGAATAATTCGTTAATATAGATATTATAGCTGTCTCTATAAATCTCCTAAGGCGCATAATATGGAGTGTAGAAGAAACTCCATAAGCTATAGTAACGTATAGTAGCTTTGATAGAAACAGAACTATTCGTTTTGTTATTTGACATTGGGCGTATGAATTGAATACAATATTAGTTACAACGCCATCTGTGAAGCGTGAAATTGTCAATGTCATTTTGCCGAAATATTTTTCTTTGGCTGACTGCCGACAGTTGTAGTTTACATTTATGAAGCTAGATGGAGCTTTAGCTGGGCTATTGCTCCGCGGAACGCATTTCGGCGCTTCTATGTGTGCGTGCTTGCGGGGGCTGAGGAAATTGACAAGCGTGGCCTATGAGCTGTCAGTCGCTCCTTTAGTAGCCCCTTAAAAAAATACAAGTTGAAATATTTTCTATGAAATAGTACATTACGATACAAGTGCGTAAAAAATGAAGTTCGAAACGAGTGGCGATAAATTAAAACACGACCGAAGGGAGTGTTTTAAATCGACACGAGTTACGAATTTCCTTTTCGCACGTGTATCGTACGACGTTTTTCAGTACAGATGAGCCTCCGAAGTTTCGACCTGGCATATAATGATTATAATGGACCACTTCTCGCACTAGTGCGTAAAAAAAACACCATCTGTACTGAAAACGAATTTTATTGTCTCTTTAAGTGTTCATATGCTTTTTCACCATTTCAAATATGTCTATGACATATGTATGTATTTACACTGATGTCCGGTCTTGTATACGGTATCTAACTTTTGACATTTGGCAACTTATTCTCACGCGGCCTAGCCGAAGTGACAATCATTGATGCCACGTGGCGATCAGAGTCTGGCTCCGACGCGTCACTATAGAAGAGGTAATTAAGAGCCAAGAAACGCCTACCATAGTGTTGAAAACACAAAGGAAATAGTAAAGTAGCCGAAATCCGATATGTCGCGCCAATACGCAAGCGCGATATGTTTAGCGCTTCGTTTCGTGAGCGAAACTCAACGGCGTGAAAACTTAGGATATGTTTAGGAAATATGGCGTGAAAAACAATTATATGGCGTAGTGCAAGTTGTTCGCTAGATGTCACTGTTACGCCCGCAAACTGGGTAATGACTTATTGTCGTAAAATGTATAAGGGACCGGCCACATCAGAGCGTCGCGTGTCTCGGGGCGCGCAACGGACGTCCGCGCCACGCCACCTGAGTGTAATTCAAAAAACGTCTCCTCAGTACATTTTGTATAGGAAGGACGTAAGACGCGCCCCAGGTGGCGTGGCGGCGGGTTGCGCGCCCCGAGACACGCAACGTTTAAGTGGGAACGCTGGATAAGTATTTTTTGATGTCCAAATTTTTGCTGGATGTCGCTGTACCACTTGCAAACTAGCGACCGACATTCTATGGTTAATTATATGTAATTAAATTGTAAATTTTGATATTAATTTTGGGATTTCAAAAATAAGTTCGTTTTTTTGCTCAGATTCATAATGGTAACATCAAACCTAATTAAAAATTCCGCCATAATCCCGCCATAAATATGTGACGTTCTCCAAATGTTTTATGTGCTTTAAAGAACTTTTAGACATGGAAAGTCACATTAAAAGTTGATTAACTGAACTTAATAATAGATGGCGCTGCATCTGAAAATCTTGTCTGATAACTCTATACCATACTATTCAATAAATTTGGCAAATTACCCAGCCAGCCTGGAAGAAATGACAATCGACGATTGACGCTAAACGCCGATCGAAATGCAGTGGATCTCTCGCGACACTACAGAAACAGGATCATTCCATGGGCTGTCCCGTACAGATGCGTCATTATTTCGTGTGTTGAGATTTTTTTTTAAGTTTAAAGCAGGCCATAAATTTTCTGTGAATACATAATTCTCTGTTAAGTGCTATGTCTGGCCAACCACTCAAAAATGAGTCGAGGTTATCCCACCATCGCCGATGTGGACTGCCGGATCCCCGGTTTGACTCGTGGGACTCCCACTTCGTGGTTTATCTTAGCCCACAAGTCGTCCGGCATTCGGCAGACACATTCATGACCAGCCCAGTCCCATTTCACCTTAGCAGCTTTCCGAGCTACGTCTATTATTTGTGTCTTAGAGCACAGCGTAGTGTTCCAAGAGCAAAAGGAAGAGTCACAAAACGCTTACGACGCGACGGCGATTGTGACCCAGAAAATCGTTCCATCAACACAGAATTTTGTAGCCACGATTAAATCGAAATAACGATTCCGATTCCCTAGAGTTTCATCAGTTATTCATTGCGTTGTGACCTTTCTGTTTACGACGTATAAACCATGTTTAATTTGGGACGTACTCTTTTATTATTTTCCTTGTTATTCATATCGCTTTCTGTGTTACCGACATGAGGATTAGGTTTTTATTGCAGAAAGACTATTGGGATATCTTTAAATGCTTGAGTACGGACGATATTTACAACCATTTTCTCGTACAAATATTTAAAATGTAACAGGCGATCGTTTACCCTACAAAAATTAAATACGAAAACAAGATATATGCAAAACTACATCACTAGAATCACTGGTATTAAATTAACTGTATTAAGTTTTTTTAAGAACATCGTCCGTTTTAAATGTAAAGATGTAAATTCCTTAGAAAAAAGAACGGAGTACAGTGCACATTTGCACAACATTTGTTTGTAAATACAAATTTAAATGCATTTTTTATCGCTAAAACAGCTTTTCTTAAGCGTCTGAATTAGTTGGCGTCTTGAGAAAGTTGGGAACCTTCTTAATTTTATTTTTCTTATATAATGCTCAGCGTGTGATTAGAGCTACAAAACGGCGGCAGATGAGTGCCTGCACCAATCAATCCTAGCACAGCGAGGCAATTCTATTGAGCAAGATTTACCAGCCTGTCCCCTCTGTGTCTTATCTCGTCTGCCCACAGCGGGCGAGACAAGGCTGAGCGCACGATCAGCGCGGCCAGGCGGCGCGAGCGTCGGCGCGGCTGGCTCAATCCTAGCCAATCGACAATCTGTCTCTTGAACAAGACTTACCAGCCTGTCCCCTCTCTGTCTTAGCGCGTCTGCCCACAGCAGGCGAAATGAGACTCAGCGCACAATCAGCACGGCCAGGCAGCGCGAGCGTCGGCGCGGCTGGCTTAATCCTAGCCAAGCGAGGCAACCTGTCTCTTGAGCAAGACTTACCAGCCTGTCCCCTCTGTGTCTTAGCGCGTCTGCCCACAGCAGGCGAAACGAGACTCAGCGCACGATCAGCGCGGCCAGGCGGCGCGAGCGTCGGCGCGGCTGGCTCAGAGTGGCGTGCGCATATCGCCGCCTCTACCATAGAATCGATGCTAGCTGAGCGAGGCAACTGGCCGATGGATTCTCGCCTGCAACAAAAAAAAAACTAAGTAGGTAATAGTTTATATCGTGGACCACTAGAATGATTTCTATCATTCGCTTGCCTTTATCCCAATTACTTGGGGTCGGCGCAGCATGTCTTGTTCTTCCATACCTTTCTATCGCACGTCATCTTATCATTCACTTGCATTCGTTTCATTAAATCTCTCACACCGAGCGTGTATCAGAAACGCTATGAAAGTGTGTGAAGCGAAAGTGGTTTGTCAGGATCGTAGTAAATGGAAATCCGTGATCTCTGCCTACCCCTCTGAGAATCAGGCGTGATTGTATGTATGGATGTATGTAAATCTCTCATCAGCGATTTGACAGCCCCACCGGTGCAAGATAGGTAGGTGTAAATAAGTTTTAGTTTAAACGTCTTTGACATATGCAAGAATTGTACAAAAAAGCTTATAAGTACATAGTAGGAATTAAAGTAAAGTGTAAAGTAAATTCATTCTGAAATGAAACTGTTGCTATGTACATTTGTTATCGCTTATCATAATTTGTCATCGAACGCATGCATTAGTAAATTAGATGTTCCAAAATTGTGTTTAACCGACATCAAATACGATTCGATTCATCAATCTCATGGTTTTGGATAAGGGAATGATCTTGTTTACCCATATGTAACCTTGTTTATTGTGAAACTAACTATGCAATAAAATAAGATACCTAGTTAACAATTCAGTTTAAAATACCTAGCACTTTTAACATTGACATATCCGATCTCCATAATTTCGTTTTTAGTGAATAATGTTTGATATATCTTTATACATATTACAATTAGTAACAGCGTTTTCATTCCCACGCATACAGTAGGCTAAAAAAAACAAAGTATGTCGAAATGATGTCTAATTAAATAATTGTAAAACTACATACTGTCCGTCATGTTTTCTCCCAAACTAAAATACGTCTGCTCATTGCTCGAAGGTTGACTAGCTGAGAGTGCCTTATAGCATCACACTTGCAATAGAAAATGATTAAAAAAAGTTAAACTCTAACTAGAAATTTCATAACGATTTTTCTATAAATCTCGCTCTGCCTGCGTTCAAATAGCACATTTAGTAGATTAGTTTTTGAATAGTTAGTTTGATGAATTGTATGCTCATCATAATGTGATATCAATTGTATTTATTTAATGATCCTAAAAGCAAAAATTAGTACTCCAGCCAGTCATCGCTTTTAAATAACTGAGGCCATTAGAATAATATCTGATGGATGTATCAATTAAAATAATGAAGCCTTCATCAAATTACACAGCTCTCGTCTAGTGGCGACACAGCGCCGCGGCGCGCTGCTTAATTTGCATTTCAATGTTACTATCTTTTCTAATTTCTAAGGGCATAAGCTAGACGGAGAATCAAAAAGAAATATAAGTTTTTTTGCAAAAAAATCATTTTTGGGCCAAAACACAAGCTTTTATCGCCGATTGTACCTTTCTTTCAACAATCATCTACTGCTCTCCGAGACGTTTTTAAAAATCCCTTACTCGATTTGGATGCGACGTTTCATAACAGAGTTCCTATAACCACTTTTCTGCTCCATCATCAGATCAGCTCCATGATACCATAAATAAATAAATAAATAAATAAATATTGGGGACACCTTACACAGATCAACTTAGCCCCAAACTAAGCAAAGCTTGTACTATGGGTGCTAAGCGACGATATACATACTTAAATAGATAAATACATACTTATATACATAGAAAACATCCATGACTCCATAATATTGCATTGTCACGTGATTTACATATGTGTGCAAAATTTCAGCTCAATCAGAAACCGGGAAGTGGGTCAAATTTAGCTTCTACGTTTTGACCCAAACTAACATACTAACAAGGCAAGTTAAATAAAAGCTTGTAATAATAATTTTCAGTACAATGGTGTTTTTTTTACGCACAGTGCGAGAAGTGGTTTATTATATGCCAGGTCAAAACTACGGAGGGCCATCTGTACTGAAAAACGTCGTACGATAAACGTGCGAAAAGGAAATTCGTAACTCGTGTCGATTTAAAACACTCCCTTCGGTCATGTTTTAATTTATCGCCACTCGTTTAAACTTCCTTTTTACGCACTTGTATCGTAATGACAATCGTTGACACCGCGTGGCGTCATATCATATGATTACCATAATTATTATTTCAGTAGTTCTTTGAAAATCTGCTGGTAATCTTATGACGACCGGTCTGGCGCAGTCGGTAATGACCCTGCCTGCTACGCCGCGGTCCGGGTTCGAATCCCGGTATGGGCATTTATTTGTGTGATGAGCACAGATATTTGTTCCTGAGTCATGGATGTTTTCTATGTATATAAGTATTTATATATTATATATATCGTTGTCTGAGTACCCACAACACAAGCCTTCTTGAGCTTACCGTGGGCCTCAGTCAATCTGTCTAAGAATGTCCTATAATATTAAAAAAAAAAAAAAAAATTAAAAAAAAAAATCTTTGGTTGGAGGTGTGTTCTTGTGGTTGTTTTCAGCAGTGTCGTAGCACGCGCATTACAAATGAGAAGTTTGGAATACATTCAGCTCTTAGCTAACCGATTTTTAGTAAGTATATTTCAGAATATGTAATATTTCCGAAAATGGCACAGACAGAACTTATTACTATATGATATATATTTCATGAAAATCCTTAGATGAGGTGAAGCAGCAGAAATGTTTTTTTTTTCATTAACAGGTTTGTATCATGTACGTATTATATAAATAGTTACTGTGTGTGTATCGCATCGTCAGATGCATTAGGGTAATTCCGAAAGTCATCTAATTTCGAAAGTCGCATAAAAATAACCATTATTTCCATCATATCAAGATTCCCCTTTCGAAATTACCACAGCATTTCTGTCATTCGGAATTACCCTAATGCACCTTACACACATCTAAAACAACAACTCGAAAATTGGACCAAAACCATTTCAAATTAAGAAGTTTGTTTTCACTTTGTTTACAAACTATGTTCCGTTGACGTTCAAAATCGGAACATTCGATTTCAGGGGTCAGCGGCAGCGGGTGAACCATAACTCAACGGCTGGCGTTCCTATTCAAACTTTCACGGACAGAGAAATCATCTTTTGAATCGTGTTAACTGTCGTGTATTTCGCTCGGCCTTGTCCGTACAGGCACTGGTGAGAAAGAGACGCGCGATAACTAAACAGGATTCAAGTAGGTAATATTGATGTTCGGACTGTCGAATCGGCCTGTGGGTTCCGTACCGACAGTGTTGCTAGAACAGATTGATTTGTAGCTGCACAAGAATAAATGGGGAGTGAAATATTGGCGCAATAGGTCAGTGTCGATTCCCGAGTAATGCGCAATTGTTAAGATACGGAAATAAAATATTTGAGCAATTGAGCGGGAAATGAATAATGATGATGGATTTGATTTACTAAATTTGGTATCGTGTTGGGTCTTCTAACTCGTTATTTCGAACTCGTCCTTGAATTTGCCTCTTCCAATAGGTTTTTTATTAAAATCTATACAATAGGTACCCTAAATTGTTTTAATATCTATCACATTACTCCCTGTTATTACAGAATACAACAATGAACATGATTTTGATACTTATTTCTATATGAAATTACGCGACAACGAGCACTAGACGGTCTTTCCGTACTCAACGCGTGGGGACGGCCAACCCGCCGAGTCTTAAAAAAAGTGATTTTTATCACATAAGTTTACTTTAAAACACCAAAGTATTATAAAAGCTGTGTAGAATATAAAATTTGCTAGCCCATAGGACCATGCGGATCACTCCAGACTACTTTAAAAATCTAGTTTTATCCACTCAAACTTTATTTCAAATAAAGTATGCCGGTCTTGCCCGCACTGACCTTAACTTTTTCTTTAATTTTTGTACAAACTTTTTGAGAACTGCTGTCTTTATGTGAAGAAAGGTGGAGTGGAGGAACATTTTCACTGTTAATACAAACATATTGTCCTCATTTTTTCACACAATTTATTATAAAGTAGGTATACCCCAGCTTTGCCCCTTCATCATCATCATTAGGTGACGAATTAAGGATTTCTCACACCGTCTCTTCCCGTGGGTTTCGTAGAAATCGACTGTGGCATATGAGTTCAATATGGCGTGGGCGAGGGGCTAGCACCCTGTCAGTGCAATTGCACAATGTTTTTTTTTTTTCAACCCCTTAATTGCTAAGAATGGCACTGAAATTTGAGCAGTTTGCTCTGCCTACCCCTTATGGGAATACAGCAGTGAGTTTATGTATGTATATAAGGGGAATACATCACACCAAATTTCAGGTTTTTGGACCCCTCCCCCCTATGTCAGTATCCCTTTGAGGGATTGTCACATTTAGTTATGTATGTATATAACTTTAAATAATGTATTATTTGTTAACAGGGTCAATCCGAGCCAACAGTAACATGAGTCACTTTTTTTGCCATATTAATTTGAACCATATCACTGGGCTAGAAAAGCGTTCGTGTCAGACTAGCAAAAACGGTCCACATGAGAGGGTCAACGTTGGGGCTGGTGTCCCTTTCGCACGTGTGACCAGTATTACAGAGATTACTATAGTAGTAGTATTTTTACCTGTATGCTACCTAGGTTTATAAACTTCTTAAACTTTTTTGTATTATATCCAGTCCAAGGTATAAATTATTTACATTAAACCAAAGATTTGCATACCTATTAGTAGATTTGGTAGTAACTTTGAATATTGACTGGTATCCTCAAATTATGACAGTGATGACCTGATGACGTCATTCAAATGATTTTGACAGTGGCAATAAGTGCGAGAGGGACATCGGCCCCAACTTGTGTATGAAGAAGCGACCGTCCCTTTTCCTCTTAAACTACACTCAATTTAATTTCCTTTGTAGTTTCTCTACAGAAATTTACACGTTTCACTTTAAAAGATGGTAGAGTTAACTAAATAAACTCTCTTTAGCGAGAGGTAGCGCTTAAGCACTGTAATCATTTACTCTCATTTGAATAGTAAAAGTTTAAAGAAAGGAGAAATTGTGCTTCTGTGAAAAATGTTTAGATTAAGGAAAGGAAATGCTAGATTATTTAAGAACAACTGTTTAAGTCTATTTACAATTCTACACCAACAATAGATTAATGATACTGAAATATTCAGGGTGATGGTCTGAATCGTTAAGGGGGGAAGCAGTATGAAAATTATATGAAGTAGGTACCTACAACGTTTTCCCTTGTGTTAATTTTATTGTATACTAAATAACAAATATATGATTTATATTAGATTTACCTATAGAGTAGAATTATTAAAGTGATAAAAAGTAGGAAAACCGATCAATGTGACAAAAACGCCCTTGTTTTAAAATTCCAAATCAATTCAAACTTTAAAGGGGCGTCTAAACGGGTCGTTTATTCACTGCAATATGTGGCCAGCAACTATTGGTGCCTTACACTAACACGTAAGTAAGAGAGAGATACCAATAGTTGTAGGCCACATATTGCAGTAGAAATATAGCCTGTTTAGAAGCCCTTTTATGTACATCTGATACCACACTTGACCTGCATCAAAAAAAAAAAAACACCAGACGGCGTCAAATGTGTACCTACCTACCTGCCTATTTACTTACCTTATGGAACCAGTATAGTATTACCTATAATAGGTACACACATGTGGCAAGGTAGTAAAGTCTGTACTAAATACTATACCACTAATGTGGTAGGTACTTACTGATTTTCACGAAACATGGCTAAGAACACTCCCGACTAATTCAGTTTTCAATAAAAAAAAAACTAAATCTAAATCGGTTTATCCGTTCGGGAGCTACGATGCCACAGACAGACACACACACAGACAGACAGACACGTAAAACTTATAACACCACGTCGTTTTGTGTAGGGGGTTAAAAATTGTTCTAATGAAATTCCGCAACATGGCGCGTAGTCTGGCGACGACCGGTCTGGCTCAGTCGGTAGTGACCCTGCCTGCTGAGCCGCGGTCCCAGGTTCGAATCCTTGTAAGGGCATTTATTTGTGTGATGAGCACAGATATTTGTTCCTGAGTCATGGATGTTTTCTATGTATATAAGTATGTATTTATCTATTTAAGTATGTATATCGTCGCTTAGCACCCATAGTACAAGCTTTGCTTAGTTTGGGGCTAAGTTGATCTGTGTGAGGTGTCCCCCAATATAAAAAAAAAAGTCATATATTTTTGGTCAGGCTTTCCTAAATAGGTAAACGTATAGTAAGTATTAAGTAAAGTGCCTGTGACTAATACGGCCAGGTGATTTCGGGCTAGTACCACAGAATGTATAATAATACAAGTACAGAAGGCCCACTCCTTTGATGTTCATGAAATGCCGCTTTTTTAAGTACCCACGTAATTTTTAATACTACGTCGGTGGCAAACAAGCATACGGTTCGTCTGATGGAAAGAAAGAAACCGCACGTAACGTGCGCAGCGATTTACGATAGGGTTGCCTGTGGATTAAAACGAACTAATATTCAGATAAAATGTCATACCATTATATTCAAGTCTTGGTTACTTTCTAGGTACTTTATATATTTTTATTTAAGTTCCAACATCACAAGCACAGTATAATAAAGAGTACTATCGTACAGTATGGCCACTCCCGCTCCCCGCTGAAAGTGCCGCCCAACCCCTCTCGGTTACCTCAAAGTTACAGCCTGTCAAAAACGAGAACAGTCAACCTGTCATATCTCACTCATACAAGCATGGTACGCGTTCACCTACACGAGCTTAGAATGTGTGCTTAGAATGTGGGCTGTGTGGAACGCGCCTCTTTCATATATTTGCTCGCCAGTGTCCGAGATGTGCCACAAGCCTTATTGAACTTTTCCGTGGTCCTTAATCAGTATTAAGTAGTAGATCCGTGGAACTGTCCTATGGTAATAATTTTATTCATGATGTCCATTTAACTAAGCATTATTAGCCATTCCACACGCGGACATCGCATATGAACCTTAAAAAAAAACTCGGGACGTAAAGTAACAATAGAAAGTGCGAACGTGCATTCCGTGAGAACGCGCGCCACCCCTGAGTAGCATGTACTTGTAGCGCGTCGATAGAATTGCGGAGTGTGCCGCCCCTGGCCAGGCTTTACTAAATAGGTAAACGTATAACGTATAGTAACTATTAACTATTAACTTTTACAGAAGACATTTTAACCCGGTCTTATGCTTAGATCTAAGAATGGCTTAACTTTAATTTACTCGCACCTATAGCCTCACATACACACACACATACACACTCACACACACTCATACACACACTTCATTATCTTTTTTAATTTCAAATTATTATGTAATCAATTTTAATTATCTCCATGTAATTGTATCACACGGTGGGCTGCAAGATACAGGCCTAGCCTAGTTTGCAGTCCACCGGACAATGCCTATGTTCATGTATAACTTTGTGTTTTTTAAATTAATAAATTTACTTTACTTTACTTTTACTTTAAGTAAAGTGCCTGTACCTAATACGGCCAGGTGATTTCGGGCCAGTGCACACAGTTTGCTAGGGCACGCACGACTAATGTCTACGACCTAATACCCTATCGCGATGGGCTATTAAGTACGCTTGACTGAGATATGCAATGTGATTACGCATGTTTGAGTGATCATATATTTAGGTTGAGAGCATATTAGGACGTTTTAATGACAAATCGATAGCTAAGTATATAACTAAATACCATTTAAGTACCTAGCTTTCATTAAAAGTAATGATGAATTGAGAATTAACTTCTATTGAACTGACCCTTTAGCACAACTTGACTTGTCGCGCGCGAGGCCATACATCAAGCGCGACTTCAAGTATGGACTCGCGCGCGACAAAGCAAGTTGTGCTAGAGGGGCTGATATCAATGAATTCGTCCTACTGGCGTATTATGCTTCCAATTTTATCACCTTATCTATGTGGATAAAGCATCCGTCACGCTTTGGCAAATAGCCCTAGTTCAGACACAGCGGAAACCGCGCGGACGCAAACCGCGCGGATCTTATTTTAATAGCATAGTACTAGACCGTTCACACTACACCGCGCGGTTGTAGTATGAACGTTCCGATCCGCGCGGTTTGCATCCGCGCGGTTTCCGCTGTGTCTGAACTAGCAAATATATGTCAGTATGAGAGTGACAGATTTGTCTTATCCACGACGTGGATAAGTGATAAAATTGGAAGCATAATACGCCGGCTGGTCACGCTTTTATTTATTAGTAGATGAGAATTTTATTTTTATTTTAAGCATAAATTATCAATGCAATTTGCCCTAGGTACTTTTGATTTTCACTACGAAAATTACCCATCCTTAAGAACCACACACGGAAAAATATATTTTATGTTCTCAAAGTGTACACCTAAATGTCTTATTTCAAAGGAAGTAAATCACATTTTTATCGAATTTAAACCATTGTAAATGATACTGAAATAAAGCAGGTATATTTAAAATTTATTAACGAACTAGCTTTTACCCGCGGCTTCGCACGCGTTAGAAAGAGGCAAAAAGTAGCCTATGTCACTGTCCATCCCTTCAACTAGATAGTTAAAAAATCACGTCAATTCGTCGCTCCGTTTGGCCGTGAAAGATGGACAAACAAACAGACACACACACTTTCCCATTTATGATATTAGTATGGATACCTATAATTCTTTAGTTTATGGTCGAAATATACAGTTTATTTATTATCAATTAACGGTAACGCTGCAAGCCTTCTACCCAGAAGGCTTGCAGCGTTACCATAACATAAAGTGACGACTTAGGGAGTATTTTTTATTTATAAGTTAATTTTAAGTTAGTACATAGTTTAGTTTAGTTAATGTATTTTCTTTATTGTATATATTTCTATTACTTATAGTATTTTATAATTTTATGTTGTTATGTAAACATGTTCATGTTAATTAAATTGATGCCCATTAAATAAATGATCTTTAATTAAATATTGGCGGTAACCATGTGTGCGCTAAGCCTTGTATACACAGTAATAAACCAGTGCTCAGAACGCTGTTCTTTTGAAGGTAAAATACGAATACATTTTTCCAGAATAATACATGAAGTTACGAGTTGTTTGCTGAACGTGGCCGGATAAATGTAAGTTATTCCTTCACAGGCTTGAATGTAAAGAAACCCTCTATGTTGACGTCATAAACATGTATAATTTTTTTCATTTATTACAGTAGAAAAATAACGCAAAATTGTACACATACTTATGAATGTCGTGTAAAGAAACTCTCTATATTGACGTCATAAATATGTGTACACATTTTTCCTTATTACAGTAGAAAAAAAAGAGTTAAAAATTGTACACATATAAGTGTGACAAATGTATGTAAGTATATGAAAGTCGTACAAGATACCTTACGATAAAAATGCTCATGAACATTTTGATGAAGTTATGTTATGGCATTTTGGCCTGGAGAGCCAAAATGCCATAACATAACTTCATCAAAATGTTCATGAGCATTTTCTAGTTTCTTGTAACGATTCTAGTATTTGCTTTATACTGATACTTTTTGTGCTATGAGAGTTACGGTAATGATAGGATTTTATTCCATTTTTCTAAGGAATTAATAGTACATTACGATACAAGTGCGTAAAAAAGGAAGTTCGAAACGAGTGGCGATAAACTAAAACACGACCGAACTCGTGGACTTTTAAATCGACACGATTTATTCCACTCGTTTCGAATTTTTCGCACGAGTATCGTACGACGCTTTTCAGTACAGATGGAGTTTTTTTTACGCACTAATAGTGCGAGAAGTGGTTCATTATATGCCAGGTCGAAACTTCAGTGGCTCAGCTGTACTCAAAAACATCGTACGATATACGTGCGAAAAGGAAATTCGTAACTCGTGTCGATTTACTCGCACTTCCTTTTTTACGCACTTGTATCGTAATGTACTATTTCACGTTTTGGGCGAAAAGTTCTTAACGATTTTCACGAAAAATTAGGTTCATTATTTCGTTTGGACAATATATTATTAACTTGCACAATATGCCAAACTTAAATTTAAACAGTGAACAAAATTGAATTATAAAAAAAAATATTTAGTTCCAAAAAATTACAAATAATAATTATTACCATGGTAGGTATATTTACTGGGCTTAAATAACTTTATAATCACATTCTAATTTCAAGCCTCGACTTCTCGTTTCGCAGAACTGGCTATTTTAGGAGAGAACATAACGAAATTAATCTAAAATGATTTAATAAAGAATCCAATTCAAATACCTATCCATTTAAAATCAGTTGAAATTCCATCAACGCCCACAACATCCCATGTCCGTTTTCAGAATTCAAACGTCCGGATATTAGCATCTTATCTTTTTAATCAAGATGGATGCCCGTAGGTAACTAAAGGCCAATTCAAATTTACACCCGAATCAAAATTATACCCGAAAAGATATCATTCAGTCATTGTGAGTCTCATCTCCACGATTTTTACAGTTATTTGTTTTGAGCTTGATGTGTGCTGTTTGGCCGCGCCTGGGGCCAGTTTACAGCTGCGGTGTGAGTGATCAGGGGCCGCGCCGCTGCGTAGATACAGTACAGTTAGTACGTGTAATATGAAAGTTTCTTACATAGGTTCTAAGGAAAACTACCGTTACCCAGTTTGCGTCTGGAACAGCGACATCTTTTAGGAAATTTGGACAGCTAAACATACTCCATAACGTCTCGAATTTTGCATACGAGTTCTCGCACCGTGTAAAAGAGACCTACTACAGTACAACTACGGGCTACGGGTAAGCACGAGATCCTTCATACGTATATCCTAATGATATCAGTGGTAGTTTGGCAGAGTAAATTCTAATTTTGGAATTGGCCTGTCAAACTCTTTGCGGTAGGAAATTGATGTCTTTAATTTAATTTAAAGAGACGAGACGATTACAACGACGAATGAAACGGCATTTTGGGAAATTGGGGTTTGCAGATTCTGTATTTACATTTGCAATTTTTATTCCATTCCTAATTAATAGTTGTATATATTATTTATTAAGGTAAAAGTTGAAAAAAAAAACTTCCTCGTACGATATTCAAATCGTGTCTCCGGGATCTAATACCAAATCTCTTTACCTATGTTTGAGTTAGATAGGTACCATTTTCATAGATAATAAATGAATTTGTTAGTGTGAGAGACAAGTTAGTGTCCAGTGATTGACGTCACATGTCAAAACAAATAACATTAGGAATTGGTAAAAAATTGGCTGGCACACGTGTTCAGTTTTTATCTTTATTTTTTTAATAACTCGATAACCGTAAGAGTTAAGACGCTAGTTTCTTAGAGAAATTAATTGTATTTGATCTAAAGAACCTTCCCTTAAAATTAACGAAATTCAATAAAAACAGGGTGTATACCTACGTGTATTTAGGAACCAGTTATTGTATTTTTCCCATTTAGTATTAAAAATCCAATATTTTTACGTACCGTTTTTCAAAACTTCACTTTAATAGGCAAGACGACTAAAAAAAAGTAATAAGTCCGTCAGTTAGATTATCAAAGAATTTTAGACAATTTTTTAACGTCACGCCTAGGTACAATTTTTACTTAGAAGTGACATCACAAACCCCCACTATATCTTTGTAATTTTTCATTAATTAGAAAAAGCGAAAAATATGTGTTCAGTATTTTTGGACGATCTAACTGACGGACTAAATAGAATGCCATTTTTATGTAGTCGTCATCCCTATTGTGCCGTCATATTTCAATCAAACTGAAAACTAATCAAAAAGTTGTAACAGTTTTAGTTTATTGTACCTATTCCTAAACATGGGATTTCCTTTATGTAACCATCGTATGGAACAAAGACTATGTAATAATGACGTATTTGAACACTATGTTAAAGAGAATGGCAATATTTATCCTCGTTTTGGACGTTATTTGATCTGACGCGTACTTCTGAACAATGTATCACTTCAAATGAGATACGTCACCTTGGTTTTCATCATTGTACGAGTATATCGCTGGTTCTCTCTTACTTTCTTTCTACACACTCTGACTCGAGAGATGAGACTGGATCTAGCGTAACTTGAGCTTTATAAGAGGCTAGTTTCCTACTAGTCAAATCAGCTTCTTTTTACGAACTGTCAAAACGATTTGCTAATATGGAAGTACTATTAAATACTGAGGAGTGACGTCACGGTCAATTAATTTACTTTATATCTTTCTCTTTGAGTTATTAAACAGAAATTATGTTTAAAAATAACTACTGTCCATATTTTTCTTCTAATTATCTGGGGCTTTCTTTTGTGCATTGCATAAAATATTTAATTTTAAGTATAGGAAACTAGCCTATTATAACAAATATTTACACTCATACAGTATGTACCTAAGCCAAAGTAAAGGCGATAGATTATGTATGTAGTGTGGCAAGTCACACTCACACTTAACTACTACTCCTAACCGTACTATGTATATAAGTTGCTACACATTGTAATTTTAGGCACAATAAACTTGTATTCAGTAACATACATTTCTCCTTTAGTCCCTACATCACATGGCGACCCTGCCAGTACGGCCTTGCGCTGCACCCCATAATTAATTTATGGAAATTTTCTCAACAGCAGCAATGTACATTTTGTTGTCGCGATGACAGCTAGTTATTGACACGACACACACAGTATGAGCCTTAACTCCTCGGGTGCCAGGCTGATTTATGAGTAATTGGAATTTGGATTTTATTCTAATTTATCAAATTTCGAATTTGATTGCCGTAATCGGCCGGGAGTCGACCGGCTGAAACTTCTAAGAAAGTAACTGTCAACGAGCGTTTAACGCGAGTGTGTGCATTACATTGCGGGCCAAATTAATTTCTATAGATAACATTTTAATTTTAATTCTAAATAAAAGTTACCTAATGAAGTACATTTCTTATATCCTATATTAACCACCGTTAAGAGATTTGCCTGTATTTAGGTTTACACTCTGTAAATCTCATGTTATATTGGTTTTCCCAAACAATTGTGAAAGTTATTTTGAACAGGCATTCCTACCGCTCATATCACTGTTCCTTTATCTTAGACGGTAGGTAATCAGGGTCGGGTTTTTGACGAATGCTTCCTCTTAAGTAAAGGCGAACATTGGGAACATAATTTCAGGTGGCGTAGCCAACATGTCAGTCGTAAATGTTTTGTAGCGAATTAAGCGCAACTATCACTGCTGTACTAATCGTACTCATTATATTTGAGACTGTTATAGTCTGGATACTCCTATAACTTTTTGACTGGCATATTTTGGAATATTTTCCTGTATACCAGCCGACATACCCAAAGTGAAAATCTTTGACGCTACGTGTGTGTACTGATGAGCGATAGGGAGGGCCAGCCACGAGCCACAAAACGATTACGAAGCGTAAGAAGCGTGTAATTGTGACGTTGGCTGACCCTGATCCTATATTTAGGCTAGATTACGGTAAACTTTAGGGCGGCGAACTACCAAATCAGTCATTGGTATAGCTTCCTTACCGATAACCTGCCAATAACACAAAGTTACCTAGACAAACCTAAACATTCATGCGGTAACTTGGAGTATCTAAGCTTAAGTAACTTGGCTACCGTTGGTCACGTTCCTCACTAAATAAACTAGGGCAACTTCAGCGTGACGTTTATCTTTATGTTATGTAAGGTACAGCGGAGCAAATCTCGACTGGGGGACAAATGTAACTGGTCAATTTTTTCCATGTTTTACAATGTTTGCATTATTAAATAGAGAATTATTATATTATGGTAGGCGTGTTCAGTGGAGGCATGTAGAACTCAATAGTACAGATACAGATACAGATAAAGTCTAAGAATTTAACATACCTCGGAACCATCACGAAACTGTGAAAAAAAATGTAATAATTTGCATAATTAACGAACAAAAGGTATAACTTAATGCACAAAAAGAGGTCTTATTGTATATTACGCATTTACGACTTATGACAAAAGTGCGGAAAAAATTAAAAGGGGGAATAGGAACATATTTGTACGATGAACCGAATCGGTCGTTCATTAAACATAGTTGTAGTTTCTCAGTAAAGTTGTTTATATTATATTATAAGACATATTATTTTGTCAATGCAGAAATGAAATAAGTTGAAGATATTCCCCCAGATATTACCAGTAGGTACCTAATTATCTTTTTTATGTTCAGTCCGTTCAGACTGATAAGTCCAAGGATAGCTTTAATGATTTCAGAGCCTAATAAGTAATCAAATTAATGAAATGTCTATTAATGGTATTCGGTATTCTCTTTTCCTTATTATTTCGGATGATATTAATGCTGATTAGGCAGTTTTTTTTTAAATTTATGCTTTCAATAATAATTTTTCTGTTTGGCGGAGTCGGGAAGAAGTAACTTCGTTTAGCCACAGTATAAAGCAGTAATAACTCTTCTAACAAATTTCACTCCGCGCGGTGCATCGATTTAAACTTTCCTAGATACACTATCGCCTACAAATTCGACACTCAAAAGTGTCCGATCGCTAAGTTGCAAATGTGTGCGTCTAGTTGACAAACGAAAACTTCGCAATGTAGTAAAAACTACTTTCATTTTTTTACAAAAACAACGTTATTTCTTAGTACTTAAAGTTCAATTTCAAATGCAAGCAATTGGCGGTTATGACATTAATGAATGTGATCAACGCGAAAGCCATAAAATTTTATTACCGCAGATCGCAGGTGTGCATATTTTTAAACAAATCTACGTCTTATTGCAACCAACATAAGTTTAATTTCGTTCGCGCTGCAACAATCTAAACGCCATTTTTACATTGGGAACGAGGATGGACAGAGGCATCATGGGAGTCGCGCTATGAGATGAAAGGCGAGAATGAGGAAATTTGCGGTATTTTTGCGAAAAACTGTTTTAAAAAATCCTATTAGATAGAAAATTTCTTAAGGAACAAAACGTTTGGTATAACATTTTTCGAGATTTTGCGTATTTTAAGCGAAAAAAAATGAGTTTTTACTGTATGATATTTTTATTGATATTATCTCAAACAAAAAAATATATAAGGTACGGCGGGACAATTTGGACTGGGGGAAAATTGCAACTGATCAATATCTCCACGTTTTGCAATGTTTGCATTATTAAATAGAGTCAACTGAGGTATATACAGGGTGTCCCACGGCGATGCCACATGGAGGGAAAGTACCTTAAATATCGTAGATAGCATATTTTGCTGAAAGAAGACTTCATTTTATTTTCTAAACTTAGTAAAAGTGCATTCAATTTTTTTTAATTTTTACTATGAGGACTTATACAGGGTGTATTTTGATAGCGGGTCAGTAAGGCCGATATGAGATCCCGTAGTCCTACATGAAAATAGTCTAAGGGAACCATCCATCAATTTCAAATTTATGAAAAATGGCATTTACAGATTTTGGAAAAAACATACAGGGTGCTAGAAAAAGGGCATTTTTGACAAACTTATATATATATATATATATATATATGTGTGTGTATGTATGTATATATATAACATACGTGTGTGTGTGTGTGTGTGTGTGCGTGTAGTGAGTGTATGTGTAGCGATTATGTGAAGGTAAACAGTTGAGGGATTGTATGTGGTGTGTGTGAGGGATGGTGCACTTGGAGAATATGAATTAAGTAGCTATTAAAACAAAGAAGAATTGAATGATGACATTAATTTATTATTCTACGTAATTTCTTTCAAAGATTTGTGTGGGTAAATCTTCTCTCCGCTCCTCAGCTATAATCTTGCGCCATTTTTCCCTTTCAACGTCTTGTTTTGAGAATCTGGAATAAAAACCTTTTTTATTACTTAAAAACGAATTTGCTATTCCCGGGTTGTTTCTTTTTATAATTAAAGTAATTTATAAGATATGTATTAATGTTATTGAATTGAAATCATTTATTTCAGACTTATTGGTCCATAATAATAAATAAATACATACATTATTAATATGAAATAGGCTTCTTTTACAAAAAATATAAATTAGCGACTCCATCATTCCATTTTTAACTATGTTCCACTTCAACCATCTTTTGTCGCCGTCCGCTCATTACTAGTATAGCGCGAGAGAAAGAGACAAACTGCGTAAGACCAAATCAAGGAATTTACTTCAATTATTCTAGAAAATAAATGTTTTTAGTAAGTTAGGAAACCATTTTGGCCATAAATGCATAATATTATAAAATTATTAACAATTACTTACCTGAAATACGATACGTCATCCTTTTTTAACGTATATAAGGTGTTATTTTTGCACTTTTTTACGGAGCACTTCGGCATGTTGCCGACACGGCGGATGAAGCGCTACTGACCGCCCAATTGTGCTTAGAACATTTTCAAGCACAATTTGCTGCGGACACATTCTAAGCCGTGATGGTGCATCTAGGTAGTTTAGATCGATGGCGCGGTGTGTCGAAAACTACTCTCCATATGCACCAAATACATGCGAAACTGGTGTATTGGGCTGGACAGTCGGGGCCGCGTTCGCGCGCTGTGTTGACGTGTTGAGTTCGGGAGAAAATGACGTCAGCACCGAAGACATATTTTCGTTACTGTAGTGTTTATGGGTGTATGGAGAACAGTTCTCAAAATGCGGAAATGTCAGAATGTTCTTTAGAATTCCTAGACACCCAGAAAAATAAGTGGTTGTTATATTTTTGCAGTGTTAGGTACAATTATTGCTTACGTAAATGGCGTAAAAGTGAGATTTAAAGCTAGAATGACACATTAAAATCAATAAAGATTTATCTGTAACGACATTTAGGTAGATGCTGCGATCTATCTAGCTCGAAAGTTTGGTACCTACTTAAATATTGTGCAAACATCTATTCAAACATTTTATGTAAATACGATTTTGTCAGTATTTAAGAAACAAACACGTACTTGAATCTTTATTAGATAAAAAGGTAGAAAGAGCGTTGGTACTAGCATAGCGCCATACACAGTTACTACGAGTAGGACAGTAGCACCGGTACAACCCTGCGTGACCTTGCGCAGTAGTAACGACCGCGTCGCCGCTGCCGGAGATTAACTACTGATTTATCCTTATACTGTGGTTTAGCACAGCGGCCTTATATTTGACTGTACGCTGCTATTTTCTAATATGTTCAGTACATAGTTCTTACCCCCTTATTAATAAACGTTCACTAAAGTTATCAAGCCGATAAAGTTCGTTTGTCCCTTTCCGACGTATTGGTGTGATAGAAAGGGACTAACGTACGTTTATGAATAAGGGGGTTAGTTATGAACTTGTGAACATTTCCTAGTCAAAGTTAGAAATAGCTTCACAGTGGGATAGAAAACCTAAAACCTTTTAGCGCTCCGCCGCGCTTTGACGCGTGGCTACTTAAATTTCACTTTGTAGTGAAAAGTTAGCATGGATGCTGTTGTAACTAATGGAGTAAATTTTCTAGTTTTTATTTAATTACATTTTGATTTAGTTATTATTAAATGTTTTTTCACGGAAACCATAAAGTATTCCGGACCTTTCTTTGGTAGGCGTACGTGGAGCCAAAGCCAACACGTAGAGTGGCGGAGAGACTTATGGCAAGAAATTACGGTTGAAGTCTAATTACCATTATTTACATTAAAAGAATTACGAATAAAAAAGAAAGTACTACTAATTGTAACCTTAATATTAGGTCTCTAGTAGTATTTAGCCGCCTCTATATGTATACTTAGAGCACTCCACAAGTAGGCCTACTGTCAGAAAATATTATTTAGCGCTGAATTTTCTTCTAAAATTAAGCAAGCTATTTAATCCCAGATATCAGCAAAAAAACCGGTCGGTTATCAAATAAATAATGAAAAATCACCTGAAAAGTTAAAAATAATCTTTAGATGTTGGTCAGGCAACTAGATACAAACAGCTTTTTTGGGCAGTCGTGTAAAAAAAACAGAGTCACATATCCAAAACTTTTTCCGAATTCCCAACTGCCGACTGTACCAAGATTCTTTGGAAACGTAAATATCAGAGTTCAGCCAAACCCAATTGGCTCCATCACCACCCTGAGAATGCGGGCTATTTTATCAGCGCGTTATTGCCAATTTTGGGCCCATTCCCTCCCACGCGCGGCCATTTGCAATACCAACTCCGACACCAATAGTGAATAGCGACTCTGATGTGTGGACAGATTCTGTTTACACAATTTGATATGGAGAGTAAAGTATTTTGACACGACCTTAACCGTGATGTGAAAATTAAAATTAAAAAAAAAATCTCCGACTAAGTAGACCGATTTTCAACAAACATAAGAACACTCCCGCCGACTAATTCAGCTTTCAAACAAAAAAAAAAGAAATCTAAATCAGTTCATCCGATCAAAAGCTTCGATGCCACAGACAGACAGACGAACACGTCAAACTAATAATACCCTGTCGTTTAGTGATGTGCAAGTTGCGGATACTTTCCAAAAGAACCTTAAATTTCTTGAAAAATTCACGCAACATTCATGAAAAATAAAGGGAATTTAAATTTATGAAATGGAAAGTTTCCATCCATACAATTGTCCATAAAAGTATGGAAAGTTTCCGAAGTTTTCCCATGTGAAAATTTCAGAATTTTGGAAATTTTCCGTAGGCACATCAGTACTTAAGATATTTCTAACTACAATTTATTATGTTTCCTGGCAGGCAATTAAGGTCGCGCGATAATTGATAAAACATCTAACCGTAACTATTGCACTTAGAAATAGTGCGACAGATACGGCTGATATTTTATTATTTATCGCACGACCATATTTGCCGGCCTGGAGAGTATTTATAGGTACGAGTCCAACGTGTGGGAATTTACAATACCAACTCCGATAGTAATAGTGAGCCGAGCTTTGGAGATATGTGGACTGGTCCTGTTTTAAATATTTAATTTGGGTTTCAAAGTAGTTTGACACGACCTTGACCCTCAGAACTCAAAAACTCAGGAAGTAGAAAAGTCGAAATAAGATGTCATATATTAAAAAAAAAAAAACTCATATTGTTCCCATAGTTGGAAGTAGAAAAGTCCTTAATAATCTATCTTGATGCTACATTTATCTTAATGCAATAATATATGACCGTAATTAAATCGTATACCAATATATTGTACGATCAACATTTTATGAAATTGTTTAAACAGAATCAGCTTCAAGGATCCGTTCTGTTATATTTTTTCAGTTATTTCTTTCTACTGGAAAGAAACTGAAGCAGAAAATCTTAAGCCATGATTTTTGTGAAACTATTTTTTGTGTAAATGATAAAAATGTATGTATTCCTCGTGGACATAAAACCGTTTCGTTGACCTCATTTTCATATTTACAAAGGATGAGATAAGAAAATCTTGTCACACAAAAGTAATATCAATTTTTTTAGGATTCCGTAGTCAAGTAGGAACCCTCATAGTTTCGCCATGTCTGTCTGTCCGTCCGTCCGTCCGTCCGCGGATAATCTCAGTGACCGTTAGCACTAGAAAGCTGAAATTTGGTACCAATATGTATATCAATCACACCGACAAAGTGGTAAAATAAAAAGTAAAAAAAAATGTGAAAATGAAAATGAATGAAAATGAAATATTTATTTTTCAAGTAGGCATATTACAATGCGCATATGAACGTCAAATAAAGCTACGCCGGCTCCAACCCTACGCCTCAGCCTCGAGAAGATTTCAGTCCCCCCTCAGTTGGGAGGGGGGTATCCACTATGGGACCGGCAAGAAACTCGGCGGGCAACTTCTTTTCAAAACATTACATCTTATAACTAACATGCATTAAATAACAAGATACAATTTAACATGCAAAAGTATTCATCAAAGAATATGAACAGACTAGGTACTCTATGGAAATTAATTTCAATAAATTATATTATTGCTTAATAATACGTCGTTCTTCTTCAGAGAAAACATATCAAATTGTCACAGAAGAAAAAGATAATATGAATCTCAATATCATTAAATATGTAATTTACCTACACAACATAAAATATAAAATATTTGATGTGCTTTCTTATCTGAACTGTGTCCTCTATACATAATACAATTATTTGTATATGTGATATGTTAGGGTACCCCCCTACATGTAAAGTGGGGACTGATTTTTTTTTCATTCCAACCTCAACGTGTGATATATTTTTGGATAGGTATTTAAAAATGAATAAGGGTTTACTAAAATAGGTTTTTTGATAATATTAATATTTTCGGAAATAATCGCTCCTAAAGGAAAAAAAAGTGTCCTCCCCCCTCTAACTTTTGAACCATATTATGTTTAAAAAATATGAAAACAATCACAAAAGTAGAACTTTATAAAGACTTTCTAGGAACATTATTTTCAACTTGATAGGTTTAGTAGTTTTTGAGAAAAATACGGAAAACTACGGAACCCTACACTGAGCGTGGCCCGACACGCTCTTGGCCGGTTTTTTTTTTTAGTGTTGATAACAATAATAAATCCTGACCAGAAATGTATGACTATTGTCAAGAGGGCGTATGCGTATGTGATGACAGTTCAAGATAGTGTGAAGAAAACAGTTCTACTTAACACTTTCGAAACCGGGCTTAATGAAATTGTACAACGGGGAAACCCATGAAGTCATATATTTCTGACCGGGTTTTCCTGGTCGTTTAAGATTGCGAAGTCAAATTTCTGACCCTTTCCTGGTCGTTTAAGATTAAAATAAGTTTTTTTTGCAAAAATTCATTTTTGGAACAAGCTTTTTTCGCCGACTGTACCTTTCTTTCAACAATCATCTGGCTGCTTTCCGAGGCGTTTCTAAAAATCCCTTATTTGATGGGGATACGGCGTTTCATAACAGAGTTCCTATGACCACCTTTCTACTCCATCATCAGATCAGCTCCATGATACCATAATATTGCATTGTCACGTGATTTACATATGTTTGCAAAATTTCAGACCAATCAGAGATCGGGAAACATACTAACAAGGCAAGTTAAATAAAAGCTTGTAAAAAGAATAAAACAACCATAAGACTGCCTACGTGTCAGTAGCTCATTGAGCTGTTCAAGTAAACTTAGCTGTGGCTAAAAATGATAAAATGTATTAGAATTTAGGAAAACATGACAGGTCATTGAAAATTTATCCCATGTATTATTCAGCATTCCATATTCGAAAATTTACCAACTCCATTTGGTACAACTACCAACTCAATATGGATCTTGAAAGCGTATGGCGATAGCGCGACCAATTTACGAAGAGCTATACCGACCCCTCAATTAGTGGGTTGTAAAGGAGGCCGAGAGGTCTCCTGAAACTGGTAGGATATAATATTCAAGACATGTTCGTCAAAGGGAGGGGACAGGTAGCGTTATTATCTCGGACGTACTTGTTTAGGAGAAATATGTATTAAAATAGAGGGTATAGATTTTATATAAATGTTTTGGATGGAAAACTGTGTCGCTGATATGACTTTTATCTTAGTTGCCTGAAAAATGTATGATGTTTGACTTGTTAATGGGGGTTCAGAACAGTGACAATCATCAAACATACAAACATCAATCAAATTCAAACATAATTATTAAAAAACTGAAATCGGGGATACAAAAGTGGGGGGAAAGAGGGGAAACATTCACACCTCGGCGTGTTTCTAGTTCCATTTTTAGGGTTCCGTAGTCAACTAGGAACCCTTATAGTTTCGCCATGTCTGATTGTCTGTCTGTCTGTCCGTCCGTCCGTCCGTCCGCGGATAATCTCAGTAACCTTTAGCACTAGAAAGCTGAAATTTGGTACCAATATGTATATCAATCACGCCAACAAAGTGCAAAAATAAAAAATGGAAAAAAATGTTTTATTAGGGTACCCCCCCTACATGTAAAGTGGGGGCTGATATTTTTTTTCATTCCAACCCCAACGTGTGATATATTGTTGGATAGGTATTTAAAAATGAATAAGGGTTTACTAAGATCGTTTCTTGATAATATTTATATTTTCGGAAATAATCGCTCCTAAAGGAAAAAAAAGTGCGTCCCCCCCCCCTCTAACTTTTGAACCATAGGTTTAAAAAATATGAAAAAAATCAAAAAAGTAGAACTTTATAAAGACTTTCTAGGAAAATTGTTTTGAACTTGATAGGTTCAGTAGTTTTTGAGAAAAATAAGGAAAACTACGAAACCCTCTGAGCGTACGCTCTTAATTATTTCCTATAAGCTATATACATGCCAAGTTTCATGCTTTCTGCCAGCAGGGACTATACATTCATACTAATTCGTCGTTTCCGCCCCGCACTACCAGAACTAATAGGTATTAATAACTATGTCAAAGGTAACTAGATAACAGAGGGTTCAGAAAAATAATTCTAGGTCTCAGTGACAAATAGATTAAGTTTGTATGTATAGCAATGGTGCTTACGTTTATCTTTTATTGGTTTAGGAATTATGCCAGTCAAACTGACCTGTTTGTTCCTTCTGATACTGAAAGGGATCGAGTTACGCCGTCAGAAGATATTATTATGTCGAGATGTAGGTATAATAATATTATTTCATGGATAGGTTTTCGAGAAAAACATTTTCTTGGAACAAAAGCTCTTTTTCTGATGGAGACGTCCTTATTTGTAATTAATTTCAAAAATAACTGACCCATTATAGATAAATAAATAAAATAAAATATTATAAGGACATTCTTACACAGATTTTTTTTTATGGGATAGGAGGCAAACGAGCAGACAGGTCGCCTGATGGAAAGCGATCACCGCCGCCCATGGACACCCGAAACACCAGAGGTGTTGGAGGTGCGTTGCCAGCCTTTAAGATGGGTGTACGCTCTTTTCTTGAAGGTCGTATCGGTCCGGAAATACCGCCGGCGATAATTCATTCCACAGTTTAGCTGTGCGGGGCAGGAAGTTTCTGGAGAAACGCACAGTTGAGGACTGCCAGCCATCTAAATGATGACGATGGAAATGGTGTCGCGTAGGGCGATGGCGGAAAGAAGCGGTAGGGATTAATCCGAACAATTCCTCGGAGCACTCCCCGTTATACATGCGATAGAAAATGCAGAGCGAGGCCACATCTCTACGCAGCGCCAAGGGGTCTAGCCGATCGGAGATATGCTGGCATGGCTGGATTGACTGAGTCCCACGGTAAGCTTTAGGAGGTAGGGCATAGCGAATGATATTCCGCTTTGTGTGGTAGGGCACAGCACAGCGGATATTGTCTCGCTCGAATCTAGAGCAGAGATACTGGGGTAGTACCTCCGCCTTACAGAAGATCGCAGCCAAATAGCACTAGACCCTACTCATAGTGTTGTGTTCCTGTCGGTGAGTAAGGCTGCCAGAGCTCAACGAGGGTGCGTGCGGTGTGCTGATGAACTTACGGAACTAACTTGTTCCGTTTATTGTCCTTTGAGTCGTCGGCAACCCGAACCCTCCTTAGAACTTGTACACTCCTTTTTACTGTGTACTTAACACAGCAAAAGGGAATGTACAAGTTTCTAATGGGGTGGCAACGCGCATGTGACACTGTTTGAGTTGCAGGCGTCCATAGGTTACGGTGACCGCTTTACATCAGGCGGGCCGTATACTTGTTTGCCACCGACGTAGTATAAAAAAAAAAAAGCTCATGAAGGCTTGTGTTGTGTGTACTCAGACAACGATATATTTAACCTCCCGGATCCTGGTGCCCTCGTAAGAGTACATAAGGTTTCAACTATTACAAGAATAAATAAATGCCCTTACCGGGATTTGAACCCGGGACCGCGGCGTAGAAGGCAGGGTCACTACCGACTAGACCAGACCGGTCGTCAAATATTTGATACTTATTTGTTTTGAGAGTGTTAGTAACTTATCTGTGTAGATTATTGTGCTCCAGCATGAGGAAACCTTATTTGATGGGAAACCAATTGTGTGTTCATGATTGCATATTAATTATAAGATGTAATGTTTTGGCAAGAAGTGGCCCGCTGAGTTTCTTGCCGGTCCCATAGTGGATACCCCAAATCTTCTCGAGGCTGATGCGTAGGGTTAGACCCGGCGTAGCTTTATTTGACGTCCATATGCGCATTGTAATAATTATGCCTACTTGAAAAATAATTCTTTTTTTTTTTCATAATTTATTTGAACCGTTTGGGTTATTTACACTAAGTTATATACTTCTACAGCTTCATTTAGGACTAAGAAATTGTTGAAATTGTTAACTTTTGAATATTCACCCATTTCAAGAGAATCAATGTACTTTTTTTTGGTACAAAACCACTACACATTGACTCACAACATGGAGCTCATGGGAGCCTGGGGTCCGCTTTGACAACTAATCTCAAGATTTGGCGTAGGCACTAGTTTTTACGAACTGCCATCGGCTGCCGGGAGTATCGAGATAGATGACCTTCCAACTGTATTAATGACATAAGGACGTATCTCGCGGCGACATACTCCCGCGGCCATCATGTGCTAGGCCTACTGACCTTCCAACCCGTAGGGTAAACTAGACCTTATTGGAATTAGTCCGGTTTCCTCACGATGTTTTCCTTCACCGAAAAGCGACTGGAAAATATCAAATGACATTTCGCACATAAATTCCGAAAAACTCATTGGTGCGAGCCAGGGTTCGAACCCACGGCCTCCGGAACGAAAGTCGCACGTACTTACCACACACTGACTAGGCATATTGTCAGAATATATTTCTCTTTTAGTTCGTGGTTTCAAACTCCAACTTCATCCGTATTTATGAAATCGAAAAGGACATTAAATTCCAAAAGTTAAAATGACGCAAAGTTCCAATAACTGGCTTCAACTCTTTGAAACGAACTGTTCTGAACAAAGTCCTAGAATAAAGAATCCTAGTTTTGGTCTCATAGGAGGCAGAAAGTTATCTGGTGGAAAAGTAAGATTTAAAACTTCGGTCGTATCTTAAATGTTTGGTAGCCTACCTACAAGTAAAAAACTTCTTCGGGACGGACCCCTTTTGATTTTTATTATTTTTATGAGGTGTTCAAGGTATGCAATCAATGTTTTATAAAGTAGTTTATAATAACAATTATGACTTTAATACTTTGCTTTTAGGTATGTACCTACGTATCTTTGTCTAAATGATTGAAAACCCAGACCTGCTAACTCTAATATGGATCTATATATCGTCACTACTTTAAAAAAAACTTTTATCTTCGTCTGTCAATGAAAAGAAAATTGTAGTAAGTATGTATGGAATGCATGTAGATTAACTGCGTTTTAACTTCGAGAAGCAGCGTGAGATACGAGATTTTTTCAAAGTAGTGACGATATTACCTATTGATAACGGGCTACTCAACATGTAAAAAAGTTACTAAACTTAAAGATGTGTGAAAAATTGCAAAAACAATATATACCGCCAGTACCATATACCTTCTGACAGTTATCTTTCTCCAAGGACGATCCGGTGTCAGATCGAACAAATTGAAAGCGCTTTAATTGTTGTTCTTCCCCGCCCTTTGTTTCAATCAATCCACGCGTCACCGTCGCGTCACGCGCGATTCGTTTCGCGCTCCGCCGGGCCCGATACACGCCTGACAGATAGGTATTCTATTAGCTTACCGTGGTAGCAAAATTAAAAGGTCTGCCGGATATCAGTTTTTGTAATCGCTATCGTGGCGTTGTGACCTGAAGTGGATCTTGGCCTCCGACACCAAGGACTGCTAGGATTCTCGGTCCAAAGCCGTGTAGAGACTCTGCTACAAGAGAAACGACCGTGTCGTGATATGTTTTGCGTTTCGCCGGGTTCGATACACGCCTGACAGATATTCTACTGGCTTAGCGAGGTGAGTTGAAAGCTCAGAAGGTCATTAAAAAGATAAATTTTGGCATTTTGCGTATTGATGCTATTAAAATTATTATTGCCGGATATCAGTTTTTGGTAATTCGAAGTCGAAGTGGATCTTGGTTACCGACACCAAGGACTGTCAAGATTCTCTGTCCAAAGCCGTGAAGAGACTCTTCTACAGTGTAGAGACAGATTGCACGAGCGTGTCCCCCAAAATGCTAGACGTGTCGAGATACGTTTCGCGTTTCGATACACGATACACGCCTGACAGATATTCCAATGGCTTACCGAGGTGAGCTGAAAGCTCTGAAAGCCTATCAAAAAAATAAATGTTGGTATAGATACCAGTGATAGAGGTAGACAGTGTTTCACCAAAATGCTACACGTATTGCGCGATAAGTACCTACGTTTTGCGCAACACCGGGCTCGATAAATGACAGATATTCGATTGGCTTGCCGAGGTGAGTTCTCCGTCAGTTAATATTAATAATTAATTTAGAATTTCTACCAGAATCATACTTAATGCTGTAGCTCAGCAACCATAAGTGGATCTTGGCCTCCGACAGCAAAGAACACTATAAGCTTCTCTGTCCAAAGCTGTGTACGCGTCACTGTAATCGCGTAGCGTGTCACTGTAATCGCACGAAACGTTTCGCGCTCCGCCGAGCCCGATACACGCCTGGCAGATATTCCATTGGCTTATCGAGGTAGCAAAATTAAAAGCTCAGGAGGTTTACCGGAAATCAGGCTATTTACGGGGTATATAGCGTGTTATTTTATATGCCTAATACTATTGATGTGTTAAATAAGTTAAATTTTACTTAACGATTGACATGTAACCTAATGTTACCAATAAATTTTCATTTTCATTTTTACGCAGCGCGGCGCTGACGTCCGTTTCGCGTCTTAGAACATGCCTCGCCTGTGTGTGGATAGTCCCAAAGACTGCCAAGATTCAAACCGAACGCTCACAAATCTCTAGATCATTGTACGCTGGTTTGTTAAAATGGAATACGCGAACGGTTGATAAGTAATTTCAGTACATTAAAAAAGGAAATACTTCTAAAAAACCTTTTTGGCACAATTATAGACCGTCGCCAATCGACAAGCTCTTATATTTTCCTCAGTTGAAGCTACCGAACAAACAAGGTACACAATGTTACAATATTTGGAGACGGTAATAGGTACATTGTTTCCCCAACTGAAAGTAACAAGGAAATAAGTAAATTGAATAATATACAATGGAGTTATCTTTACGACAATGTATTATTTATCAAGCAACGGTGTGGCTTAATACAAAGTGACACTTCGGAATATGGACTTGTTCTGTAGTGTTTGTTCTGTTCCTGTTTGAAACAATAGTATTTCTAATGCCAACATACTTAACAAATTAGTCTGTATTAGAGGTTATCGTATACCTATTTAATTATTTTTAAAATCGGGACTTAATCGTATGACTACATATTAAACGACGTCCAACGTTTCAAGGACGGCGTTGTCCCCGTGGTCTCGGAGAAGACTGGCTTGAAAAAGCTAATATAAATCTTACTAGAAAGTGTCAGCGTGTCAGCATTTTGACAGCAACCACCATAAGATTTGTACTTTGTTGTATGTTGTGTACGTACTAGTATTCGATGACAGTCAATCGGTTCTCGTTAGGAGGGCGGCCCATTGTTTAAAGGTTTACCTAACCTCACATAATATTTTTTCCTAGAATTTTTCCGATTACTTAACATCACGATATAAATAAATGTAGGCATTTTATTATATTATAACATCGCAAGTTTATCCTCTGCTATTTATATCATTGTGCTGTTTTATTTCAGTAAATTTTAGTATTTTCCTTTATATTCATGGCATTTTCTTTTTATCTCCAACACGAGTAAGGATCATTTCGTTGTGTTGCGAATTTCGTTTAGTGGCTTTATACTCGTATTGTATATTTTGTTGGCGCGGTGACGCAACAAATGTGGTTTGGCCATCGATCTAAACTACCTAGATGCACCATCACGGCTTAGAATGTGTCCGCAGCAAATTGTGCTTGAAAATGTTCTAAGCACAATTGGGCGGTCAGTAGCGCTTCATCCGCCGTGTCGGCAACATGCCTAAGTGCTCCGTAAAAAAGTGCAAAAATAACACCTTATATACGTTAAAAAAGGATGACATATCGTATTTCAGGTAAGTAATTGTTAATAATTTTATAATGTTATGCATTTGTGGCCAAAATGGCTTCCTAACTTACTAAAAACATTTATTTTCTAGAATAATTGAAGTAAATTCCTTGATTTGGTCTTACGCAGTTTGTCTCTTTCTCTCGCGCTATACTAGTAATGAGCGGACGGCGACAAAAGATGGTTGAAGTGGAACATAGTTAAAAATGGAATGATGGAGTCGCTAATTTATATTTTTTGTAAAAGAAGCCTATTTCATATTAATAATGTATGTATTTATTTATTATTATGGACCAATAAGTCTGAAATAAATGATTTCAATTCAATAACATTAATACATATCTTATAAATTACTTTAATTATATTTAAAAGAAACAACCCGGGAATAGCAAATTCGTTTTTAAGTAATAAAAAAGGTTTTTATTCCAGATTCCCAAAACAAGACGTTGAAAGGGAAAAATGGCGCAAGATTATAGCTGAGGAGCGGAGAGAAGATTTACCCACACAAATCTTTGAAAGAAATTACGTAGAATAATAAATTAATGTCATCATTCAATTCTTCTTTGTTTTAATAGCTACTTAATTCATATTCTCCAAGTGCACCATCCCTCACACACACCACATACAATCCCTCAACTGTTTACCTTCACATAATCGCTACACATACACTCACTACACGCACACACACACACACGTATGTATATATATATATATATATATATATATATATATATATATATATATATATATATATATATGTATATATACAGGGTGTCCCACGGTGATGCCACATGGAGGGAAAGTACCTTAAATATCGTAGATAGCATATTTTGCTGAAAGGAGACTTTATTTTATTTTCAAAACTTAGTAAAAGTGCATTCAAATTTTTTTAATTTTTACTATGAGGCCTTATACAGGGTGTATTTTGATAGCGGGTCAGTAAAGCCGGTATGAGATCCCGATCCATCAATTTCAAATTGATGAAAAATGGCATTTACAGATTTTGGAAAAAATATACAGGGTGCGAGAAAAAGGGCATTTTAACAAACTTTTTTTTTGGTGCATTGTCTTGAGTTGACTCCTAAGCAATTATTAATACTGAATAGGAGTGGAATCGATTGGCATCATAAAAATACCATGTGGAAAAAAAAATTTCATACAAATTGTATGGGAAAAGTTTTTCGTGATTTGTGACTTTTCTAGCCAGACATTTTTTTTTGGTCCCATACAAGCTTTTGATACTGGATAGGAATGGGATCGATTGGCGTCAAAAAAAAAGTTTGTCAAAAATGCCCTTTTTCTAGCACCCTGTATGTTTTTTCCAAAATCTGTAAATGCCATTTTTCATAAATTTGAAATTGATGGATGGTCCCCTTAGACTATTTTCATGTAGGACTACGGGATCTCATACCGGCCTTACTGACCCGCTATCAAAATGCACCCTGTATAAGTCCTCATAGTAAAAATTAAAAAAAATTGAATGCACTTTTACTAAGTTTTGAAAATAAAATGAAGTCTTCTTTCAGCAAAATATGCTATCTACGATATTTAAGGTACTTTCCCTCCATGTGGCATCGCCGTGGGACACCCTGTATATACCTCAGTTGACTCTATTTAATAATGCAAACATTGCAAAACGTGGAGATATTGATCAGTTGCAATTTTCCCCCAGTCCAAATTGTCCCTCCGGCCGTACCTTATATATTTTTTTGTTTGAGATAATATCAATAAAAATATCATACAGTAAAAACTCATTTTTTTTTTTCGCTTAAAATACGCAAAATCTCGAAAAATGTTATACCAAACGTTTTGTTCCTTAAGAAATTTTCTATCTAATAGGATTTTTTAAAACAGTTTTTCGCAAAAATACCGCAAATTTCCTCATTCTCGCCTTTCATCTCATAGCGCGACTCCCATGATGCCTCTGTCCATCCTCGTTCCCAATGTTAAAATGGCGTTTAGATTGTTGCAGCGCGAACGAAATTAAACTTATGTTGGTTGCAATAAGACGTAGATTTGTTTAAAAATATGCACACCTGCGATCTGCGGTAATAAAATTTTATGGCTTTCGCGATGATCACATTCATTAATGTCATAACCGCCAATTGCTTGCATTTGAAATTGAACTTTAAGTACTAAGAAATAACGTTGTTTTTGTAAAAAAATGAAAGTAGTTTTTACTACATTGCGAAGTTTTCGTTTGTCAACTAGACGCACACATTTGCAACTTAGCGATCGGACACTTTTGAGTGTCGAATTTGTAGGTGATAGTGTATCTAGGAAAGTTTAAATCGATGCGTGCCCAGAGGCTTTTTAGGCACTTTCGCGTTTTAACCACATTTCAAAACATATATTTATTTACCAGGTAGGCTCGTATCGCAAATGTATCATTTTTACCATCACTTTGTAATGTCTCTGACTATCTCAACCTACATTGTCTAATTATATAAAGGCTATATATCTGAACCAGTTATCTAATAACAATTATGTATGTTTACATTATTTTATTCTACCTACCTTATATCCTACCGACTGCGCCAATGTTAGATAAATCAAAGATCGAGATCCGTAGCAGACTGATTGATTTCAAATGTACAACTACCGACATACTTATGAATCTACCTTACGTAACAAATTTGTTCCATATTTCAAAGATAAGCACTTTTTTCACTCAAGCGCAAAAACTGAAAAACGACTCGACTGAATGAGTTATACAAGTTGACTTTTTTCATTAAATAATCACAAGGGAGGGTCCCGGGTCGAAATTACCATAAAATTGTTAAATTAGGTTGTTTTAACAATTAACAGTGTTTGCACTGCTTGTGTTTGTACGAGTGAATAATGTGGCGGACAAGATAATAAATGGGCATGGACAAAAAGCGAAATTAACCACTTTTTCACTTGACTGAAATATGGTGGATATGCATGTACGTGTGTGGGTGTCTTTATATCAACTTGCAATGTTATACCTAGGACATTTTTACACCGATTGCCTAGGCCCCATAAGCTTAACGGCCCGGCCACGACATTGGTCTAAGCGCGACAGCGGTGAGCGGCAGCCATACGTGCGAATGAAAAGTCCCATCGCTGTGTCTCGCTCCAATGTATGGCCGCCGCTCACCGCTGTCGCGCTTAGACCAATGTCGTGGCTGAGCCGTAAGAAGCATTGTATTTTGGGTGCTCAGACAGCGATACATATGTTATACACCGTGTTTTTTTTTTGTTTTCCGTTAAATTCGACATGTCGTTAGGTGTGTTATCAGGAACCACCCTGTATAGCACTTTTAGTTAAATTCGCAAAAAAACATTTTTCATCGTTTTCATACATAATAAATGAATTTATTAGTGTGAGAGACCTTTAAGAATAATATTCAAGTTAGTGTCAAGTGATTGACGGCACATGTCAAAACAAATAACATTGGGAAGTGGTAAAGGCACACACGTGTTCAGTAATTACTATTTTTATAATAACTCGATAACCGTAAGAGTTAAGACGCTAGTTTATTGGAGAAATTAATTGTATTTGATCTAAAGAACCATCCCTTTAACTTAACGGAATTCAATAAAAACAGGGTGTATAGATACTTACAAATACCTACCTAATGTTTGTAACAAAAACAACCATGTAAAACAGGCAGGCAATGTACGGCCGCGCGATAAATGATAAAACATCTGGTCGTCCCTACCGCACTTACGAATAGTGCGACAGGGACGGCCTGATGTTTTATCATTTATCGCGCGACCATGCTGACCTGCCTGGTCAAAAATAGGTATCTATTCATCAGTTTGTCACACAATTAAATGCTCTTGGATACCGGGATTCGAACCCAGGGCCCTTAGCGGCTTAGCAGGCAGGGTAACAAATACCGACTGAGCCAGAACGGCCGTCGATGGATAGATGTAGAGATGCTCGATACACCTTATAGATGACCCTTCTGTCACGTCTATTGACATTACTTAAGATTTAAAGCACAGTATAAGGACAACTCAGTAGTTACTCTCCGGCAGCGGCGACGCGAAAGGTACCTACCTACTGCGTTCGAAAGCACGTGGTTGAACAAAATTACTATAAATGTTACTCGACATCGTCCAAAGTAAGATGTTATTTAATACTATTAACTATAAGTATTAGTATAATAATACAACATTATATCAGTCAGAAAACACAAAAAATATCATTATGCTTACTATTCTTATCCACGTTTATCCAAATCCGCTTGCATGTGTTGCGTACGTACACGACGCGCTTGTGTGCACCCCGCGCGGCGTAAGTTTCTTAGAAGAGTTATTACTGGTTTATTTATACTGTGTTTAAAGTGACAGCTACTGGGTCACTGGTACTTTTACCTTAGTTGCGCAATTAATATAAAACGCATTTTTTGCACGGACAGGACAGTGAACTGATATGTATTTATAAATGAAACACACACGTCCGGTCAGTTAAACATTTATTGCGAGACTGGGTGGCCTGCAGAGAGCGCACCGCGACATAACAGTAAACAAGTATATAGGTACATACATTACACTACTCTCTTCTAAAAACATTATACCTAATATTAAAAAAAATACTTTCGAAACAGATATCAACAACCTATCTTCTCCTTTTTTTTTTATTTTTTTTATTTTTTTTTATTTTTTTTTTTGTACCTTAAAAGAAAACATTTTATCAACCAAGATAATTAAAATAGTAAACAAACACACAGTATCTTTAGGTATACCTTCATTTTAAGGTAAGTATTTATCTAAGTTCAGGGGTAGCATGATACATATAGAAGTAAACTTAAAAACTATTTAAACTAAAATTTATACTTCGGTGGGTTTTTTAATCGACATTCCCTAATATGCCTAGGTAACTGGGGCGGTTTAGAAGGTGGAGTTGTACTTGTTGTAGGTGACAAAAATAGGTCTTCGCTACAACTTGACCTTGGCGAACTCTGCGGTGTTCCGGGCCGCGCGTCAGCTGCTCGGCTCGAATCCGGACTTTGATGACTGCGCCGCGGCGTGCTCGTGGCTACTGGAGTGTCAGCGTGGTCAGAGTGGTCAGGTGCCTCGTCAGAGTGTTCCACTGGTTCGGGCCGAGGTACCTGCAAAGCCGATGCGTCACCTGGGCAGGATAATACACTTGATCGCCGCCTTAACTGATCAACATGCCTATGTACCTCTCTATTTAAGTTATCGCGCACGGTATAGTCCGTAGTACCCGCCCTCTGAGTAATATGACCGGGAATCCATTTTGTATCTCCCCGATATTGCCTTATCCATACTTTATCACCCGATTGGAGAACGCGGTTAGGCCCCAGTCGAACGTCTGCTTGTTTCCGCTGCACTTTACGAACCCTATCTTCACAATCTGGGCGCAGTACATCTAATTGGGTACGAACCTGCCTGCCTATCATAAGTGAAGCCGGACTTTCTCCTGTCGTGCAGTGTGGCGTATTGCGATAATGAAGTAAGAAATTACTGATAGCCAGATTAACATTTTGCTTTTGTCGCACGGCTTTCTTAATAACCCGTTTTATTACACGTACCGAGTTTTCTGCGGCTCCGTTCGACGATGGATGATATGGAGCTGAGTGTACATGTTCAATACGGTTTTTCTCTAAAAAGTTCGCGAATTGTGCGCTCGTAAACGGCGGGCCGTTATCCGAAACTATCTGTCTAGGGAAACCCAATCGAGAGTTCACTTCACATAGCTTTTCAATGGTATTATTAGCCGAGGTACTATTTACGGGAAATACCTCAAGCCACTTTGTTCGAGCGTCAATCATAACCAAATAAGTTAAACCATAAAGAGGACCTAAAAAGTCCAAATGAACCCTAGTCCACGGGCGCGCGGGCCAGGGCCATGGACAGGGCGCGTGACGCGCGGGCGCCTCGGCCTCGGCGGCGCACACGGCGCACTCGCGGCACACACGCTCCACCGCCTCGTCTATACCCGGCCACCACACGTAGCTCCGGGCAAACGCTTTCGTCTTTACGATTCCCATGTGACTCTCATGTAACACGTTTAAAACCCTATCTCGGCAACCTTCCGGTATTACCACCCGATGGCCCCACATTACGCATCCTAATTCTTCGTACAATTCTAGCCTACGGTTAAAGTACGGTTGTAAATTCCGTATTTCTACCTCGCTCGGCCAACTGGATCGTATATACCCTAACACTCGGCTTAAGGTTGGGTCTCGTTGTGTTTCTTTTTTAACATCATGGTAATCTAATAACAATTCGTTGTGGGCGAAATGTAAATACGTTTGCTCGGGCGGCGGGCCGTCTAGCGATTCAGCATTTTTGGTAGGCACGGGCAGGCGCGATAAGCCATCTGCGCCATTAGCATCAGTGCGTATGTACTCTATATCATAAGTATATGCGGAAAGTTTAATCGCCCACCGTTGCAATCGGCTAGCCACCATCGCGGGAATACCCTGCTTCGAACCAAAAATACTAACTAGCGGTTTGTGATCCGTTCTTAATGTAAAATGTCTACCATAAAGGAATTGGTGTAACTTTTGTAAACTGAATACGATCGCCAACGCCTCTTTGTCTATTTGAGAGTAATTACGCTCCGCCTCATTTAAAGAACGCGAGACGTACGCCACCGGGCGTTCGCGCGCGCCGCCCGCGCCTGCGTCCGCGCCCGCGTCCGCGCCGTCCGCCGGCTGCGTCAGCACGCCGGAAATGCCGCGGCTGCTCGCGTCAGTGGTCAGCGTCAGCTTTTTGTTCGGATCATAATGACTTAACACTTCCGCGCTCACTAACACTTTCTTAATACATTTGAATGATTTTTCGCAACTTAAATCCCAATTCCACACGGCACCTTTTCTAAGTAAATCGTACAAAGGGGATAAAATCGTACTCAAATTGGGTACAAAGCGAGCATAAAAATTAACCACCCCTAAAAATGACCTTAAATCAGTTACATTGAGAGGTCGAGGTATCTTAAGGATACCTTCTATCTTGGTAGGATCAACTTTAATTCCGTCTTTTGAAATGATAAATCCCAAATATTGTACCTCTTCTAATAAGAAAGAACATTTACTTTTCTTTAATTTCATTCCCTGACTATGAAGTCGTTTCAATACTTTTTCTAATGTACTTAAATGAGAGTTTATGTCCGCGGAACCAATAATTATATCATCTAGAAATACTTCTACTTGCGGTAGGTCTTTTAACAAATTAGACATAATTCGCTGGAAAATACCAGGGCTGGATGCCAATCCGTAAACTAATCTATTATATCTAAATAATCCCTTATGTGTGTTGATGACGGTATACTTTTTGGAGTCGTCTAACTCCACCTGATTATACGCCTGTGTCAGGTCAATTTTTGAAAATATACGGGCACCATTAAGTCGCACTAAGAGGTCATCTATCTTAGGGAGGGGATACCTATCGATCAGTAAGGCGGGGTTCAAGGTTACCTTGTAATCCGCACAGATTCGCAGACCCCCATCGGCTTTACGCACCGGTACCAGCGGCGTGGCCCACTCCGACGTGTCGACCGGCTCGATGACGCCGCAGCGCAGCATCTCGTCCAGCTCCGCCTCGACGCGGTCGCGCAGCGCGTACGGCAGCGGCCGCGCGCGACAGAACACCGGTGTGGCCCCCTCGCGTACTCGAAGTGTCGCTTTTCCACCTCTAAACCGCCCTAGTCCTCCGCTAAATAACTCCTTATACCTGTCAAGCAACGTAGATAACTCATTATTACAAGACTCGTTAAAGTTATATAAATACTCTTTTCGAAATCTAGGAATCCGAATCTGTAACTCTGTTAGCCAGTGTCTACCTAATATGGGGGTAGTGCCCCCCTCAATAACAAAAAGTTCCAATTTTTTTAACTGGTTTTTAAATCTAACAACGGGCCTTATGACCCCTAGGGGTCTAACTGGACGGCCATCATAAACCGTTAACACCAAAGGGAATTGTTCCAACGGTCTGTGTTTAAAGTACTTATTATAAGTATCACGACCTATACACGACACAGCGCACCCTGTGTCGATTTCCATAGAAATGACCTCATCGTCTAAACCTAATGACAGGCTTACCGATTTATAATCGTTTAAGCAGAGATGATGCAGGTCTTCTTCGAAGTCGGACCCCGACGTAACCTCTTCTTCATACTGAGTCTCGCCATCTTCTGCCTGGACATGGTGTATGGCGCTGGCGCGGTTGGCGCGCTGCGCGCCCCTGCGGCCGCCGGCGCCCCGGCGCCGGGCCCCGCCGCTGCCGCCGCTCGACCCACGAGCGCCGCCACCCGACACACGGGCATTGCCGCCATTACCACCTCCTAGCCTAGCCGGACACACTCGTTTTAAATGACCTACGTTACCACATTTGTTACACTGAAAATCTTTGTAAGGACATTGAACGTCGCGGTGACCTAACTTCCCGCAAACTGCACAAATCGCATTGCTAACGCCATTACTGCCACGCGGTTGCCACGATGTGAGTGCATGTACCGTCTCGGCTCTCTCTCCCGCATCGCCCGTCTCGCTCACACTCGCGCGTTCCACCATAGCTGCGTCCTTCTCGGCGGCTTCCAACGAAAGGGCTAGCTGTACGGCCTTACTATAGGTTAAGTCACTCTCAGCGAAAAGGCGTTGTCTAATTGTGTCATTTTTCAAACCGCACACAAATTGGTCACGCAGGTTATCCTCTAATGCTGTGGAGAAATCACAGTACCTAGCCATCTTTTTTAAATCGGCCAGATATTGAGCGACAGTCTCCTTATCTCCCTGCCGCCTCTGACGTAACCGGTATCGTTCCGCCATGAAAGATGGTTTTGGTTCGATGTGATCAGACATTATCTTGATAACTTCCTTATAAGTCATTTCTCCTGGTTTCTTAGGGCTTGTCAAGTTGCTGAGGAGCTCATAAGCTTCATCTCCCATTACGGCAATCAATGTCGGCAACTGCAAGTTGTCGCTGATGTCGTTAGCCTTAAAGTACATATTCACGCGGTCCACGTATGTACTCCAATTGCCCGACGAAACCTCGAACGCTTTTATCTTCCCCACTGACATGTTTAAAAGCACACTTTTAAAACTAGATTCATATAAATCCCGATCCTCGAGCGCCACTGATATGTCTATATAAATGAAACACACACGTCCGGTCAGTTAAACATTTATTGCGAGACTGGGTGGCCTGCAGAGAGCGCACCGCGACATAACAGTAAACAAGTATATAGGTACATACATTACACAAATAGAGCTGACATCGCACATTGAGTAGGTACGAATTCGGGTCTTCTGACTCTGAAAACGAGACCGTTTATTTCTTGCATTTTTCCCAGCATTTCGCCACAGTTCATGAAACCCTGGGTCACCCTTGGCCCTTGTTCTTTTTACAGACTAATGAGAATAAAGATAGTACGGACTAATTTAATTCTATCCTAATAATAGGATCACTTCTACTTCAATTCTAGAACGAGCTACTGTAAAGGCAAATTCACTGCGCGAAGTGTCAGGATGAACGCCGATTTTGGGACGTAAGCAAACAAGCAAGCCTCGATTTATAAATTGCATCATTGAAAGATGCGTGGTCTTCTACCCCTCGGGCCCAAAGTATATTAAATGAAATTTGAAATCTATGTACACAGTTCTAACGTAACAATTTGTCGGAAAAAGATGGCGTATAAGCATGGTCCCGCGACTCCCGCGATTAACGATAAAACATCGGACTGTCTCTATTGCACTTATAAATAGTGCGATGGGGACCAGGCTTCACGAGGCTAAACCAGATCTTCCTCTTGTCTTCCATCTATTGTATTAAAATCGTCACACTGTCTTAACACTGGATTTAACGATAATCTCCAGCGAACAGCGGATCAACTAAATAGTTCCTATTGTCCCTTGAAACTTGACGTCATTAAGTATTCCCGAATAATTTTCGGGTAAACTCCGCTGCGGAGTTTGACAACTGTCGAATACTTGCTAATCAGAGCTCAGATCTGGATGTAGATCAAATGTTTGGAGATGTATTATGTATGAAGTTTAGATATGAATGAAGAGAAAATACTGCTTTGGGTAACCAACTCGGAACCAAACATAAGAAGCGCATCTGTTATAAAGAAAAAAACAATTTTTTTTTGATGTTGGAATTCGTCGTTACATTTGTTCCGTGTGATTAAAATATCGAACGTTTTAGTAAACTGACAATCAATCACTACTGCATATTGACTGTTTATTTACTGTTTCTTTTATTTTTTTTATAAAAGATCTTTTTAATGAACATTATTTTTATAAAATATAAGTACAATTGACCAATGGTTACCTATATTATAAACCGCTTAAAACATTTAATATACGACTAGATTTTTCAATGGGATCAAAATTGCAGTAAAATAACGAAAAGCTAGAAAATGAGCAGTTAAACTCAAAAGTTAAAACTGCTAGCTGTTAGATATTCTCTAAAGCAATTCAGAAACAAAAAATAATGCAATAATAACAAGTTTGATATACTCCGTGAGTTTTCAAAGCCAAAAGTTTATAACAGAGTTACTTATTTAAAACAGTGAGCTATCTAGACTAGAAACGGTGAAAAAAGTATTCGAAAATAAACAGTTTTTCTTTTAACGACCACAAAGGGGTAACTTTATAGCTAGTTTCAGTTTTATGTTCACGTACAGGGTAAGTTTGTTAGAAGGTTTTATTTTGAAGAATAGGTATTCAAATTACACTCGTAAAGCCTTTTGCAATTTATGCGCAACGTACGTAGGTATAAAGGCTCTAAAGCATTTTCGCTTGACAAAATAAATGAAATTCAGGTCATTAGAGTGTGTAACTTTTTAAGTGTATTTACTAAGTGCAATGAAATGTCGACAACATTGTTCCTTTAAGATTAAAAATCTTCAACTCGGACTCATACGAAAGACTAGCTTTTGCCCGTGGTCTCGCGTTAGAAAGAGACAAAAAGTAGCCTATATCACTCTCCATCCCTACAACTATCTCTACTTAAAAAATCACGTCAATTCAACGCTCCGTTTTGCCGTGAAAAACGGACAAACAAACATATATACACACTTTCCCATTCATAATATTAGTATTGAAGTGTTGATTCGCTGACTAGGGATGAACTCTTCACTTGTTGGCTCAGTTATCAGAGCGCTAGAAAAGTGTTGTGTATGTAAAAGGGAAGATGTGAAATGCATGCCAACGGTGATTGGTGATTGCATCCACCGTCAAATATATGTGAGTGTGCACGGGAAAACGTCCCGCTTTGTCGATTGCTATACAAGTAAATCTCCCCTTAATGGTAACCGGCAAAGTGGGACGTTTTGCTAAAAGAAAGAAGAAAGAATAGTACATTACATCAGAGGCCGGGAAAATGAGGATTTCCGGCCAAGTGGGTATATACGGCCGAGCGAGCGTGCGAGCGAGGCCGGATAGGGATACGAGGCCGGGAATCCGTTTTCACGCCGAGGCATGTATAGTGCTTTTCTCAAACATACAATGAAAAAAAAAATGCTCTAAAGGACAATATTTTATAAAAAAGTTACTTTGCAGGCCTAGGCCTAAAAAATAATATGAAATCTCTTTACAGTCCTCTCGAGTTGTTGCGCCCAAAAAGCGATACTTCCCAGCCCATTTTAAGGAACGTAAAGACAATATTTCATTGCATGTTTGAGAAAAATACATTTATTACGACCAAGAAGGTACTTACATACTAAAGTAGAGGTACATAAACACAACATGAAAATACGTAAAGTTTGGTATAGTGGTCGCAAAATGACGCCACTCAGCAAATGCTCTGGCACTGATGGTGCCACAGTGCTGGTCTTCCGTGGGGCCCAAGGTCGGGCGATAGTGCAACACATAAGTGAGTACTAAACACACTCACATCACATATAAATTGCTGCCTCAGGTTTGACCGTTTTCCCCTTTCAAATATTTACCAAATAGATATCTATGGGTCGTGAGTTGACGTCTCGAAGAAGACAATTTTCCCACTTTTAAAATCCTAAAAATTTTTATACATACATATACATATTAATAAAATCATGACATAACACTTACCTCTCCCAGCTTAGCCTTCTTGGCGCATCTGTAGTGAGCTCCTCCCCCCTTACACCTTGCGTCAGCAGCCGTGCCAGCCGAGAACTGCCAGTGCTGGACACCGAGCCTCGAGGAGTTGCTCCTGGGACCCTGAAACAAAAGAAAGAATTATAGTGAACATATAGACTAAGCAGAGAAAACAAAACTGGAAGAAGCTTGCGGAGAAGCGAACGGAGTGGCGAAAGTGCGTTGGAGATAATCGCAAGTTCGTCGATGAGACCTGGTTTGCGGCACTTGCTGACAGAAGAGAAAGAAGACACCGTAGCGGAACGTCGCAATCAGTTGCAAGCTTCCCTTGTCAGCTATGTGTCAAAATATGTCGCTCTCGCATAGGTATTTTTAGTCATCATAGTCATAGTCATAGTCATAGTCATTTATTTTATAAAACCAATTTACAAGTCAGAAATAGAAATTACTTATACATTATTTTACAATACAGTAAAATTAATCATAAAAATAGCATTGATCATTTTCAGTCAAAAAATTGTAATTACAAATGTGCATTAATAAAAATAAAATAATCATGGCTCATAAAATTATAAGAAATAAATAAAGGGCTAACTGCTCTTATACATTAAAAATTCATTGTAGTTATAAAACGGGCGCTCAATAAGCCAGTGTTTTAACCGGCGCTTAAAGCTGTGCAGACTCGTTGCGTCAGTAACAGAGCTCGGCAACTTGTTGTAGACCGTCGGGCCCATCACGTGAGTTAGCTTGGACGACTTCTCAAGTTTGCGGCTGATACCCACGAGCTTGTTTGCATTACGCGTATTGTACTTGTGTACCATTGCGTTCGTTTTATAGGACGTAAGGTGTTCACGTACGTATACAGCTACCTGCATAATGACCACTGCGGGTAATGTGAGTATGCCTAGTTCTTTAAACAGCAATTTCGCCGGGGTATCTAGCGGCACTCGTGAGATAATGCGTATGGCACGTTTTTGGAGGCGAAAAACTCTCTCCCACTCAGCGCAGCGCCCCCAGAGCTCAGCCCCGTACTGTATGAGAGAATGAACTGTTGCAAAATAGCATGTTCGAGCAACCTTCGGGGACACGGACTTGACGACTCGACTCAGGGCAAAGCACGCGCTGGCTACTTTGCTACATAATTTGCTAACATGACGATCCCACTTCAACCCGGAGTCTATTTCAAAGCCCAGAAATGTTGTGCTAGTGGTTTCGTCTAGTAGCGTCCCATCGATTGTTATAGCCAGCGGCGCTTCTTTGCGGCCTGATAAATTGAACTGCATGAAATGCGTCTTTCGAAGGTTAAGTGCTAATCCGTTGCTTCCAAACCAATGGGCCAGCTGCGTCGCCGTCTCGTTCAATGCCTTCTCAATGTCACCAACATTAGGAGCTGTAACAATTGCTGCGACATCATCAGCATACATTAATACCTCTCCCGATTTTATGGCGTCAGGCAGGTCATTTAGGAGTAGCGAAAAGAGTAAATTCGAGACTGACGATCCCTGTGCAACTCCCATCTGTGCTCCCATCGGATCCGATCTCACTTTCCCTCCATCACTAACCACAACCTGCGTCCTATTCTGGAGTAGGCTAGCGAACAAGGTCAAGGATGTGGTATGAATGCCATAATGCCGCAGCTTATCCACGAGCACCCCATGATCGGCGACGTCAAATGCCTTTGAGAGGTCGCAGCATATCACAGCGACCTGCTGCTGACTCTCTCTGGCAGCTACTATCCGCCTTACCAATTCACGAGATAGAGATGTAGTGGATCGGCCTTGTCGGTATGCATACTGTCTCTCGGATAAACAATTAGTCTCTTTTAAGAACTGCGAGAGACGTGCACTTAGGCCATTTTCGAATACTTTCGCTATTGCCGGGATGATTGACACCGGTCGATAGCCATCCATATCACCTCTGCTACCCTTCCCCTTGAAGACAGGAGCGATCTTACTTATTTTGAGTGGATCGGGGTAAGTGCCTTCTTTTATGCACCGATTAAAAAGTTCCGCCATAGCAAAAGCTAATGGAATTGACGCAAGCCTTATCAGTCGCATGCTTATTCCATATACGTCTTTTGACGCCTTCGGTGGAATACTTTTGGTAACCAATAGGTGTACCTCATCCGCTGTAAATGGGCGGAGGGTAAACGAGCAGTCGGCGGCGGCGGCGGGCCGCGCGGCGCGCAGCAGGCCCAGGGCGCGGGCGACGTCGGCGCGCGGCGCCCCGCACGCCACAGCTGCACCTAGGAACCTACAGTTTATTGCATCTAATGCATGTTTTTTACAGTCAAAGTTAGACCCATCGTTGTTTTTTATTACATCCGTAATATCCAATACAGGACTATTATGTTTTCCCCGTTCCTTGTTTATAACATTCCACATAGCTTTAGAGGTATTGGCACTGAATTGAATTAAATTATTGTAGTGACTAGATTTATTACTTCTAATTAAATTTTCATAATGGATCTCCATGTCAAATATACATTTATTAATTGAATCATTATTTGGGTGAGTATTACTGAATTCTATCATATCAAATAATAAAGCCTTGAATAATTTAACATCTGCGCTAATCCAAGTCGAGTTATGCCTATTACTAATCGTTCTCGCGCGCAATGGAAAACAGATATTAAACTTATTGACTATAATATTAATTATGGAGGTTGCGAGTTCTATAGCTTTCGTGTTCTTGGCTAGTATGTACCTCCAATCAACACTATAAATGGCCTCTGTAAAATTTGCCTTGCTAACCTCAGAGAAACTTCTGGTGTATACTTTAGAATTTTTTATGCGAGATTCATTACGTAATTTTAGGTCCCCCATAATAGCAAGATGGTCACTCAAATTAGTAATAATTGGCTTCACAGTGATCGATGCCATCGGTAAATTTGAGTACAAGTGGTCTAAACATGTCGCTGTAGTGGCGGTAATGCGCGTCGGGAAATCCACAAAGTTCTCAAAACCGTGAGAATGTAACATGTCAGACCATTTTTTTGTCTCAGCATTACTATCGCCCAAGCAATTCACGTTAAAATCACCCAGAATCACACAATGCAGCTCCAATTCATTAATTTTATTGAGCACCCGTTCAAAAACATCAAGGAAATCATTAGTACTAATTAAGTTGGTTCTATATATGCAAATTACAGTTATATTAAAGTCTAAAAGATCTATCGCAGAAATTTCGCAATATCTTTCTACAGATAATTTCACCATATCTAAGTTTTCTACGCATTTAAAACAGTCGCGCACATATATACACGAGCCGCCGTGCAGTGTACTACCTCTACAATAACACGAAACAAGTTTAAAGCCGTCTAATTGTATACACTTTAAATTCGCTAGTTCTAGCCAATGCTCGGTAATTCCCAAGATGTCACACTTAAGATCTCCCTGTAAAAGCACCTCGAGACGTAGTGTTTTATTTCCCAGTGCAGCAATATTCTGATGACATACTGTGATTGTTTCATACTCGCTCGCATTATTTGTAGATGCAATCCGCCGCACGTAGTGTTTACGACTGGTCGGTGCGACCGGCGCCGCGGTCAGGTGAGCGCGCGCGCAGGCCGGAGGCGGCGGCGCGAGTGTCGGCGGGCCGCGCGCCGCGCGCCCCACCAGTTCGCCGTCGAAACCACTCCGATATTTTTACACCAGGTGGCCAAGTAGTTGGAGCATATACGAGCTCATGTAACCGTTCCGGAAAGCCTATAATAAAAGCTGCGTGCTTATCAGTTTTAATCTCTCGTTTTTCAACAGTGATCTCATTAATGGGTAGTCGTTCACTTAAGTACTTTGTCACATTTTGAACAGTAGTTTCTGGTTTAAATGACCAAGCCTGCACATATTTTTGACGCTCCACGGTTTGAAGGTCATCGTCTTTTTTTCCCGCACCAGTAATTACTGGTCGAGGTTTATTGTTTCGCTTGTAGGTGATTTGTTTCCAGCTTTCGGGATTGTCAATACTTTCCTCGCCTTTTAATTCATCCTCTGTTGCGTTTGAATCAGCAGAAGTAGGTGGTGTATTATGTCGTGGGAGTTCACTGGACGCATCGCTTACCACATTCGTCGAAGTTGCAGTTTGAATCGCTGGTATTGGGGCCCCACCCTGTCGTATAGGCTCGTCAGTAGAGGGAGTGAGAGCGACGTCCGGTTTCTTCGCCGAGGCGCTAGCTTCGGGTGAATCGGGTGTTATCGGCTGCGCTGCCTGCGCTCCGACGTCAGTGGTCTGTGATCGTCCAGTCGATTTTGCGCTTGATTTTTTCGCTGCAGCGGGCGCGACCGGTTTCAGTCTAGCTTGACGAACCGGGCGCTGCGGCGCTGCCGGAGATGAAGTTTTACTCAAAATCGACTTACGTGTCTTTGTAGAGGTACCTTCCAAGTGATTTTTTAGTTGGTTTAACACTTCATTCTGTTCGTTAATTGTTTTATTTTGTTCACTAATCTTCGCCTCCAGCAGACTAGTTTTTTCAACTAATGACGTTATGGTCTGTTTTAACTCGCGAATCGCAATTTCAAGCGCTTTTTGCGCCATTGTAACTATTTTAATTTTAATAATACGCTCAGGAGCAGTTGTTCGTGCAGGGCGGTCAACTACCCATCAAAAACGATGTCTCGGACATAGCACCATAAATCATCTGAAATAGACGCTAAGGCCAGTAGTAGTAGTATAGACTAAGCCAGCTCAGCCTGGTTTAGGGCTTACTCATATTGAAGATCAGTCAATCAATCAATCAATCAAAATATTTATTCGTATTAAACTTAAAAACTACACATTATGCATAAAGTATGACTAAAACTACAAATGTACATGGGATAGATAAGTTTATCACGAAATGGTCCCGTCTCAGCATAATGCCGACCCGGAGGTCAGCGCTGATCTTCCGACGAGACCATTTGCGAGACACGAACGCAGCCGCACGGTACGGCCCTACCGTAAGTTGAACGCGTCCTTACTGAAGGCGCCATTTTGTCTATTCCATCAATTGACATTTGCATGATTTGCATTACTTACAACATGGCCATACCGTACAGCACAATAATAATAAATTATTACATTACGCTATGAGATAGATAAGATAGAAGATCGACCGACATGGAAGTTGCTCCACCGACAAAAGTCGAACTCTTAGTCCTTTCAAAACGAGTAATCGAGATTTGCTAACTTAATTTCGAATTTTAATGACATGTTACATTGACATTTATATGTTAACAACCATCACGATCGTATCAGCTCGTCTTAAAGGGTTAGGCTAAGTTTATCGTTTCGCTGTGCGTTCATCTGAACTTAGCCTTAAATTAAAGGAGATGAATTTGCATATTCAAAAGACTTTGTGCCGGTGGCGATTGAGACGGCGGGACCTTGGGGCTCAGAGGCTCGCTCCTTTTTCAAAGAGTTAGGGCGTCGTTTGCGGGAGAGGGGCTGCGATCCTCGTTCTGGGTCGTATCTGGTCCAACAGGTCTCCATTGCCGTCCGACGGGGTAATGCAGCGAGAGTAATGGGGAATTTTGAGCCAGGTACGATCCAGGGAGGAATATTTTAGCTTTAGCTCTATTCTAATTCTACCTGATTTGTATTGATTTAATTTAATTTTACATTTTAATTTAATTTGTTTGTTTGAAATGTGCTGCAGAATTGTCATTTAGAACCCATGTACATAATAAAGACAAATAGTCGAGGTGATGTCTCAGGTAAAGAAAGGAGAAGAGCAGGATAAGAGTAGGGAGGAGGGAGAACTGGAAGGAAGATATTGGTCAAATTAGCAATTAAAAATTTTAAACTCCTTATCAACAGATGGCAGATATAAACTGCGACTACAACTTATACTTTGACAGTAATTTTTTTCGTACATGACGTGAAGTCTAAAATGGCAGTTTTACAATTTTGTACACGGCGGCGATTTTAAATTTGGTAATTTTTTACTATGTCTATTTTAATTTTCAGCTAGTCTTTAAAATTTGACTCTAAGTAATTCGATGTTTTTTTAATTTTTATACATAAGGTCAAATCGGTGTCAAAATTACTTAAATTCCTTAAAATGGTTCAGAACGGATATATCCATTCTCTTTAGTACAAGTGAAATATTCCTCAGTTGATAACTGGAAACTGCTGAAAACAAAGGCACTCCGCCGGAACTCTTTCTGCGGCGTGCTTTATCAGCTCATCGCTGTCTTCATTAGGCGGCGAGTGATTAACTACCCGTCTCTTTTGTCGCACTGGGCTATTATTAAACCGTGGTGAGAATACTATTATATGTCCATATTGTCCATATGTCATTTTATAATCTATCTAAATATATAAAAGAAGAAGCTGACTGACTGACTGACTGACATATCAACGCACAGCCGAAACCGCTGGTCCTAGAGATTTCAAATTTGGCACGTAGGTTCCTTATATAGTGTAGAGGAGCACTAAGAAAGGATTTTCCAAAATTCACCTCCTAAGGGGGTCAAATGGGGGTTCAAAGTTTGTATGAGGAAACAAGATTAGTTTGACTATTTTATTCGAAACTTCACAGGAAGATTCCTTAAGACATATGACTGAATACGTGTTTCAGGTTTTTTGAAAATTTAACCCCTAAAAGGGTGAAAAGGGGGTGATAAAGTCTAAAAATCAATATGGGTATCGTTTTTATGGTTTATCGGGTCGCTGATCACGATAAATACAACGTTTTTAAAATCTAACGAGGCGGAAGTGAAATAACTTCTCCCCTGTTGTGGTGCAATGGGGTTTAAATATCAAAAAATATATAAAAGAAGATATTGACTGACTGACTGACATATCAACGCACAGCCGAAACCGCTGGTCCTAGAGATGTCAAATTTGGGATGTAGGTTCCTTATATAGTGTAGAGGAGCACTAAGAAAGGATTTTTCAAAATTCGCCTCCTAAGGGGGTCAAATGGGGGTTCAAAGTTTGTATGGGGAAACAATGTTAGTTTCACTGTTTTATTCGAAACTTCACAGGAGGGATCCTAAAAACATATGACTAAAGACGTGTTTCAGGTTTTTTGAAAATTTAACCCCTAAAAGAGTGAGAAGGGGGTGATAAAGTCAAAAAACTAATATGGGTATCGTTTTTACGGTTTATTGGGTCACTGATCACGATAAATACAACGTTTTTAAAATCTAACGAGGCGGAAGTGAAATACCTTCTCCCCTGTTGTAGTGCAATGGGGTTTAAATATCAAAAAATTTATAACAGAAGAAACTGACTGACTGACTAACTGACATAATATATCAACACACAGCCGAAACCGCTGGTCCTAGAGATTTCAAATTTGGCACATAGGTTCCTTATTTATGGCGTAGAGGAGCACTAAGAAAGGATTTAAAAAAAATCTCCTCTTAAAAGGGTGAAATGGGGGTTCAAAGTTTGTATGGGGAAACAAGATTAGTTTGACTATTTTATTCGAAACTTCACAGGAGGATTCCTAAAGACATATGACTAAATACATGTTTCAGGTTTTTTCAAAATTTGACCCCTAAAGGGGTGCAAAGGGGGTAAAGTCAAAAACACAATATGGTATCGTTTTTATGGTTTATCGGGTCGCTGATCACGATAAATACAAGGATTTTAAAATCTAATGAGGTGGAAAAGAAATTTTCTCCCCTGTTGTTGTGCAATGGGGTTAAAATATCCAAAATAGCCATAAGTATAGGTATAGTTTTTATCTTTACTTCTGTTTCAAGAGATTTTAAATTGACACGGAAGTTCCTTAGAGGAGCACTAAGAGAGCACTTTTTCAAAGTTCACCTCCTAGCATGATAATTTGACAGGGGCAAGGACAGGGACAGGGACAGGGACAGGGACAGGAACGGGATAGGGTTAGGGATAGGGTTAGGGATAGGGATAGGGATAGGGTTAGGGTTAGGGATAGGGATAGGGATAGGGATAGGGATAGGGATAGGGATAGGGATAGGGATAGGGATAGGGATAGGGATAGGGATTGGGATAGAAATAGGGGACGGGGACAAGGATAGAGATAGGGACGGGGATAAGAATAGGGATTGGGGTCGGAATAATCGGTCGGCAATCGATATCTAGGCAGTGTAAAATGCAGGTGGCTCAGTGGGAAGGGATTAATAAGTAGGCATCGGCGAGTATCCTGCATCCGTAATAACTAATATTACATTCAATGTGCTGTAAGAAGATCGTTGTTTGCTTGCCTTTTATATGTTTACGTTTGCAATAAGTATAAGCAAAATGGAAAAAATTGTAAGCGATAATGCAAGGAAGTACTTTTTACCCTACCGACCATAAGCGTTGAGATACTGGCTATGTGGGTTGTATGAAGTTTCCCCAGTATAAATATTTATATAGGTAAAATACATACATATTCATACCTACTACCTACGCTGTGGTCGCTGTGTAACAATTCTACAATCATTGCAAGAATTTATTTTAAAACAATAGTAATATGTGTAAGGTAGGTACAGTCAGCCAAAAAAGTGGTTTACCACTTTTCGATCAATAGAGTCGAAAAGTGGTAAACCACTTTCTTGGCTGACCGTACAGAAAATAGATCAGTTACAATGGCCCCCCAGTCGAGAATTGCCCCGCTTTACCTTAATCGAAATAATCGCGGACAGATGTACCTACAAAGAAACCTACGGATCCAAATGAAAATCTTATTTTTTGTAAACGTTTCAATAAGAATACTTTTATTACGCGGGCGAAGCCGCGGGTAAAAGCTAGTAAATATATAAATAATAAATATTGGACACCTTACACAGATCAACTTAGCCCCAAACTAAACAAAGCTTGTACTATGGGTGCTAAGCGACGATATACATACTTAAATAGATAAAAACCGATGACTCAGGAACAAATATCTGTGCTCATCGCACAAATAGATGCCCTTTCCGGGATTCGAACCCAGGACCACGGCTCAGCAGGCAGGGTCACTACCGACTGAGCCAGACCGGTCGTCAAAATGCACCAAATAACATTTGTACTTAATGGTAGCTAGAGTTTGAAGAATATTTTTAAACGAAAAATATTTTCAAGTTATCCACTCACATGCCAGTAGCTAAAGCTACGAGCTTACACACCTCTGAATTGCTTGCAGTATGCCGTAGCTGTGGCTACACAGCGGAGTATTAAAACGTTTGATTAATTTTGTTGAAGCAATTTAGAGCGTTATTTTATGTAAATCCAAATCATTTTACGATATTTTACGACCACTTTGTTTATTAAATGCTTGATTTTTAAAAGATATACACAAATGCTAAATATATTAGTATGCATTCGTTTCAAATAAGTCAAATAACTTCTTCCTTTTTTGTAAGGATCCTGTAACGGAAACCAAGGCAACGATCCTCCAGTAAAAACATTTTTGTACAATAAAAATATATCATTTCAGGCAAACAACATCAAAGGTTATAGCCACCATTAATCAATAGCCTTTTTATCGGTGCTTAGTCCAATTCCGCTTCCGCTGAGAAAAAAGAATATCCTCACGATTCAGTTAATCGTAAATACTTTACGTAATTCGCCGTTTTGCGTTCTCCGCACGCCCCGTGGCCTCTGGGAGTATAGACGTGATCTTTACTCAGCTCTCAGGACGATTCGAATGTGCATGAATGATAAATATTCGAATTATCACCATGATAACTAGAGAGCGGATCTCAGGTAGCGATTTTGAATATGGATATGACTAGTGCATTTTTTTAAATACATGTCATGTAGTTTATAATAAGGTCTTACAATCTATTATTATATCGCACAAAGCAAACTTCGCTGAATAATTAGATTAAATTAATGTTATTTTTGCAACAAACTACAAAAAAAAATTAACTGTTTTATTCTAAATAAAGGAGATTGTGTACAGGAAGCGAATTATTTTCATTTTTCTATTCTTTGAGTCGTAATAGAAGTATGCAATGCACAGACGAAATATTAAATAGAGATTAAGAACTTAAATAGATAAACTATTTAAAAAATTAACAAACATTTCATTTATTTATTATCATCATAATCTTTATCCAATATTCACAAAAGCATCAAAAAGGGTTTATTTTTATGTTCTGATACATTTTTTTGTGTGTAGAAAAAATAATAAATTATGCGTGTTACTTCCATATTAATATTTAAATCGCTACCTGAAATCCGCTCTCTAATGATAACATAAAAGTTTTGCTCTTGTCGGTGGAGTAAGTTCCAAACCTTTCTCACCTCGGCCAGTCTTTTGGTTTTCTTGTACCGTCAGCATGAAAAGTAGTGGATCAAATAACGCTCCAGAAGTAACGAGTTTCTTACCGCAAACTATAATTTAAGCATGGCGCCCTCGGCTTCTTGTTCATTCGAATGAACTGCTAGCGGGTAGGTACTTAACGTGCGACCGCGAGTGAGTTGACGTAGGCCTGACTATACGATGTATTATTTACCACTTGTCTGTCTATCTGATTAGTAGTAGTTAAAGAAAGACGAATGTAAAGGTTTAGGTTTCGTGCGGGAATAGATATGCATGATAGGTATTTAAATGGCTTCAGTTAAAAGATGTCTGATATTAGTATATTTTTCGAATTGCCTTTCAGTTCGTTGGTGTCTTGGATTTAAAAAGGTGTTTAAAATCCCCACGAGTAAACGGCAAACGCAGAAATATTGAAACTAAATCTTGAGCAACAGAACAAAATTTTATTTACATTAAAAATTATTTATTTGGTAGCATACAATATTTCCATAATTGGGCTATATCTCTTTTTAGGTATTTTAAATACTTGTATTAAGAGAATACCGCTCTTCCACTATTGGTAAGTAATACAGTTAATAATAGTTTACATGGTAATTAACAGTTTTTAATTAACAGACTTACAATTATATTCAGCGTAACTTAATGTATCCGTCCATTTCTAGGCACATAGCTGCAACTGCATAATGCGAGGCTCGTCAGTTGTATGTCATTGTCAAAGTCAATTGATTTTTTTATAACATTATTGTCTATGAAGAAGTCTCCTCCATCAGTCGTGCAGTCATAACAGCTGAGTTCATGCGGTAGAAATGGACTGAGACCTTTAAACTATTTCAGTTTATTTGAAATATTTGACATTCGCGATTCTTTTTATCATCATGATACTAATATAGTTAAGCACTCCATAGTTGCATGCAATCAAAAGTTCAAGTCAGTTTGTATACCTGCACTCGCGGGTAAAACATAGAGAAACAACATGTACTGTTGCCACCTAAAATGAACCTACTCGTATGTTTTCACAAAAAAGAGATTCTGATTCTGATATAATATATCTGTTAGTCCATTCACAGAAAAAGAACCTACTTCCACTAAAATAATTGTATTTTTCGTTCAAGAAGACTGTAATGGAATTCATCAGCGTTCGTTATTAGTTTAATATTACGGCCGAAACAGGTCCTTTGCTATTCAATAATTCATGTAATGGCTTAGGCGGCTACATTAATTTTCATTTCAAAGGATATTATGCATTGATCGTTATTAAAGCCTCCTACATTTACCACAATGCTAAAGGGCAAAGATGGGTATTATTTTATTACTTAATAGTAAATAATACAATAATAATTAAGCCTGTAAGCATCCCACTGCTAGGCAAGTGGGTACAGGTTTTACTTAAAATAGTTCAAATCAAAATTTTATATTTAATATCAAATGTCTTTATTGTGCATAAAATGTGATAGGCATACAAGGTGGGCTTAACATATTAGAACGTGCATATTTTACCAGCAACTGGCATTGCAAAACGCAAACATGTACAAATATGATTATCAAACTAATCCTAAATCCTAATTAAATTCATTATGCTTCTAATATTGTACATGTCAATTCTTATAATTCCCGAGTTAGTACAAAGAATAATAACGTAAATAATCCTGTCTGAGCCTCTATGATGATTTTTGATCGTTTTAGAGTACGTTACTTGATAGCATGAACATGAAAATGTAGTTTCTGTAAGTAACCGGTGGGGGCGCTGTTAACTTTCAACTTATAATAACTGTCGTTTTTAACCCCCGACGCAAAAACGACGGGGTGTTATAAGTTTGACGTGTCTGTCTATGTTTGTGTCTGTTTGTATCATCGTAGCTTCCGAACGGATGGACCAATTTAGATTTAGTTTAGTTTTTATTTGAAAGCTGAAAATGCTGAAATAGTCGGGAGTGTTCTTAGCCATGTTTCATGAAAATCTTACCACTATGTCGGGGGTTTTTAAAAATGACCACCACTTATTCACATGTAGGTACCTACAAATAGCGTCGTGACAGGGTGTGCCACGAGGAACTTGGAAGATGATGCACTGAACTGCCTTGGTGGTGGTTTTGGATATCACAGAATTGAAACCAGTAGTAATTTTATAATTACTATATATTTAAGAAATGTTAGTTTAGGATTTACAACTGAACTGAGAGAGGAGCAAGCCCGGAATGAATCATGGAGGGACGCAGCCTCCTTTTATACCGAAAGTACAATAGGTCATTTTAGAAATTTGCAAATTAACATAGATTTCTTTAGAAGTCCTACATTGTAAGTTTTACGATTCCTTGTATGTGACTTTTGGCCTCCGATACGGATTAGTTAAATGACGGAACTAATTTACATTGGAAACGCAAATATTATACAAAGTTGCAATTTCTAGGGTTACATATGAAAGTGGTGGGTTCCTTAACTCCTCCCTCCTTAAGATAAAAAATACATTTTTCATAAAAATTATTTTTTTTTCTAAAACTACTGACAATTATATAATGTTATATGGGTTTGTTAAGGAAGGAACGGTGTCTTCTGAGTGAGTACTTTCGATTTCACCTTCTGGATCCTCCCGATCCCTCAGCTTTCTCTCAGTAATCAATATGTAATTTAGATAATTTCGCAGCAGCGCTCAATTTTTGTAGGAACTTTTTCCGATTAGTTCTTAAAAGAAGAGAACTCGCAGGGATGAAAACAATAAAGCTGTGGCCACTTACTTCACTGGATCAGGTTTTATACCGAAAGTACAATAGGTCATTTTAGAAATTTGCAAATTAACATAGATTTCTTTAGAAGTCCTACATTGTAAGTTTTACGATTCCTTGTATGTGACTTTTGGCCTCCGATACGGATTAGTTAAATGACGGAACTAATTTACATTGGAAACGCAAATATTATACAAAGTTGCAATTTCTAGGGTTACATATGAAAGTGGTGGGTTCCTTAACTACCTACATTCATATTATGTAGGTAAGCATTTTGTAAAGAAACACGGTTTCGGAAACAGAAATCCACGTGTTTCCGAAACAGAAACAGTTACGAAGAAGGTTGTTGTTTTTCGTCAAGTTCAGACCCTAATTCCAAAAACGAACCAAAATAAACATTGGCAGTTTACATTGGCATAAAAAGAAAACTCTCCTGTTATGCTATAAATATTAAATACCATACAGAAAGATACCAAAGCGAACAACATTTACGGCCTGAAGTTTCAATTCTACGTCGAAAGCACATCTCGGACATTAGCGATCAAATGTATGAAAGGGGCGCGTTCCTAGCACAGTCTAAGCTCGTGTAGGTGAACGCGTACTATGCTTGTATGAGTGAAATATGACAGGTCGACTATTCGCGGTTTTGACAGGTGGTAACTGAGAGGTAACCGAGAGGGGGTGGGCAGCGCTTTCAGCGGGGAGCGGGAGTGGCCATACTGATAGTACTCTTTATTATACTGTGGTGACGGGGACAGGTTAACAATTTTACCACCCCTTTCCTCCCGTGAGTTTCGTAGAAGTCGTCAATCGGTTCAATTGCAGTGTGGGCGATAAACTACCTGTCACTGCAGAAGTCGTTCGTCTAATTTAGTAAATGTGGTCAAATTAAAGGGTGAAACGAACGAAAACCAAGTACGTCGAACAGCCACAGATATTTTTTTTTAGGGGCTGTGCCCGTAACGATTTTCCAGTATTTCCCGCTGAATGAGTCCAGTGCCGCAGTCGGTCACTCGTTAAATAATTCAAGACGCGATCCCTACGCGTGGGACAAGCCAGAGAAGTTAGCGGTAGATGTTTTATCAGAAAGCTTTATAGCATATTTACGCATTAAGCTTGTGAACGTGGATAATGGAAAAAGTCATTTTAAATTCACTATTTTTGAATAGGTAGATAAAGTCATCTCCAAAATTGCATGGAGGAGTTATTAATGCCAAATTATTCGCCATGCAGTTTTGCAGCTCACTGGATATATTTAGATGAACTGTAAACCGTTCGGATAAACGCTCCGCTCCACTGAACTCCGTTATTTGAATGTAAAATATTCCGTAACGCGTGTAAAATTGTCTACATATTTGAATTTATATATCAAACCTACTTTAACGCAATAAGCTGAAATGAAGCCGCTTACGCCATGTAATATGTTAGTACTAATATTATATGGGCCCTGCCTGAAATAAACAAATTTTATTATTTTTTATTTTTTTACGCCATGTATTTGAATCAGAGTTTGGAAGAACACGAAGTATTTGAAATTAAAATTTATAGGAGTAGATTACAAATGAGTACCAGCCGGCGTAGCCAAATGGCAATCGTCGGCACCAGACACCGACAGAAATGCAGTCTAGCTCTGTCGCACCAATACAGAACCGATAGAGCTACGAAATGGATATTATATCGCGAGCGCTTGTGCATTCGCCTACTATGCTGAGTCTATGGCAAAGTATGATGGTTATACATAATTTGACACAAGTATTTGATAAAGTTTTTTTTTTTTAATATTAAATATGCGTTCGGTTGCTACATTTATAGAGATACTTACCACCTTATTCATGAACGTACACTAAAGTTATCATGCCGATAAAGTTTGTTTGTCCCTTTCCGACATATTGGTGTGATAGAAAGGGACAAACGAACTTTATCGGCTTCATAACTTTAGTGTACGTTTATGAATAAGGGGGTTATTAGGTACAGTTATTTTATTTATAGCTTTATATTTTGAACTAGCTCGGCTGGTTGATAGTTCTTAGTGAGTTTCCTGCCGCCATTGCTCTTGACTTGAACCCACTGCCCCGGAGGACATAATATATTGATTCCTATTGGGAGTCACGCTATATTAGCTGGAATCATTCAATGGAGGACTCAAAGACTCGGTTTATGTACAAATTATGGAAAATAGGCACTTTTTGGGCGAGTTCGCTCCATAGTAGTCCACATCTTCACGTCAAATAGTATATGGTCATGAGTAAGTCCATTTCTAGTAATATTTATAAAAAAGAAAGGAAATTATTCTCGTTTTAATTAGAGCCTAGATTTTCCTTTAGGCTGCTTAATAAAACTCTCCAAAATGGTAGAACCTTTTATAAAAAGAAACTTTTGTTTTTAACTGATGTTTTTATAACGAAGTTAATAATAAAATAAGAAAATATTGAGACTGTAAATACTACTCAACGTAGGCGGCTATTTCAAATTGCATATTGCTGTTGTGGTTGCATATTATGCATTATTCATCGCAGCTTAAAAAAAATCAAAATTTTTGTTTAAAATAGAAGATTACCAATGTTTTTGGGCAAAAAATTGTATACAAGCTTGTTATTTAATTTATGTACAAAGCGCTCGGCTGGTGGCCTAGCGGTAAGAGCGCGGTACTTTCAATCCGGAGGTCGCGGGTTCGAACCCCGGCTCGTACCAATGAGTTTTTCGGAACTTATGTACGAAATGTCATTTGATATTTGCCAGTCGTTTTTCGGTGAAGGAAAACATCGTGAGGAAACCGGACTAACTTCAATAAGGCCTAGTGGGTTGGAACTTGGAAGGTCAGATGGCAGTCGCTTTCTTAAAAACTAGCGCCTACGCCAAATCTTGGGATTAGTTGTCACAGCGGACCCCAGGATCCTATGAGCAGTGGCAAAATACCGGGATCACGCAAGGACGACGATGATGATGATGAATGGGAAGTGGATCAAAATTTAACCCAAATACTGATAGTTAAAGAAGAACTGGTAAGAGAGGCAGAAGCAAAATGAAAACAAGATGGAGAAAATAGTGCTAAAAGATATGGCTGAGTGCAAAGTGTACGAAGACGAAGTCAAAGATAGGGCGAATTGGAAGCCGAATGACACGGAAAGCTGACCACCACCATGTTAATATAGTCATACTTGTTATGGAGAATTTTTGGCCAAAAGCTGCACTTTTGGATGGAAGCAAGCCGCTTTGCATGGTGATAGTAGACATCATAGTAAACGATTTTTTCCGAGGATATCGAAATTTCATCCCTTAGGAAGCCGAGCGTAGCGAGGTGTTTTATGAAAATGAAAAAAATTCTATCTTTTTATTGTATCGTCCGATTTTGACAAAACGTATCTCAAATGAAAGGTATTGATTTGTGTAATTAAAAAAAAATACAAAGAAAAAAAATTTGAAAGAAAAGTAAGAAAAAAATAAAAAAAGTAAATTTACGTCTCGCACTGAATAACTTCAAATAATGAAAGACAAAATGTACAATGTCGATATACGAGTTTTTTTAATCGAAGACAGATAAATTTTTAGTTGAAAACTGAAGACCGCATCTAAATCAGATTAGCATTTCTTAAGATACAAGTTGCCAATGTTGGGAAAGATCGCTTTATATGGCCACTTTAAAATTCCTTTGCCAGAAAGTCAGAAATAATATATTTTTCTGACACAGAAAAATACATAGTAACAGCACACATCAAAATAAAATTAAAAATTCCGAGGATATTATAATTTCATCCCTTAGAACGACGATCGTAGCGAGGTCGGTTACGAAAACCGAAAAAAAAATCTCATTTTTTTGTACGTCGTCCGATTTTGACAAAACATATTTCATTTGAAAGGTATTGCTTTATGTAACTTAAAAAAAATATTGAAAACAATTGGGGAAAAAATGTAAGATTTTTTTAAAAAAAACCTTAATTTTCGTATCACACTGAATAACCGCAAAAAACGGTAGACATGGTGTATAATTTCAATATATGATTTTTTAAAATTAAAGACAAATAAATGCATGATTATAAACTAAAAACCGAATCGAAATCGAATCAGTAGTTTTTAAGATGCAAGTTGTCAAAGTTGGCTTAGTTTGTTTATATGGTCGCTTATAAATTCCTTAGGCAGAAAGTCAGAAAAATTATATTTTTCTTACAGTTAAAAGTATGCATAGGTAATAGACATCATTATAAACATTTTTTTACAAGGATATAAAAATTTCATTCCTTAGAAACCCTTAGAAAGACGATCCAATAAAAAAAACTGCCTTTTTCTTGTTTTTCGTAATAGACATCGCTACGCTCGGCTTTCCAAGGGATGAATTTTTTATATCCTCGTAAAAAATTGTTTATTATGATGTCTATTACCTATGCATACTTTTAACTGTAAGAAAAATATAATGTTTCTGACTTTCTGCCTAAGGAATTTATAAGCGACCATATAAACAAACTAAGCCAACTTTGACAACTTGCATCTTAAAAACTACTGATTCGATTTCGATTCGGTTTTTAGTTTATAATCATGCATTTATTTGTCTTTAATTTTAAAAAATCATATATCGAAATTATACACCGTGTCTACCGTTTTCTGCGGTTATTCAGTGTGATACGAAAATTAAGGTTTTTTTTGAAAAAATCTTACATTTTTTTCCAATTTTTTTCAATATTTTTTTTTTAAGTTACATAAAGCAATACCTTTCAAATGAAACATGTTTTGTCAAAATCGGACGACGTACAAAAAAATGAGATTTTTTTTTCGGTTTTCGTAACCGACCTCGCTACGCTCGTCGTTCTAAGGGATGAAATTATAATATCCTCGGAATTTTTAATTTTTTTTTGATGTGTGTTGTTACTATGTATTTTTCTGTGTTAGAAAAACATATTATTTCTGACTTTCTGGCAAAGGAATTTCAAAGTGGCCATATAAAGCGATCTTTCCCAACTTTGGCAACTTGTATCTTAAAAAATGCTAATCCGATTTCAATGCGATCTTCAGTTTTCAACTACAAATTTATCTGTCTTCGATTAAAAAAACTCGTATAGCGATATTGTACATTTTGTCTTTCATTCTTTGAAGTTATTCAGTGCGAGACGTAAATTTACTTTTTTTATTTTTTTTCTTACTTTTCTTTCAAAATTTTTTTCTTTGTATTTTTTTTTAATTACACAAATTAATACCTTTCATTTGAGATACGTTTTGTCAAAATCGGACTACACAATAACAAGATAGAATTTTTTTAATTTTCATAAAACACCTCGCTACGCTCGGCTTCCTAAGGGATGAAATTTCGATATCCTCGGAAAAAATCGTTTACTATGATGTCTACTATCACCATACAAAGCGGCTTGCTTCCATCCAAAAGTGCAGCTTTTTTTTCATAACTAGTATGACTAATAGATTCACAGCTTGGAAGAGAGAGATAGTAGTTAAGGGCGTTCCCTGCGCCAATGACCTTCGATTTGAATCCATATTATGATAGTTCTGAAGCCTACCATATTAACAGCATCGTCTTTAAAAAAATTAGTATCTCATAATTCCTTCACAGCTCATTGGTTCTGTGATATTTGGCATCAAAGTAGAAACATTTTAGGGTCAAAAACTAGTTTTTTGGTCAAAACATTTGTTTTAATTACTATAAAATTTAATTTAAATCCAAACATGTTGATTTTATGCATGTGACACCGTTCACTAAAATAAAATTTCGATAAAAGTGTTTTTATAGACCATGTTTAAAAAACTCATAAAAAAATAAGTAGTTACTTTTTTTCTTACGAATCAAAAGTCATAATTCTATCTGTAGTGCAAATTTAGGAATTTCAACTCAAAAATCGATGAAAACCGTGTGGAGCCCCTTAAGGAACACCAACCTTATAATAAAATTCCATAGGTACTGTATTTAGGTATCTTATTTACACATCACCAATGAAATCACTAGATTCCTAGCGCCGAATCGAGACTCGGTGTCACTGCCAGAGGCTGCTCTGGCAATGGAATTGATTTCCTTATTCGATCACACGCGGAGCGCGCGAATGATAGAGAATTATTCAGGTTCAATCCTTGCGATGATTGAAATATGTATAGGAGTGAAATAGTGTGCCGAAGGCAAGTTTTGGTGAAAAGTGAGCAAGTTTTTTGTTAATAACATTTAGGTATAGAACATATTAGGACTATAATGTCCTCATTTTTTTTTCATGAACAAATTTACATGTAATAACTATGACTAAGCCTAAAACATATTACTGTCCTATTATGAGGTAGGTTTACAGGAAAGACCTAAATACGGTTTTGAGTTTGATCCTTTTGGGTTCAACATGTTCTTAATCCAAAACTTATATATTTGACGCATGTTTGTTTTTGTTAACCCTGTAATGTTGACTTCGTTACACTATTAACAAAACATAATGTTAATCCGTTAGAATTATCTGTTTCATTTTATCACTAAGTAGAAGGTTACATCATGCGGATAAGGGTTAAATGTCACTTTGTCAACCCTTCACGGCACACGGCATGTAAACTGACAGTCACATAAGTTACAAACTCACACGGAACGAGATCCAACGCGACATAATGCATCCGGAATAGACCAGAATAACTTTTAATGTTAGACCACGTCACATAGACTCCGTATGAACTATGGACCTACCGACAATCGATAAAGAAAAAATAAAAATGACTACCAAGACTATTCTTACTCGGCATCCGAATGACATATTTTAGATATCCCAACCTAAGCATATCCAAGTGTGAATTAGAATAGGCCTATACGTGTACATTTTATTAAATCACACTACAAGACGTATAAAGACATAAAATGCATTAGTTTTTTGTTTTTGATCCACAATTTTCTAGACCACCACAAGTGTGAAACGTGGATACGACGATAATATACGGTAAGTGATACATTATAGAATACGATTTAGAAAGGTCAACGCTTGGCGCGAGCACTTTTTCTAATTTACCGTCTATCGTTAGTGATCTGTATATCCAGCACATTAAACTTCTGGAACTTCGCTCCTAAACCTTAAAACTCTTAAAAGTAAGTTTGCGATTCTAACTTTTGAAGGAATGTACAATTTGCTCGCTATCTAGAGAGTTTTTTGCTCTTTTTGTATAGGTATGTAACTTTTCAAGTGTTAGTCAGTGATATTATAAAAGAAAATAATAGCGTCTTCTTTATATTGGACTGACATTATATCTAAATATTATACCTATGCAGATGTCATAAATTTTGTAGCAATTTCGTTGCAGCATTTCTGCGCTAAAGGCATTGATCACATACCTACTGCGCTGCACTGAAATTGCTAGAACATTTACAAAGTTCAATAATATGTAACGTAGTACATTTTTCTTGTCGTCGTAAATAATAATTTTTATAAATCAAAAATCTAGTTTCAATAGCAGATAGAAGGCGACTGTGGGATATGGATTAAATTGTGGCGTAGGCGAGAGGCTGGCAACCTGTCACTGCAATGTCACAGTTTCGTTTTCTGTCAACCCCTTATTTGCTAAAAGTGGCACTGAAACTTGAGTAGTTTCATGTGCTCTGCCTACCCCTCCATGGGATACAGGCGTGATTGTATGTATGTATGTATGTAGTTTCAATAATTTTATTTCGTTTGTAAGGTTGCAAACCAGGGTTTATCCTAAAATATTTAGGTCCATTCATAAATGCACTTTTCTGCTTAATATGCGCACGAGAGTTGCCAGAACTTGGAACAGGCTCTTGTTTTGGTATTAACCCCTCAAGCGCCTAGTACCAGATCTGTCCCAGGCAATTCAAACTGTAATTAACAGATTGAAAGTTATTAAATTCAGTAGCAAATTTTTGACAACGGCGTTCCACTTCCAGGGGTTAATAAAATTGTGATATGAGTCCGCAAAACAAAGTAAATAACGCAAATTCAATATTCAAAATACGTTTAAATAAATAATACGTTTATAAAAACAATCTGCACTTCGGCAGCAGGGAAAAGACTTTTTGTCCGCCCCACACAGATTCTGTTAAAAGGTGCTTACCGCCAATATTTAGTATTATTTTAATTCGAAGAACACTCTCATCGTTTACTCCAAATTAGCACTCACTACGCATTGACTGTTATAAAGTTTTGCCTATTCGTCCACCCTTTGGAAAAATCAAAATCTTCTCTCACTAATAGATATTTTGATAAAAATTAACCTAGAATCCGTCCTAAATATAAAATTCAGTAAGCAGTCTTGGACCCAAGGATCCCTTCCCATCCCGCATGGTGGGTTAGGGATCCGCAAAATTTCCAGTGTGGCATTACCAGCTTTTTTGTCGTCAGCTCATAGCTCGTCTAGTCTCATAGGAAAAAGCCTCCGAACAAACTGTGGGGCTACGGGCTTGGCTGACGCCAAAAATGCTTGGTCAATTGCTTGCCCTGGTCAAAATTTCCCCGAACATCCAAATTCTCAAAGGAGCTGGGACGACATTATATGTAAATTGACCGTTACTTCCCTCCTCGAGCAATCAGACACTGAGGGACGAGCCAGACTCCTGGCAGCAGAAACCAGCGAAGCCGGGTACTGGCTCCATGCACACATTGCACACCCTTCCCCAAATTTGGGCACATTTTTAACCCCCGATACTCTCCGGATTTCAGTTTGTCTTCGTCTCGGGGTTATTGGAGGTTGCATATTGTATGTATTATGCTGGCATAAAGTAAACCATTACTTATGTGACAGCAGTTTGAATATTTATGGTTTGTACGTTGTGTTTGTAAATATGTCACTCTAAATATATTGCTCGCCACGTAAACAACTAGTTTCCATCAGTATCCACACTCTGCCTAACCCTGAATAACCGGTAAATAACAATAGGTAATGCGCCTCACGCACTGGTGGTGTGCTAGTTAGTTTAAAAAGTGGTTCGTAAATAATTTGTTTGTGAAACTTGCGAAAATTATGTCGGATGAAAATGGCATAAGTGGTATCAAAAAGCTGAAGGGGTCGTCGGACTACCCTAATTGGAAGTTCCTGGTACGTAATTACCTTGAGAATAAAAACTGGTGGGAGGTAATTTCTAAAGATACAGTTAATGCCGATTCAGACAGGAAAGCACGAACAACTATTTGTTTGTTGTTGGAGCCAGAGTGCTTTACCCACGTCTACAACGCCAAGACTGCTAAAGAAGCCTGGAACAACCTGAAGAGCGCCTATGAAGATAAAGGTTGGGGCAGACGTATCCACATACAGCGAGAGCTCTTTAACTGTAAGTTAGACCATTTTAATTCTATGGAGAGCTATATTGCCAAAGTCACATTCCTTGCACAGCAATTGGATGATATCGACGCAATGTTGAAAGTTTGTACGGATACGGAACCCTCGGTGGGCGATTCCGACTCGCACTTGGCCGGTTTTTTTCTCTGCCATGAAAGCCAATGTAATCTCCTTCTGTTATCTCATTACATTCATAAATACAGGTGACGGATGATCACTGACCTATTTACGGGTTTGAAAGACGAAACAGTTTGGCTTATTTAATTATGCATGCGAAAATAGGTTTTCGCAATGGTGATTCAACTGTTAAATAAATTTTCATAAAACTCTGCATATTCATAGACTGTGTGTTAAACTTACAAATTAATGAATATTAAAGAGTTGTTACCGTTATCATGCCAAATAATTTTAACTTTATTTAATAGCATTCGACGCAAATATGAACTGATTTTTTGTGTCACTCCTGAGCAAAGGTAGAATCAAAATGCCAACATCGCGACCTTTTTATTGGAAAGAGACAGTCACACTGGACAGGTGGACACATCTGGACCTTGATTTTCAATCTTCACTTTTGACCTTGGACCAAAACGCCTATAAGTTTAGAGCTATTTTCTTTTAATTTCAATTTTATTTGTCAAATAGTATGTTTTCCAAATTTTCTTTACACTAAATCGGCCGCTAACAAGCATACAAGCATACAGCTCGTCTGTCTCCGTGACCTACGTTAGGGAGTAACCTCCCTTGGTGTTACATGCGCGTTGCCAACCCTAAGTGCGTTTTCACATTATCCGATCCGATATCGGATGTCGGAAGAATTTCGAAGGCAAAAATCAAAGATGGCAGCTTTAATGTATGGATATCGGTCCTACATCCGATATCGGACCGGGTAACATGAATCCGCACTAACACTCCGCACCCTCATTGAGCTCTAGCATCCTTACTCACCAGACATTTAGATTATTACCCACAACTACTCAGACGTTTATCGCTTATTAATTAATCCAGCTACTTATTCGTCTCGAAAGTAAATTGAGAAAATTAAAAATAAACGTCGAACAAAGAACGAGACTATGAATAAATTTCAGACAATAAGCGAGCGACTATAGTCGGAGCAAAAAATCTATAATGCCATGAATTAAAGAACAATTTACTACTCCAGCGGTAAAACAATAGTTATTTGTTATACAAGGGGGCAAAGTTGTATTTTAACGCCGAGTGTGGAATTGAAAAACGAGCAAGTGAAAGGATTCTATAGTTGAACCACGAGCGAAGCGAGTGGTTCGAGAATAGAATCCTGAACTTGCGAGTTTTTTAACACACGGGAAGTGAAATACATTTGCACCCGAGTGTAACACAAAACTTTTCCCCTCACTATGGCGAGGAAACTACAACGCAAAAAAATGCGTTTAATCAATGCTTCCAATAGTTCCACAGGTGGTAAATCATCATTCACCTACTTTTATCAATTTTAAATCAGTTAAATTGACTTTATTCAAGGTCAAATTACTTTACCCACTAGTGGATAAAATGCGTTTTTACCCGCTGGTATTAAAGGACAAAACACGTGTTTCCGAGCTAGTGAAGGGAAAAATATTTTGAGTGTAAATAACTACCGGAGAATTTTATGTATTTTGTGGTGAAGGCCCAAACACTTCATTTATTCGCGTTATGAACGGTTCACAAGCATAATGGCGGAATCTTAAGAGCTACTAATTTATAATATACCTCTACGTAGAAATATAATGTAAAAGTCATGTATAATGTAATAGGTATAGGCATACCAGCTTATTCAGTTGTCAGAGCTGTGAAGCGCTTTGAACTTTTAAGTTACTTACGTCCTATAGGTTCATGTTACCAAAGAGGATCGAGTACTTATTGTAGAGAGTTACCACAGGATTTACTGTCAGTCTATGCACTCTGTGTAATCACAGTGCATAGACTGCCATCTCTCGACACAAGCTTAAAACTTTTGAACCTCAGTTTTGACAATTTGGCCCATATTGTTAGCTTGATTATATTGTTAAAATGTGTTAAAGAGTGAACAGGCATCTTCTGGGCGAGCTCACTCCATCGTAGGCCACGTCTTTGCCTTTTGCTAGTCTGTGGCCAAGAGTAAGCCCATTTATAATAAAAAAAAAATATTTAGCGCCATCTAGCCGAGCGTTCCCCAAAGGTGTAACGTCATCTAGGACACCGTAATTTATTCTCTAGGGCTTCGACGTACGTTTTTTTTTAGATTTTATCCGTCTATACGGAGTTACATATGTCTTTGATGTTACTAACATCTTTTAAATGCCAGTGAGATGCACACATGTACAGAAAAATACTTATGCACCTACGAACAAAAAATAGCCAATACTCGTACCTATGTAAGTATTAGGACTGGTGATAGTCATAAAACTCATAAAGAACATTGTTTTTATTGGAAGTAAAATGTACTACTTATACTAAGTATAATATGTATGTATGTAGGTACATACATCGTGAATGATTCTTTACATGACGTAGGTTCAGATAAATGGCGAGACCTTTTCCAAACCAAAAAGTATTACATACTATGTACTTTGTGTAAAATTGTATTTGGTACCAGACCGCAGACCTGCAAATGTTATAAAAAGATAGAGTAGAACGAAAAAGAGTTTTCTACGAAGTTTTTGCTTCTTTGCAATTTAAGCATCCATATCAATGATTGTATTGTTAATTTAGTTATTCCTGCTTAGAACGGGAAACAAGTTTTACACGGCACTGGAATAGCGAGAGTAATAAAATAAGATGTTTATTTGCACTTAGAAGGTTACAGTGCCCAGGAGGGTGTCCAGGGCTCCTAATGAAAGGTATTAAATTCTAAACAATACGATAATACTTGAGCTTTTTCTGTCTTCAGCTGTAAAGTCTAGAGTTGAGAACAGGGAGCCATGAAGTATAAAAACGTTCAGTTTAGGTTGAGAGAAAGGGACACAGCTATATCAGTTATAGAGCGTCCCTCTCTTTCAACCTGGACTGAACGGGTTTAGCAACTTCATGGTAACCCCCAGCTGTCGCTCAATTAGTGTTATTGCACAATCCTGTTACAATAATAGGTAGGTACAGTTTTAGATGCCCTTATTATTGTCTTTTAACATGGCACTAAATAATAACAAAGGTACGTTTTACTGTTGTGCTAATATTTATTCGAAGTAAATAATAATTAATTAATATTGTAGATGTAGAACATTCTTCCTTTTTCCCAAGATTGAGTAGGCTTGTTATGAGTACCTACTGTGACGATGATATATATAACCTAGCTTATTTATTTTAAACACACAAATAAAGTTACGAATTGAAATGAACAAAAGGACAACAAAATTGCATCGACAGTATATCACCTAATACTTAGCAGCTTTGGCTTACAAAATAATGTTTAATAATACAGAAAATTGTCACGTTTTTTTTAAATAAAAGATGTATTTATTATTGCACATCTAGTACAAATGGCGGACTTAATGCCAAAAGGCATTCTCTACCGACATATATGTTGGCGCAGGAGAAATAATAGCTAACAGAGACAAATATAATCGTGACATCAAACATAATTTACTAAACTCAGGTTGAATACTAATACTTATATAAATTTTTATGTTTTTATGATGGTGAACATTATTTAAATTTTTACATATTTAGTAAAAGATCTATAATTCAGGCACAATCTGTCTCATCTCATAAATGAATCCCCTTAACAGAATTCGATCCCAGGACCTTCGGTTTAGCAGGCAAGTCAAGTGAAAATGAAAAGCACTAGGTCAGCCAGACTTATGTAATCCAGTAGAAAATAATTAACAAAAATGCTAATAATTATATTGTATAATTATACGATTAGTAGTAAGTATTTCAAGAATGAACTACAAGGTTTTTATATAATAGCTAAACATTAACTAACACCTAATATAATTATTAATTTTCGTCTAAAATTAAAATTACCAAGTCTAATCCACACCACATCAAAATGTGTTTGCCCAAAAAGCAATTTGTCAGAAGTGGTGTTACCTTGTGTAAACCTGACGCTGGCGGTAATGGCTCGAGTTCTTCCTCGCACTCAATTTATCGCGCAAATAGCTTCAAAAACTTAACGTCTGTTTAATGCGGCTCTAAACTCGACCGGTGGTACAGTCAACAGCACAGCTGTGAATACAGACAAAGTGCCAAAAATATGTATACAGAACTTTATGGTATTTGGTATATTATAAAATACTATACTTCTTAGGTTTTATTTCACGAGTACTAATCACGCTAACCTAAATAAGTTTTTCCCATCACGGAACAATGGTGTTCTGGACCTTTGGGAGGCGTGCGCGGGGCCGAAGCCAACGCGTCGAGGCCCTTTTGACACTTTGATGAAATGTAAGGGGTACACCGAGCGGATGTTGCCCGTACCATGGGACACACGCAGAGTCAGCACCCGCCGGGGTGTAAGGACTATTTATTTGAGAGTTAATGGAATCTAAAATGAACTGGGCTATTTTGATGAAAGTGATGGACTAAATACTGGGCTATGGATAAAAAACCGGACGCCTGCCTAATAAAACGGTATCGAATTTTATTTAAGAGGTAAGTTTATTATTATATTTTAGGTTGAAGACAGAAGATATTTCCTGCTACAAACACGAACTGTCCCCCACAGCGGTTTACGCCGTCCTCATTTATTTTTAACGACGAGGTGTCGCTGCGGTTTTAATGCGTACAGTGTGACGTTCCACGGGTAAAGGTACCTTTTGTTGGTCGGCGCTGGTAGCAATTAACGATGAATCAATACGAATGATTCTGGAATAAATACCCTTGACTAGATCCACAGTCACATAGACGACTTTGAAATCTTGTCGGGTCCACACAGGCCTAAGCGTAAGGATCCTTAGCCCATGGAACGTCACAAAAACAGCACTTAAAACACGAGGCATCACCGATATTGATCAATAACTGCGGAAGCTTGGTAATAAAACAAAGTACACATCATTATTCAGATATTGAGCATAATTGATATATAAGGTAGAATACCCCATAATGGACGGTGATGCCATTATGGACAAAAAAACACAAATCCTTAAAAATGAGTATCTAAAATAAGTTTCTAAAAACTGACGGCTATGAACCATAAACTAGAGTTGTAGAGCTGTTTCATTTTGAAGTTTCAATTAATTTGGTTATTTCTGAAGGATTTGGCGACAAGATAAAATTCACCAGTTTACTGAAAAATATATCAAGACGAATTCTTAGTAATGTTGCTAAGAGAGTTGAGTTCATGTATAAAATAATAAAAAAATAACGCACGGTGTAATCTTGAATGCGTTTTACTTACTGCATTAAGCATGAGATAAGGTATAAAACATACTAGTTTGTTGCTCCAAAGATATAAAGAAATGACGTTATTTTGCGAGTGTCCATTACTGGACCCGAAAAACTGCGTACCTCCTATAATGGACAAGGAACAATTTACAAAACCAAAATTTACAAGAAACAATCCTATGTTAAAATAACCCAAACTAATTGTATTTGTGGTGTATAAAATTGACTCATTGCGTATCAGTTGGCTTTAAAAGTAAAATTTTAAACTTATTTCACTGTCCATAATGGGGGATCCATTACTGGAGAACTGCCGTCCATAATTGGAGAAAAAACACCTAGTTTTAATTTGTTAACTATGAAGAAACCAATAGGAGTATCTATTCTGCAATACGCTTGAAATGTAAAAGAAGGATAGGACATTCAAGATTTAACACGCTTAGCCGTAGAATTTTTACATTTATCAGTGAAATATCAAAAACAGGCGAATTTTTTTCTTAAACTGTCCATGATTGGGTCCGTCACTTTCATTTCAATTAAATTCACAAGACAAAATATTGATCTTTTTGAATTCTGGTACACTTTTAGTAAGGTTTGTGTTTTAAAGCTTCAATTACAAAATTACAAATCATTTATTCAGCAAATAGGCCACAGGAGCACTTTTACACGCCATAACAGTCATAACGTCGTCATTTTTAGTAAACTCTTTTATCTAGAATTGAAATTACAGATACATTAAAAAAACGTGAGTCAGTTTCAAAGGAAAAAGCCTGTGGCGAGCACTGGCCGGTACGCGATCCGCGCAGGCCTGTGCCGTCTGTCTATCCTGTCTTCGTTCTGTCATGTCAAGAATTTGAATTGTTGTAATACATTTTGCGTATTTTCTTATTTAAAATATTGATATGTTAACGAGTGCTAAGTTATGTTAATTGAGTTATTTTGGACTTTGTGAGAAGTAAATAAAAGGCTATTAAGTTGGTGCAACAGTTTTATTGTTATACTGAACAAGACTTCCACACTGGTGACCCCTTCTGAACACCACGAATTAGACGGAAAATGGCAAACAACGCGCAGAAAGTCCAATCCGATGACCGTACAAGTGAGACGCCAGCTACATTCGGAGAGCCAGTCGCCACAACTCCCGCTCCCGAGGTATACCGTGTCAGCGTCAAAATTCCTCCATTCTGGCCCGAGGAGCCGGAAATCTGGTTTGCTCAAATAGAGGGTCAGTTCGACCTGTCAAAAATCACCGTCGACGAAACCAAATTTAACTACGTTATCAGTCATCTAGACCAACAGCATTGCAAAGAGGTGAAGGATCTAATCATTTCACCTCCAGCTGATAATAAGTATAAAAAACTTAAAGAAGAACTCATTAAGCGAGTCACGGCTTCCAAAGATAAAAAAGTCAAACAACTAGTCATGCACGAGCAACTGGGGGAGCGCAAACCATCTCAGTTCCTGAGGCATCTCAGGGACCTCGGCGGACCTACGCTATCTGAAGACCTTTTACTGACGATTTGGAGATCGCGTCTCCCTAACAACATCCAAACTGTCATCGCCGTTCAACCAGATGCTTCTCTCGACTTATTAGCGGACCTGGCGGACCGAGTTCAAGATATCGCACCAGCCTCTCCGCAAGTCGTGTCCACGTCATCCGATACACCTGGCTCCTCCCTTATTGAATTAAAAAACGAAATTGCAGAACTAAGGAAGCAAATACAAGACTTCAGGATTAATCCCGGTAGGTCTCGCACGCCCTATCGTTCCGGACCCAGTCAACGTCAACGTAGCAAGTCCAACCGACGTTCATCGTCCAACTATCAAAGGTTCCCGGTTTGCTGGTTTCACGCCAAATTTGGAAATAATGCAACTAGATGCGACAAACCATGCGACTTTTCATCGGAAAACTTACCGGGCAGTCAGTAATGGCGACGGACGATTGCCCCAGTTCCCCAGGTCGCCTGTTTGTGACTGACCGCACGTCAAAGATGCAGTTTCTCGTCGACACGGGCAGCGAACTCTGCGTTTTTCCTTGCACTTCACTAAAACAGCGCCGCCCTAAGACCAATTATGAACTAAGTGCTGCGAACGGCTCTATCATACACACATATGGCTTCGTACACCTTAACCTTGATCTAGGCCTACGCCGAGAATACCCTTGGCGCTTCGTAGTCGCTGACGTTACCAGAGCCATTATCGGAGCTGACTTTCTAAGCCACTACAATCTCATGGTCCACGTTCGACAACAACGACTGGTTGACGCTACCACCTCCATATTCGCAATGGGCACACCCGCAACCCTGTCAGATAACATCTATTCTATTAAAGTTTTGTCCGGTGACTCAAAATGGCACAGCTTGTTGAAAGAATACCCTGAGATTACTCACCCCGCAGGTGTCCACAGACAAGTTAAACATAATACCGTACATTACATCAAAACGATCCCTGGGCCACCTGTCTTTTCATCCCCAAGGCGCTTAGCTCCTGATAAACTAATAATCGCCAAAAAGGAGTTCGAAGCCATGTTGAAAGATGGGACAGCTAGACCATCAAAAAGCCCTTGGGCGTCCCCGTTACACTTGGCACCGAAGAAGGACAATGGTTGGCGCCCTTGTGGAGACTACCGGATGTTGAATGCCCGAACTATACCAGATAGGTATCCCATACGCCACATACACGATTTTGCCCAAGGCATATCCGGATGCAACGTATTTTCCAAGCTGGATCTCGTGAAGGCATACAATCAAATCCCCGTCAGCGAAGATGACATTCTGAAGACAGCCATTACAACACCTTTCGGATTATTCGAATTCCCTTATATGACGTTTGGCCTACGCAACGCCGGTCAGACGTTCCAACGCTTTGTCGACGAAATTACGAGAGGTTTGGATTTTTGTTACACTTATCTAGATGACTTCCTGATATTTTCTAGAAATACTGAGGAGCACGAAGTTCATCTACGTTCTGTCTTCGCCAGGCTAAAAGAATATGGCATGGTTATAAACACATCGAAGTGCATATTTGCTGTTCCTGAGATTACCTTCCTCGGTTACTCCATTTCAGCTACCGGAACCAAGCCTCTAGACACAAAGATCGAAGCAATAAAGAGCTTCCCTACCCCCAAGACCGTTAAGGAGTTGAGACGATTCTTAGGGATGCTTAATTTTTACAGGCGATTTATCCCTAACGCCGCCCGCATCCAAGCCCCGTTAAATGCACTGCTTGGTGGATCTGTCAAGAACTCCCAACCCATAATTTTATCCAATAATACCTTGGAGGCGTTCAACGAATGCAAGAAAGGACTCTGCGATGCTGCCATGTTAGCTCATCCCAAATGTCAGGCAGAGTTGGGTTTGGTATGCGACGCATCCGATACTGCGATCGGTGCAGTCTTACAGCAGCGTCAGCAAGGCTTATGGCAACCTTTAGCTTTTTTCTCAAGAAAGCTCAGCCCTGCGCAACAGAAGTATTCACCTTATGACAGAGAACTCCTTGCTATATACGAGGCCGTCAAATACTTTCGGCATATGATTGAAGCCAGGAATTTTACTATATACACAGATCACAAGCCTCTGTGTTTCGCTTTCGGCACAAGAAAAGAAAAATGCTCACCACGTCAGTTCAGGCATTTAGATTACGTATCGCAGTTCTCTACTGACATACGTCACATTTCTGGACAGAACAACGTCGTGGCAGACACTCTTTCTCGCATCGAGGAAATTCAGGCGCCTATTAATTTTGTCCAATTAGCAGAAGCCCAACGCCAAGATCCTGAGTTAAGTGAACTTTTAAACAATAATACATCTCTACGCCTTAGAAAAGTGAAGCTTCCCGACACACATGTTGAGTTGTACTGCGACACCAGCACTCAAGTGCCCAGACCCTACGTCACTCGGTCATTGAGAAAACAGGTTTTTGACAGCCTGCATTCACTGAGTCACCCTGGGGCAAATCCTTCTGCACAACTAATCGCAGCTCGTTTTGTGTGGCCTGGAATCAGAAAGGACTGTCGAGACTGGGCCCGAGCATGTATTTCTTGCCAACGTGTAAAAATAACGAGACATGTAACTGCGCCTTTAAGTAACTTCGCACTCCCACGGGCAAGATTCACCGACGTCCATATCGACCTCATTGGACCGTTGCCTCCGTCTAATGGATTCCGTTATTGTCTCACAGCCGTAGATCGTTTCACCAGATGGCCAGAAGCAATACCCCTCGTCGACGCAACGGCCGAAACTGTAGCAAAAGCGTTATTGTCAGGATGGATAGCAAGGTTTGGTTGTCCATCATCCATTGTTACTGACCGCGGCCGACAATTTGAGTCCGCTTTGTTCCAACACCTCGCCAAAATCTCCGGCTTTCATCACAAAAAAACCACAGCTTACCATCCAGCGTGCAACGGCCTTGTTGAGCGCTTCCATAGACAACTTAAGGCCGCCATCACCTGCCATTCATCAGAAAATTGGACTGAATCGCTGCCCCTTGTTCTACTGGGAATTAGGAGCGCATTCAAGGAGGACTTGCAAACTTCATCAGCGGAGATGGTTTATGGGGAGACACTAAGATTACCTGGTGAATTTTTTCACCCATGCACACCCGGTACTACAGACTTGACGGACTACATAGCTCGTCTTCGGCTAGCGACTGAAAAACTTCAACCCAAGCCTGCCTCACGTCATAGCAACCCACCTATCTTTGTTTTCAAAGATCTAGCCACCGCCAGTCACGTATTCCTGCGAGAAGACGCCCTGCGTGGTGCGCTGCAGCCAGCTTACACAGGCCCGCATCCGGTGCTAGAAAGAACCGATAAAGTTTTTAAGCTTTTGATGAAAGGCAAACCCGTCGCGGTCACAATCGATCGCCTTAAGCCCGCACATATATTGGAAGACGGCACTTGCCCCAAGGATAGAGAATCTACGGTCCAAGATAAAGCCGATACTCCTGAGGCTGATGTCACGAGAAAAATCATTCAAACACGCTCCGGCCGCACGGTAAGGTTCCGTGATTACACTCGCCCGTAGTGACGGTCTCTGGAGGGGAGCCATGTGGCGAGCACTGGCCGGTACGCGATCCGCGCAGGCCTGTGCCGTCTGTCTATCCTGTCTTCGTTCTGTCATGTCAAGAATTTGAATTGTTGTAATACATTTTGCGTATTTTCTTATTTAAAATATTGATATGTTAACGAGTGCTAAGTTATGTTAATTGAGTTATTTTGGACTTTGTGAGAAGTAAATAAAAGGCTATTAAGTTGGTGCAACAGTTTTATTGTTATACTGAACAAGACTTCCACATTACGTTTACTAACGCGAAAGAAAAACTCATGAAAACTCGAAAATTCGCATTTTCCGGGATCTAAGGCTACGCTAAATCGATTTTTTACCCCCGAAAACCCCCACATAATAAATTTCAGCGAAATCTTTAGAGCGGTTTCCGAGATCGTCGGTATATATAAATAAATAAATAAATATACAAGAATTGCTCGTTTAAAAGTATAAGATTTAGGGAATTACTGAGAGTCTGTCGGTGTTTTACAGGTTGCACTTCGGGGAGTGTGCTCAAGAGCTACACGAGCTTATTCCACCGTCGCGCGCGACCGTCGCCGTCGCGTCTCATACTTCCATATCGATAAGGTTTGATTTCGTATACGTCGCATCGCCGTCGCGCGACCATCGCGCGACCGTCGCCCACGCAAGCCACGGCGTAGACGCACGGCCGGTTTCCATCCTTTCTTGGTAGATATTCTGCGAATTCGCACGAAGCTCTTTGCTTCTTCTTTTCTTATGCGCACTGCCAAGGAGAGGAATTCCTTGCCGGCGGCTATATTTCCGAGCTCATATAACCCGGAAACCTTCAAATCTAGGGTGAACAGGCATCTTCCGGGCGAGCTCACTCCATCGTAGGCCACGTCTTTGCCTTTGGCTAGTCTGTGGTCAAGAATAAGCCCATTCATAATAAAAAAACCGGCCAAGAGCGTGTCGGGCCACGCTCAGTGTAGGGTTCCGTAGTTTTCCGTATTTTTCTCAAAAACTACTGAACCTATCAAGTTCAAAACAATTTTCCTAGAAAGTGTTTATAAAGTTCTACTTGTGTGATTTTTTTCATATTTTTTAAACATATGGTTCAAAAGTTAGAGGGGGGGGACGCACTTATTTTTCCTTTAGGAGCGATTATTTCCAAAAATATTAATATTATCAAAAAACCATCTTAGTAAACCCTTGTTCATTTTTAAATACCTATTCAACAATATATCACACGTTGGGGTTGGAATGAAAAAAAATATCAGCCCCCACTTTACATGTAGGGGGGTACCCTAATAAAATATTTTTTTCCATTTTTTATTTTTGCACTTTGTTGGCGTGATTGATATACATATTTGTGCCAAATTTCAGCTTTCTAGTGCTAACGGTTACTGAGATTATCCGCGGACGGACGGACAGACAGACATGGCCAAACTATAAGGGTTCCTAGTTGACTAAGGAACCCTAAAAAAGAGTGAACTGAAATTCGGTCAAGTGTATATATATATATAAGTAAGGGGCGTGAATTGAATAAACCTCAACTTTTGAAAGTCGTTAAAATGCTCATTGAATCCGGGTTCAAGCCCCGTGTAAATTATTTGAAAAAGTTCAAACCAATTTATAAATGTATTCACACCTCAACGCGTCGCTGATTTATTTGGCCTGGATTGCCAGGTGACGCTTTTTGATGGCAAATAAAATTGAATAAAGTATGTTCGTTTTTGACAGGTAGCTTGATTATTTTATGATTAACGCCTTAGGCCGTTTTCACATTATCCGATCCGATATCGGATGTAGGAAGGATGTAAAATGTAAGACCATTTCTTCATTTAGGTATGTATATAGATCAATATTACTAATAAGAAGCACTGAAGCTTTGGTAGTTCCATGTGCTCTGCCTCCCCCTTTATGGGATACAGGCGTGATTGTATGTATGTATGTATGTATTACTAATAAACGATACAATACGCAAAAATTGCGGACTTACTGCCAATGACATTGTTCTGCAACAGTTTTTGTCCGAAGCGCCATTGAACTGCCGATATTGGAAGGTGGCTCCGACCATTTTGGATTCAGCTCGCCCAGAAGACGCCTGTTCACCCTTGATTTGAAGGTTACCATATGAGCTCGGAAATATAGCCGCCGGCAAGTTTCAAGTTTCTTTATTTGGCCAAGTAACAAAACACGTTACATCTAGCAAGTCAATTACAGGTCATTGCTAAAACTAATCATGCAATGTCTTAAAATAGCTTATATAAAACAAAGATATAATTCATATAAGATGTACATTATTTTTCATTTTCTCAGTAAATTCATTGATTGAATAGAACGGATTACATTGAAAGAAACGTTTCAGTTTATTTTTAAATTCCGTACATGTTAAATTTATTACGTTTACAGGCAGTAAATTATAAAGAGTAACTTTTAAGGAGATACCTTGTTTAAATGTTTTGACTAACTTTGTTGCAGGAACGCATAGCTTATACTTATTTCGTGTGTTATATGTATGAATGTCCTTTCGCGTTTTAAAATCATTCTTACTTTTGTGGATTTCTAATAGGCAGTTAAATATGTACAATGAAATTACTGTCATGATTCGACTTTTTATAAAGAATTCTCTAACGGAAGCGCCTTTGCGTAGATTGTATACAATTCTCACTGAAGGTTTTTAGATATAAGAATTCTTTTTATTCCAACTGCGTTGCCCCAAGTAGTTACAGCATAATTCAGATGAGCGTGAACTAGAGCATAGTAAGCCGATATAAGTGTTTTACGATTGATTAAGGGTCTTAGTTTTAATAGTGCATAATTTCCTGAAGCTATTTTGTTACAAATTTTGTCAATGTGAAATGAGTGACTTAACTTATTGTCAATATGATATCCTAAAAATATTGTGTTAGTTACGTTTACTAATCCTATCTCACTAATATTTATACTATCAATTATATTTTTATTATGGTATGTCAATAATGTAGTTTTGTTAGAGTTTAAAATGATTCCGTTAGCATTGGTTACTAAATACCTTTAAATCTTTTAATTTAGTAAATTTATTTTGTGAACCAACTAGAATCACGGCAACCAGTGCAACATGTATAGACAACATCTTCAGTAACGATATTGCGATTAGTAAATCTGTAATAAACACCTTGAGTTCTGACCACTGTGGACTAAAAGCCTCTTTTGGCGGGAAGATAGAGGATATTCCACAAGACACTGTGTGCAGACTGATTTCCGAAAGGCGCTTACAGTCATTCAATCGTAATATTAGGAACAACTTACCTTTTCTTTCATGTAACCGAGAGAACCCTGACTGTCTGAGTTCTGAGTTGTTTAACTGTATAAAAAAGGAATTTGATGCCTGCTTCATCCCCAAGAAGATGCAGGGCAAGGTCAAGGTTAAATTTAGCGACTGGGCTACGCCGGATATTCACGATAAGAGACGCCGGCTCTATGATTTGTATGATCTGCGAACAACTGATAAAAGGCCGGAATTTATAGAGTACGTAAAGAATTTCTCGAAATCTTTTAAAAGGATGTGTGTCGCCGCTAAAGCTGATTATTTATCCAAAAAGATCTTAAATTCCAGCGATAAAGTTAAAACTACATGGCAAGTGATCAGCAGTGAAACAGGAAAGCGTAAAATAAAAGAACGGCACTACAACCTACGAGTTGCTGATACTTTAGTAAGTTCCGACCGTGAAGTGGCAGATCACTTCGAGCGATTTTTCTCGAATATACCGGCAGAGACAACAAAGTCTCTTAACTCATCGCCAATTGTCGCTGAAGAAATGCTGCAAGCTAATGTAGAAGAATGTTCAGAAATATTCACATTTTCTTATGTTACTCCGACCATAGTTATTAAAACGTTCAGAACTTTAAATTTAAAGAAAACTGAAGATCTATGGGGCTTGTCAGTTAAAGTATTACACTCAATAGTAGAATCAATCGCACCCTATTTAGCTGAGATTTTCAACAGATGTATTGAAACTGGCATTTTTCCTGATATTATGAAACACAGCAAAATTATCCCGCTGTTTAAATCAGGAACGAAATCAGACCCGACCAACTTTAGACCTATTTCAATATTACCAGCGCTAAGTAAGGTCTTTGAGAAGCTTATTCTTAATCAACTGTTGTCTCACTTTAACAGAAATAAATTGCTTGACAATAATCAATTTGGTTTTACCAGAGGTCGTTCAACTACTGATGCCGGTGTGGTACTTCTAAAACACATCTTTGACGCCTGGGAAAGAGCTCAAGATGCTGTTGGAATTTTCTGTGATCTATCAAAGGCCTTTGATTGCGTTGATCACGAGAATTTAAAGAGAAAATTGAGCCACTATGGGGTTAAAGCTGCTGCCCTTGACCTTGTTTCATCGTACCTTTCCGACAGAACTCAGCGAGTTGTTATCAATGGGACTCAATCAGCAGGTTCACCGGTAGCACTTGGAGTGCCTCAAGGTTCAATTCTCGGTCCCTTCCTGTTCTTAGTATACATTAATGATCTACCGAAACTAGTGCAAGATAAACATGATATAGTGTTATTTGCTGACGACACTTCTCTTATATTCAAAGTTGACAGAAAGGAAAGCAGCTTCGATAACATCAACGATGCACTGTCTAGCATAGCAGACTGGTTTACGGCGAATAACTTACTTCTAAACGCCAAGAAAACCAAGTGCATCAGATTTGCGCTTCCGAACGTTAAGCAGGTAAATAACAGTAAGATCCAAATGAAAGGTGAAACGCTGGAATTTGAAGATCGAACGGTTTTCCTTGGAGTCACTTTGGATTCAAAACTGCAATGGCATGCACATATAGCCACTTTAGCTGGCAAACTTAGTTCTGCAGCTTACGCAGTAAGGCGAATCAGACAACTAACAAACGTAGAGACGGCCAGGCTGGTATACTTTAGCTACTTCCACAGTGTTATGTCATATGGGATCCTGTTATGGGGAAAAGCTGCAGACATTCAGGCTATTTTTGTGCTGCAAAAACGAGCAGTCCGTTCAATCTACGGATTGGGCGGTCGAGCATCTTTAAGAGAAAAATTCAAAGAGGTGAACATTCTTACCGTTGCCTCTCAATACATATACGAAAATATTATGTATGTTCGGAAAAATATCCACGAATTCAAGCTTAACAGTGACATCCATAACTATAACACAAGGAACAAACATAAACTTGCTGTGACCGCCCACCGTCTCCGTAAGGTTGGTACGTCTTTCGTCGGGAACTGTACACGTTTTTATAACAAAGTACCAACCGATATAGTGGATTTGCCATTTGACAAATTTAAGGCACGCATTAAGCGTTTGTTGTTATGTAAGGCGTACTACACTGTGAAGGATTTTATAGATGATAGGGATGCCTTTAAGGTGGTTGCTTGTCAATAGATGAATGAAGTCGTATATATTTTTTCATTTTCTCTGCATTGTGTAATTAAGCATACTAGTGTTCAATTGACGTATGAGAACATATTCTCGTCTGATTATATTGTTTTTATTTAAGTTTAGTTGTGGACACTTGGAGACCTTATACATCTCCAAGATTATGTGTTTAATGTTTAATGTTTATCTTACTTTAATTTTATTGTATAAATCTATATTTCCTTCCTTTGTAACATACGAGCACAGAATATAGTGTCTTACAGCTATGTTTTATTATTTGAATATTTAATTTAGCCTGGCAGCTTGAACATGTCATGCACACTTAAAAGTCTTGCTGCGGTGGCGTCGTTGATCGGGTCGCCACCTTCCCGAATAAAGGTTGAGGGAGGCGATGGCTGAGATACGCGTCATACTCGTGAACGGGTGCCGTCTGTGAAGACCGGTCTGTTTAAGCTTACTGGGGCTGTTATAACTTAGTAACTTTAATTCTAATTTTTATTAAATTAGGACACTTTGTTCGGTTGTCGTTTGTTTCCTTTCTTTTAGTGAATATTTTAAATATATGATTTTGATTCATGGAGACCATATACATCTCTAAGGAGAATTAGATTAAGTAGATATACATTTTATTTTTAGTTGTGACATTTAGAGTCATTTGCACCTCTAAAGTAATTTTAGACTTTTTTTTTTTGTATTTGTACTTTTTATATTAAAATTTAGTGTAGTTCTTGGTTGTAATTCGACATTTAGAGACCTTCTACATCTCTAATTAATTGTATAGAGTTAACTTTAGTTAGAACTTAGAATTAGTATATAATAGTATCAATTGTAATTTCAACTCAATTTTAAATATTTTTTTAAATACCTATGTACATGTGACGTGTAAAAGTGCCCCTGTGGCCTATTTGCTGAATAAATTATTTTGATTTTTGATTTTTTTTTTTGATTGAACCATTCCCCAAGCGTTTTCATGATATTTTTGATATTCTGTTCCAGTTTGTCTAGGTTAGTCTCTTTTAAGCCCACATGTGTGTCATCTGCAAATAGGGTAACCATAGCGTAATTGGGTATGCATTCCGGTAAATCATTAACATATATTAAAAATAAAATTGGGCCCAAGATAGATCCTTGTGGTACACCAACATTTACGACTATTTCTTTTGAAGATGTGCCATTGATATTTACTTTTTGACTTCTGTTATTTAGGTAGCTTTTTATCAAATTAAGTTCTTGGTGTTTAAATCCATAGTAATCCAATTTCATTAATAGAACATCATGGCGGATACAGTCAAACGCTTTAGACAGATCACAGAAAATACTACAGCATTTTTGTGATCTGTCCAAGGCTGAAAGCACGAAATCTATAACTTTACGCAACACCATTCCTGTTGATTTTTCCTTTTGGAACCCATATTGGTTCGAATTAAACAAACTGTAACTATCGAAATACTCGGTTATTTTATTTTTAATTACAGACTCTAATATTTTAGACACAGCTGGAAGTATGCAAACAGGTCTATAATTGTTAGGGTCCTCTGTTGCTCCTTTCTTATGAAGTGGAATTACTTTCCCTATTTTGAGACATTGTGGAAATATACCCTCTGTTAGGCAGCTGTTAATAATATTTAGTAAGATTTCTAGTAAGTAGTTATTTCCTAAGAATATTTTTTTAACAAAACGAGAATCTACATTATATACGTCTTTGGAACATTTATCCTTCAACTTCTTTATTGTCTTAAATAATTCAACTCTATCAATTGGAATAAACTTGATACGCGTGTTTGGACGTTCAACTTTACATAGGAAGTCTTTGCATGTTTTTTTGTCATTAATTAGGTGCCCAGCCGTTTTTTCTGCAACCGAAGAAAATAAATTATTAAAGGAGTTTGCGATTTCTTCTGTATTAGTAATGCATTTACCATCATCATTAATTATCGCTTCAATATGATTTTGTGTTTTTTTGTTTTGTTTCGTTTGTTCTTTAATAATTTTCCATGATTCTTTAACAGTGTTCTTAGCTTTATTTAACCTTTCTGACAAACTTATTCTTTTTGCTGAGATCAAAACTTTACGTAGTAGTTTTTTGTAGGTTTTTATATGATTTTCTCTCTGAGCGCAAGGTGTAACTTCTTGTAAGATTTCTAATTTTTGTAAATTTTGTTTAGATATTGATATGCCCTTTGTTTGCCATTTTACATAATTAGAAGTGGGTTTTGATACTTTACGCTCTGGAAAAGCTATGTTGAAGTAGTGAGTTATCGCTTCCATTAGTAAGTTCATTTTAGAGTTTGGGTCAGAATTTGTTACAATTTGGTGTAAAAGATCACAGTCACTAGTAATTAGATAATGAAAATATTCATAGTTACATTTGGACATGCTTCTGACGAGTATGGGAGATTTTTCACATTTACTATTATTATTTATTGACTCCACTGATATTTGGACAGTAATAACATTATGGTCCGATAGTTTGGTGTCTAATACTTGAGATTTGCAAAGGTTGTCCTCTAAATTAGTTATAAAATTGTCGATACAAGTAGCACTTGGCCCTTTAATTCTATTTGGTTCTTTAATAAGGTATATACAACCATAATTATTTAAAATGTTCTTAAATTGTTTAATTCTACTGTCAGACTTTAAAATATTGAGATTAAAATCGCCAGCCATGATCATCTTCTTTCCTTCGCGCGTGATCTTATTGAATATCGTTTTTATAGTATCTTTAAAAGTCGGAAAGTCATGCTCAGGGCGGTACACACAGATTATGACAATGTTTGGCGACTTCAACTCTACGGCTGCAATTTCACAGCTCATTTCAAATGCAAGCTTTACAATATCTTTTCTTTCTTTTACTCTAACATGTTCTTTTACATAAATAGCCACACCCCCGTGCTTAAATAGTTTTCTGTTGTAGTACGATGTTAAAACATAGTCTTCAAGTTTCATGCTATCTACCTGACTATCATTGGCCCATGTTTCAGTAAGGCAGAGTACATCACAATTGCTTTCTTTAGTTAATAATTCTAGCTGTAGGTATTTATTCCTAATGCATTGGATATTACTATGAACCACTGTTAAGTTAGGTCTTTGGTTTGGCAATTGCTTGTAAAATAATTATTACATTGTGCTTCATTATTTTGAGTACAATTTATGAACTGTAACAAAGATGAGCCATTAAACTGGATAGAGTTAACAGTTATTGTGTCTACAATTAATTCCTGAAGAACATTTCTTGTATGTTTGTAAGATGAATTGAGGTCCAAAAACTTTACTCCTTCATATGTATTAGCCAATAGTGCTATGCTACGATTGATTTTATATATAATTTCATTATTTATTCCGTCATACAACATGCTGCTAATTATTACATTATATTTCCTATCTGAAGAGTTCAGTAATAACTTAAATAACAATTTTCTATAGTTAGTTTGTGTTTGTATAAATTTACTTAGGAGAAGGACTATTGTATCGTTTTCGGAGAAATCCTTAGAATAAGTTGCAAAATTTTCCAATATCTGCTCAGGGCTGGCATTTGGTTTGCAAATATTGGTGACAGATAGTGAAGAGTTCTTCTTACTAACTCGCTGTGCCAGTCCCGCTCCCATGTGATCGGAGAAAATTAAGACTGATTTCTTTTTACTTTCACTTTCTCTTTGCCCCTCACTACGTCTCTGCTTCACTGCTTTTTGTATCCCTCCGTGTATTCCGTCTACTGTTATTATATCCTGGTTCGACTTTTCACTTTACAATCGTTTTCATTATCCCTCACTGATGATTCTAGTTGTAATTTCTTCATATTTTGGTCCATTTTGAATTTATGTAACTGAAGTCTTTTATTTTTATTTGTTAATGATTTAATCACTTTATTTTGGCGTTTTATTTTTCTTTGCAATTTCTGGTTTAACTTAGGCTTATTTTTGTATTTATTATTTTTGACTGTAAAGTTGATAGCGTCGTCGTTTTCTTCTTCTTTACATTGAGACTTCTCGACTGCCCCAGAAATTTCTTCGCTAAAATCTAATCTGACTTTACATTTCTCCAGTTTTTCAATTTTAGACGTACTTCCATCTATACAGTTGTTTTTACTAATGCTTTCTTTTCTAGGCCCACTTAATATATTTTCGCACATATTTTTATACATTATCATTTTCTTGTGCAAGTCGGTCAAATCTGTTTTTAATTTCTTATTTTCTTCATTTAAAACTATTATTTCTTGATGCGCGCTTTCTAGTTCTATTTTAATATTTTGTATCTTGAGGTCGCATTGTGTCTGTAAATCATAATCCTCTGTGTTGTTGATGTCTGGTAAACTTTGAAAGGTTTGTAAAGTGCCCGGCTCATTTTTAATTGTGTCCGGGCTGCTATTATATTCTAAGCTTTTTATAGTTTGTCTGGAATTTGAATCACAGTTGTCCAATTGTGCTTGTTGTTGCAATCTCAGCTTTCGCCTCGTCATCATTGTAGGTGTACCTTTTTAGGGTTTCGTAGTCAACTAGGAACCCTTATAGTTTCGCCATGTCTGTCTGTCCGTCCGTCCGTCCGTCCGTCCGTCCGTCCGCGGATAATCTCAGTAACCGTTAGCACTAGAAAGCTGAAATTTGGTACCAATATGTATATCAATCACGCCAACAAAGTGCAAAAATAAAAAATGGAAAAAAATGTTTTATTAGGGTACCCCCCCTACATGTAAAGTGGGGGCAGATTTTTTTTTTCATTCCAACCCCAACGTGTGATATATTGTTGGATAGGTATTTAAAAATGAATAGGGGTTTACTAAGATCGTTTTTTGATAATATTAATATATTCGGAAATAATCGCTCCTAAAGGAAAAAAAGTGCGTCCCCCCCCTCTAACTTTTGAACCATATGTTTAAAAAATATGAAAAAATAGGAATTCCACGTAGGTACGTCTACGTATTTTGTAGAAAATTGCTGCCAAGTTCCAACAGTATCCAGATTATAACTGAATTAGAATTAGAATTATTTATTGCGTATCACATTACAAGCATTGGATGGAGTGGAACATATAGGTATACATGTGACACCCTGTAAAGGTACAGCAATATATACTGTACTGTATTATCCACCACAATAACCAACTTCGTTACCAAGTGTTTTTCTTTCTAATGTAACTTTTTAATTATTTACCTGATTAATTGTTAATCGATGGAATCAGGCGTTACTTTGCGGAAATCCATGTTAATCGTAAACTAGAACTTTCCTTTGCTAATCCGCGAATAGATAACGTGCACGTTCACTCGTTCAGTGCACTGTTCAAAGTTCTAGTTTATGATTACTTGTTGTTTGTTACCGCCCTAGAGGTCCATTGTCTGTTGTGCGGCGTCGCTAATTATTGACGGCAACTCAGGTATGTCACGTGCGGTGCATTATGTTATATATGTATATTTACTATGCTGCTTTATCCCTGCTTAGTCAAGTAACGAAGAATGAGGATATCCGGAGACTCCGGATAAACAAGAGAGTGTTAACGCTGAAGGTGATATTAATGTGTGATATTAGGCGATCGGTCTGGCCTAGCGCTTAGTCGAAGTTGTGGGTTCGAATTTTGGTAAGGGCATACGAACCAGTGTAGAGAGTTGAGGGAGACCTTTGTTCAGCAGAGGTCGTTTTTCATCTGGTTAAGATAGTATATAAAGTTTTAAATTATAACAATATCTATTGTGTTTGAATCAGCCTGTATTTAATTTACGCTCATATTGTAGCAGAATGCTACGTATTAAAAAAAAACTCACTTTTTTTTTAAATTATAAACGTGCTTACTCTTGGCCACAGACTAGCCAAAGGCAAAAGCGAGGCCTATGATGGAGTGAGCTCGCCCAGTAGACGCCTATTCACTGTTGATTTGACTGTTGCCGGGTTATATGAGCTCGGAAATATAGCCACCGGCAAGGAGTTCCACTCCTTGGCTGTGCGCATAAGAAAAGAACTTTTAATTCAAAATTAAAATCTTCCTTGACTCGCGAGCCATCAGGAATGCGCCGTACGTTGTCTCCTGAAATAGCTCATCCCGGACTACTTAGGGGCTCCGCCGCATCTAATAGAATCTTAATCTACCGTCGCCGAGACGCCCGTGACGCATCTAACGCTATTTACTTTAAAGCTGGCTCCACACTGGCACGACTTAATTAATTTTGGGTTTGACTTGAACATGCTAGGCGCTGATAGAAAATAGAAAGATATGTTTATGCACACAGTCATTATCTTTGTGTTTATGTATTACTAGAGAGTAGATTTTTACACAAATTAAGGGTTTAAGTTACAGCGAAAACGCAAACGCCCGAGGGATCGGCCCGGAAAGAGATGGCGGGATGACCAGTGCGCGTAGCCGAATGCACAAACGATCACGAAATCAAACCATGACGCTCTCATACGTAACTAACGTATGCGGAATGAAATCTGGACAAAGTTTTGATACCGTACAGAGTAAGTAAATAAATAAACTAAAATAATGTATAAATGCCAGATTAAAGTTTACATATCTGTCATTTAAAGTGGTAAGTTTGATGAGTATTGGATTCCTTTTCTTAAAATGATGGTCAATCGAGAAGAATGACCTCGCTAAACTGTTTGTAATTTCTACATACCAATTTCCTATGGCCGAATGCGAAGTCCGTGGAAAGTTTTGTAGGAAGGGTTAGAAGCTAACAGTCAATTTATAATATTTTTGCGTCCTTTTTCTTTACAAAAACTACCGCAACAAAGCGTGGTTCAAGGAAACATTACGGCATTGGCAAATTTTCTGGGACAGATTTGATTAAAGGAAATGTCGGCCCCCTGAGGCACAAAATCTTACAGAGAGCTCGAGAAAGCATTCGAATGAGGCAGTGAAAGTGATTAAACATATCTAGAAGACGTGGGTATCGATACACATTAAAAAAAAGTTAAGCCTATAGTCTTCAAAAATAATAGTTATTTGTTATACAAGAGTGCAAAGTTTTATTTTAACGCCGAGTGTGGAATTGAAAAACGAGCAAGCGAAAGGATTTTATAGTTGAATCACGAGCGAAGCGAGTGGTTCGAGAATAGAATCCTGAGCTTGCGAGTTTTTCAATACACGAGAAGTAAAATACATTTGCACTCGTGTGTAACACAAAACTTTTCCCCTCACTATAGCGAGGAAAGTACAACGCAAAAACTACTATTATAATTAAATTAAATAGTAGAGTTCCGTAGTTTTCCGCATTTTTCTCAAAAACTACTGAACCTATGAAGTTCAAAACAATTTTCCTAGAAAGTGTTTATAAAGTTCTACTTTTGTGATTTTTTTCATATTTTTTAACCATATGATTCAAAAGTTAGAGGGGGGGGGACGCACTTTTTTTTCCTTTAGGAGCGATTATTTCCGAAAATATTAATATTATCATAAAACGATCTTACTAAACCCTTATTCATTTTTAAATACCTATCCAACAATATATCACACGTTGAGGTCGGAATGAAAAAAAATATCAGCCCCCACTTTACATGTAGGGGGGGTACCCTAATAAACCATTTTTTTCCATTTTTTATTTTTGCACTTTGTCGGCGTGGTTGATATACATATCGGTACCAAATTTCAGCTTTCTAGTGCTAACGGTTACTGAGATTATCCGCGGACGGACGGACGGACGGACGGACGGACAGACAGACATGGCGAAACTATAAGGGTTCCTAGTGACTACGGAACCCTAAAAAATGACTGTTATTCAAGGTCTAATTACTTTATCCACTAGTTTATCACTCACTTCCAGTAGTTCCACAGGTGGTAAATCATCTTTATCACCTATTTTTATCAATTTTAAAGCAGTTAATTTGAATTTATTCAAGGTCAAATTACATTACCCAGTGGATAAAATGCGTTTTTACCCGCTGGTATTAAAGGACAAAAAAACGTGTTTCCGAGCTAGTGAGGGGAAAAATACATATATTTCGTTCCACAATTCTGAAGCTTAATAATTAATGAATACTGAAGCTATCTTTACCCTGTGCCACTTTCATGGCATCGCCGTCTATCCTCATTTGCATATTTCAAACACAATGTGTCAGTTTACGACTGCAGTGCAGTGGCAGAATGATAGTAAACCCATAAAATGCAGTTTATGACTACATTGACTACAATAGCCATGTTCATACTATTCATGGTTGCATTTCGATAGACTACGGATTTTTTTTATAGGATTCCGGCAAACGAGCAGACAGGTCGCCTGATGGTAAGCTATCACTGCCCATGGACACCCGAAACACCAGAAGTGTTGGTGCGTTGCCGGCCTTTAAGATAGGTGTACGCTCCTTTCTTGAAGGTTTGAAGGTCGTATCAGTCCGGAAATACTGCAGGTGACAATTAATTCCACATATTAGCTGTGCGGGGCAGGAAGTTTCTTGAGAAACGCAGAGTTGAGGACTGCTAGCCATCTAAATGATGGCGATGGAAATGTTGATGCATGTCAGTTTTAAAGGTATTGTTTTCTTTCCTCTGACCAGAAAGCGACAAATTTCAAGAAAAACCCTTTTTGCTTCCCGGCTTCGTCGAACACAGAAATAGTATACACACCTTGGCCAGTAAGCAAAAAGCCTAAATCAAATGATTATTTGGCCTCGGCTAAGAATAACATGTCATGTCATATATTTCCTACTATGTGACAATTTTAAGTTAAGGATATGTGCCAAATTATCAAAACTGATGTTCAAAAGTTTTAAGCTGAAAGCATGCGTACGCTTGTTCGTGCTAACGAGCGATTTATCATACATTTTAAAAGATAAAAAGTTTTGTAAAATAAAACAAATAAAGCCGACTAGGCCTATACAGGTGGGCCTTGACAAAAGATGCATATCTTTTCGGTTTCACGCCTCACAATGGTCGCTAAAAATAGTTGCTCCAGTTCGTAGCGCCGTAGCCGCTGCTACGCCGTACAAGCTACGAGGGCAATGGGTTGTCCATTTTGTAGGGAGATTTATTTTATTTTATTACTTGAGAGAAAAAGGAACGAGTGGATCAGGCAGGTCACAAAACTTAAAGACGTGGTGGAGGAAATTGGACACAGAAAGTGGAGATGGGCTGGGCACATTGCCAGGATGGACCATAGTCGCTGGGCGAGACGAACTATGGCGTGGAAGCCCGCTAACACCCGCGGTCGCGGCAAGCCCCCCCTTAGATGGAGAGACGACATCTGCCAACTAGCTGGCGATAACTGGATGCGGATGGCAATGGACCGACAAGCGTGGAGGAATGGAGAGGAGGCCTATGTCCGAAGACGGGCGCTTTAGAGGCTGCTAAGTATAGATAGATAGATAGATTACTTGAGCATTTGCCCGCGGCTTCACTCGCGTTAATTTTGAAAGTTGTGAAATGCTCCATACAAACTTCCACCCCCCATTTTAGGGACTAGGGGGTTAAAAAGAGACCAAAAAATAGCCTAAGTCACTCTCCATCCCTTCAACTATCTCCACTTAAGAAATCACGTCAATTTGTCGGTCTGTTTTGGCGTGAAAGATGAACAAGCAAACAGACACACACACTTTCCAATTTAAATATTAAGTACTAGCTTTTGCCCGCGGCTTCACTCGCACTAGAAAGAGACAAAAAGTAGCCTGTGTCACTCTCCATCCCTTCAACTATCTCCACTTAAAAAAATACGTCAATCCGTCGCTCCGTTTTGCCGTGAAAGACGGACAAACAAACAGACACACACACTTTCCCATTTATAATATTAGTATGGATGGATATGAATTCGTAATACGTATTGTAAAAATAGTTGCCCCAGTTCGTAGCGCCTAGCCGCTACGCCTTGATGCTACCAGGGCAATGGGTTGACCATTTAGAGAGAGATTTATTAATCGTTTAATTCATCATCATCGTCCTTGTGTTATCCCGGGATTTTCCACGGCCCATGGGTGCCTATTCCGCTTTGATAACTAATCCCAAGATTTGGCGTATGCGCTAGTTTTTACGAAAGCGACTGCCATCTGACCTTCCAACCCGAAGGGTACTAGGTCTTATTGGAATTAGTCCGGATTCCTCACAATGTTTTCCTTCACCGAAAAGCGACTGGCAAATATCAAATGACATTTCACACATAAGTTTCGAAAAACTCATAGGTAAAACGACGGGCCGAACTAGGTAATATGTAGACATTAACGTTGATATGAACTCTACATTATCCCAAAGTGACATCCTTGAGAAAATGAGGAAGATCGTGCGGCTCTAGGCTAATAGTCCATAAATGATTGGTCGTTGTTGTATTATGAATAATTTTACTTTACAACTGTGACGCTTTTTTTACTTTACTATGATAAACAACTAAATAAACCGTTGCGAGAGCAACATCACACAGAACAGACAAGAAAGGCTCGTGACAGATTGCCGTTTTACGCTTTTTTCTTCAAGTTTAAGTAAATACCAACTCACAAAAACACATAATTGTTTTTTTTTCCTATAACATCAGACCACCGTGCCAACGCATTCTCATCTCTACTCCCAAGAAAATAGAGTCATTTACCCACAGTTCAAGACTTATCAATCAAGGCGTCAACCCGCCCCTGCTTCGTAACTTGGCAGTTCCTTCATTAACAATTCCGGAAAAACCTTATAAATAAGGGATTTTGACCATAATCACCTTGAAAATACAGTATAAAATAGCTTATATGTTTATGACCGTTTGAGGCATGTTGGGTTTGAGATGGTGGCTAATGTTTACTCCGTGAGAGAAAAAGTTTAAGCTTAGGAATTTAAGACGAGGGGATTAACCGTAATATATAGGTACGAATAACGATGCCGTAATCTGTTAAAACAAAAGCCTTTGTTTCTATTATTCACGGCGGCTAGATCCCATCTCGACTACAGATGTAGTGCGAAAAGGGTTTCCTTCGGAAACGTTCGTATTTGTCATGCATCTCATACATCTTGTACTGACACTGACTGAAATAGCATGACACGTTCGTACGTTTCCGTAACAATTCGAGGCAAATCTTTTTGGATACATCTGTACAAGCACTAGCAAGTCCCACGTCGTAGCTAAAACGATTATACGCGGCAATCATAATATGATATGATTGCTCATGCCCATGCGTGTCGCTGGTGACCTGGTCGCCAGAGGTTGCAACCTCTGTCACTCCTGCTGGATACCAGGGTATCCAAGCTGTAGTGGTGTCTCGCTCCAGCTTACCTCAGCACGGTCCCATGCTCTTCGCTGGCGATGCTCGCGCTTTTACGCCGCTCCGGGCCTCTTCTGAACGAGATGCTATCTCTATCACCCTGCTGCATACTTGCTGGATACCAGGGTATCCAAGCTCACCTCAGCACGGTCCCACGCTCGTAGCTGGCGATGCTCGCACGCGGCGAAATTCCAAGCCGGTTGCTCGCGCTCTTGCGTCGCTTCGGGCCTCTTTTTAACGAGATGCTACCTCTGTCACTCCTGCTGGATACCAGGGTATCCAAGCTGTAGTGGTGTCTCGCTCCAGCTTACCTCAGCACGGTCCCATGCTCTTCGCTGGCGATGCTAGCGCTTTTGCGCCGCTCCGGGCCTCTTCTAAACGAGATGCTATCTCTATCACTCCTGCTGCATACCTGCTGGATACCAGGGTATCCAAGCTCACCTCATCACGGTCCCACGCTCGTAGCTGGCGATGCTCGAACGCGGCGAGCTCCCAAGCCGGCTGCTCGCGCTCTTGCGCCGCTTCGGGGCTCTTCTTAACGAGATGCTACCTCTGTCACTCCTGCTGGATACCAGGGTATCCAAGCTGTAGTGGTGTCTCGCTCTAGCTCACCTCAGTACGGTCCCTTGCTCGTCGCTGGCGATGCTATAGGTGAAAAACTTAAGAAAGTCGTCTGTTGTATGTGTGAGTGACGTGTTCGAATAGGCGTTTGTTTTGTTTGTGTTACTAATTTTAAATATGTGTTCTCTATTCGAACACGTCACTCACACATACAACAGGTGACTTTCTTAAGTTTTTCGCCTATAGCGCTTTTGCGCCGCTCCGGGCCTCTTCTGAACGAGATGCGATCTCTGGCACTCCTGCTGCATACCTGGTGGATACCAGGGTATCCAAGCTCACCTCAGCACGGTCCCGTGCTCGTCGCTGGCGATGCTCGTGCGCGGCGAGCTCCCGAGGCGGCTGCTCGCGCTCTTGCGCCGCTCGGGGCCCTCCTCGTCCTTGCTCGTGAACGATATGCGCGGCGTCTGCGCGCGCAGACCGCACACCTTGTGCGTTGAGACGCCGCGGCATAGCAGCTGGCTTTGGGTTAGATCTGTAACAAATGAATATATTTGTAAAGAAAATGACAACAAAATACCCTTTGCAATGTTAATGACGGAAGATATGAACTATATACGAGTATATGAGTTCTACAAACTTCGAAAGATTTAAAATTTGCACGATTTTTTTCTAAGTTATTATCTCTTTGAAAGTTGAACTCAAACTTTCAAAGAGATAAAACTTAGAAAAAAATCGTAATCGTTTAAAGAAAAAAAAGAATAAAATGAAATAAAATAAAGAATAATCCGTTTCGAATTTAGTTCGTTAGAACCCTCAACTAAGTATACCACTATGTTTTATATGTTTAAGTTTTATACCTAAGAAAACAATATAAAATAGAAAGTTATTAGAGCTTTATTTTCGACATGTAATATTAAAAAACATTACACATCGACAGCATAAGTAGATTAACTCCGCAAATTTGTCAGATAAGCGTCGTATACAAATAATCCCTACTATATTATTATTGTAAGTAAGGTCCGACCGAGAACGATATTTTTGTCTCGGCCGAGAACGAGACCGAGATTCAATTTGATTCTCGGCCGAGACCGAGACCGAGACCGAGAATTTGTAAAACAGTAAAAAATATGCCATTTTTACAAAAAAAGGTTTTCATAATCGAAATTCGCCTATTAACCAGGAAACCAAGAGTATGTTGGGCCCTGCTTAGTGTTTGGTTCCGTAACTACCCAAACCTACCCGCACTCCTTACCTATCTACCGTAGCAAAATAGACTACGTTAGTGACAAAAACAACTATACGGCTCGCCCGGTGGTAAGCAGTCGCCATAGCCTATATAGAGGCATGCAATTTCAGAGGTTTTACACGCGCGTTTAATACCCTGATTTTTTGTGACTTTTTGCAAGAAATCATAAAACAGGTCGTCGAATCGTGTTTTCTACGGGTAGTTTTCCAGGTTTTCCTTTAAAGTCTTTACTAAGCTTCACTTTGATTTTGACGTATTTTTAGGCACATGATTCAAAGTTAAGGGACACGAACTATTTTTTTTTGATAGCGATTATTTCCAAAACTGTATGTATGTATATCAAAAACATGACTATGGAAAACCCATACTTACTAAAAAAAACTCAAAATATCATCCACAAAGCTCAAAATTTCGTCCGATTTTCCGTAATTCACCATTTCTATCATGTAAGGTAGGTATTATTCTAACCTGCTGCTTTGATTTTTCGCGTCGTCGTTTTCTTCCACACACATCAAGTTGTCGTAAATATTTTACACTCTTTTATGAATTATACCTAGGTATTTGTTTGTTTTTGGCTTAAAATGTCGATAAAGACCCTACCAAAATCACTAAAATCGGGATACCAAACGGGCGATGTAACAAACTGAAAACCGCAGTCTCGGTTTTGCCGAGAATCTCGGCCCATTTCAGCCGAGAACCGAGACCGAGATCTCGGCCCGATTTTCGGCCGAGAATGCCGAGACCGAGACCGAGACCGAGATCTCGGTCGGACCTTAATTGTAAGTAAGCTGCTAAGCCGCGGTCCCGGTTCGAAACTCGGTGAGGGCATTTATTTGTGTGATGAGCACAGATATTTGTTCCTGAGTCGTGGGTGTTTTCTATGTATGTAAGTATTTGTATATCATATTATTATATACTTATCGTTGTCAGAGTACATTGTACACATACACACAACACAAGCCTTCTCGAGCTTACCGTGGGACTCAGTCAATCTGTGTAAGAATGTCCTATAGTATGTATTTATTTATAACTGGGAAAGTGTGAACTGACGTGATTTTTAGGGTTCCGTAGTCAACTAGGAACCCTTATAGTTTCGCCATGTCTGTCTGTCCGTCCGTCCGTCCGTCCGTCCGTCCGTCCGTCCGTCCGTCCGCGGATAATCTCAGTAACCGTTAGCACTAGAAAGCTGAAATTTGGTACCAATATGTATTTCAATCACGCCGACAAAGTGCAAAAATAAAAAATGGAAAAAAATGTTTTATTAGGGTACCCCCCCTACATGTAATGTGGGGGCTGATATATTTTTTCATTCCAACCCCAACGTGTGATATATTGTTGGATAGGTATTTAAAAATGAATAAGGGTTTATTAAGATGATTTTTTGATAATATTAGTATTTTCGGAAATAATCGCTCCTAAAGGAAAAAAAAGTGCGTCCCCCCCCTCTAACTTTTGAACCGTATGTTTAAAAAATATGAAAAAAATCACAAAAGTAGAACTTTATAAAGACTTTCTAGAAAAATTGTTTTGAACTTGATAGGTTCAGTAGTTTTTGAGAAAAATAAGGAAAACTACGGAACCCTACACTGAGCGTGGCCCGACACGCTCTTGGCCGGTTTTTAAGTGGAGATAGACGATGGAATGGAGAGTGACTGAGGCTACTTTTTATTTCTTTTTAACCTCCCTCTCCCCACTTCTCTAAAATAGGGAGTAAATGTTTGTATGGAGCATAGGCACACACAATTATCGAATTTAACGCGAGCGAAGCCGCTGGAAAAAGCTAGTAGATAATAAAAGAGGAGAGTAACACACAAAAAGCCTCTGGCATCCTTTCCCTATCATATTATGATTGAATTATGTCTCGATAAAACAAAACAAAACCCGTGTAAGCCTTAACGTAGACAGAGGATACAGGGTCAATCTTCAATATTCCGAACAAAACGTACGAGAAATCTTTCCAAAAATGCGCAGTTTTCAAGTAAAAGATACCAATTTTCCGCTTACCATAAGAACAAACTTTGTCCGTATCTTTATAAAAATAATAAAATAATATCAATAAAATATTGGGGACACGTTACACAGATCAACTCAGTCCCAAACTAAGCAAAGCTTGTACAATGGGTGCTAAGCGACAATATATATATATACTTAAATAGATAAATACATACTTACTTAGTTACTTATATACATAGAAAACATCCATGACTCGTGAACAAATATCTGTGCTCATCACACAAATAAATGCCCTTACCGGGATTCGAACCCAGGACCGCGGCTTAGCAGGCAGGGTCACTACCAACTGAGCCAGAGCGGTCGTCTGATGAATAGGTAATAGGTACATTATGCAAAGTGGGGCGCAAGTTACATAATTATTGCACACGAGATTAAGTACGATTTAAAAAATCGATTTTGCAATATTCTTACGCCCCTCAATGATTTTCATCACACTTGGAAACAAAAAAATATGAAAAAATAGTTACGTTAGAATTTTAAACTCCCTAGGGATGACGATTTTTCTATAACTCACTCTCCGCTTGCGTGCAATTACACATTTAATGTCGGAGTGTGAAGAAAAAGTTATTTGGGTGTCTTTACGTTCAAGTGACAACGTACCCTATGTATCCACCCCTTTCCTTTCAAAAAGGGAGCCCTGTACCAAGTAAAAGATTGACTGGTAAATAATACAATCAGCCACAAATCAAACCTATATAAGAGGTAATTACTAAAAACCCCAAACCCTTATGGCTTATATACATTCCCAATAAAAATATCGTTAGCGAGATGTAGAAATTGTCACTCTTGGTACAGAGCGCCATCTCTCTAGACATTCGTTAAAGGGCATTTCTCAGGAGGCGCGTTTTTACGTGTCCGAGGCAAAAAACGTCAGAATGGACTGTTCTAAAAATCTGAATTAAATCAGGCATAATCTTTAGCCTCTGTTCTATTTGGTACACCTTAACATTATTTATTTATTATTTGTATGATATGAGTAATAAAATATTAAATGCGAAAAATGACCGTCGGTGGGCGTGTCCCGCACTCAGAATTTGCAAAACAAAAAATCATAACTCAAAATGGAGTTGTTGATCGCAGTTGTTATAGATATTCACGTATAAGGTATTAGTTAACCCATCATATTTTCTGTATAAAAATAATATGTTAGCTAAACTCATCGAGTAAAGACAAATTTACCATGTGTCCCGGGCTAGTGACTGATTTCGGTGCAATTTTTTAAACATGACATTAATCTTACAAATTAGTAGATCAGGGACGTAGTAGCACAAATATAGTTAGTTTTAGCTATGTTTTAACCGTTCAGTGTAGAGGAGATGCAGTACCGTTTTATAAAGGGGACTTTTTGAAGGTTTTTCAGTCGTTCGCTGGGTTTGGTCCCATGTTTTTTAAGATTCGGTGGATCAATTTACTCCCACAGTTTAGGTCCATTTGTCGTTATGTAAGGTACTAACAAATCCTTGAAAGTATGTTATTACGTCATTATAACATCTCCTCTGTATCATTCATGCTATTGCAGTTATCTCCAAAAAAGCTATAAAATTTGATATCAGTGGAGTTGATTTCCGTGGTTCGGTGGATTTTTTGACCACCGATATCAAAAAAAGTGACCACCGACTTCGATTGCCACGTTGTAAACTGATTAAATGTTCATTATTTTCTAATATTTCATACTTAAATAGTAGGATATACCTTGTAAAAACATAGAACTATGTTTCTAAGCAAATTAAGCCACTCTATGGGTACAAAATTCTCTACTCGATAATGACTAGCATATTACCATGTTAAATTTTGTAAAATTGCGCGATTATGAGCCTTTTTACATGACCTGTCATCGAATTAAAATGAAAAATATCAATAAATTGAATAATAATTTATATATTAAGTTGAAATGTGGAATAATGTGTAAAAAATTGAATTCGGTGGGGCAAATTGATTACAGTGCCCATACATAATTTCGGTGATTTTAAAATGTCAGATTTCTTACAAACTATAAGGTTTTAATGGAGGCCTCCACCACCAATATTTTTTATATTTAGGCTAGATTTTAGTAAATTGACTGACATATCAATAAAGTAGTAAATAAAAATCACCACCGAAATCAGGCACCGAACGTCATCCCTGAGAACCGCCCTTAACATATTTCAGGAAAGCTACGGAATTACAGTTGCGAACGGACAATGTGCTACCTTTGATTGAAAACGACACAAATATGCTCTTTATAGTCGAATACCTGAGCGTTCAAACGAAATAAAATATTCCCCAATAACTCTATCATATCTTTATTGCAAAACAGTTGAGGCAATAAAATCTTTACTACTTATTGATGGAACTAGCATGTTACTACCGTTTCAAAACCAGTAGGACATAATGTCATACGGCTGTTGTAGTTTTATACGCCGTTTTAGCTTAGTTCACTAAACGAATCGACGTTAGGACAGGAAGCAATATAAAATTCCCAGCCGGCCTAGCAAAAGTGACAAATGTGACGATCGTTGACGCTACGTGGCGATCTAAATCAAAGATCGAGTTTTTTTTTTATACTACGTCGGTGGCAAACAGGCATACGGCCCGCCTGATGTAAAGCGATCACCGTAACCTATGGACGCCTGCAACTCAAACAGTGTCACATGCGCGTTGCCACCCCATTAGAAACTTGTACATTCCCTTTTGCTGTGTTAAGTACACAGCAAAAAGGAGTGTACAAGTTCTAAGGAGGGTTCGGGTTGCCGACGACTCAAAGGACAATAGACGGAACAAGTTAGTTCCGTAAGTCCTCCCATCATCAACTCACCGCACCCTCGTTGAGCTCTGGCAGCCTTACTCACCGACAGGAACACAACACTATGAATAGGGTCTAGTGCTATTTGGCTGCGGTCTTCTGTAAGGCGGAGGTACCTACTACCCCAGTTGGGCTCTACTCTAGATTCGAGCGAGACGATATCCGCTGTGCTGTGCCCTACCACACAAAGCGGAATATCATTCGCTATGATACTATTATAGAGAGTTACTGTCAAAGTAAAACGTGTAAAAATTTTGTATATTATTTTTGACTTGTAAAATGTACTTTTATTCTATCAATAAATTCTGTATTGTAATCACAGTGCAAAGACTGCCATCTCTCGACACAAGCTTAAAACTTTTGAACCTCAGTTTTGACAATTTGGCCCATATTGTTAGCTTGATATGTGTTAAAATGTCAAATATAAATGTTAGAGTCATCTAGCCGAGCGTTTCCCAAAGTCATGCCATCTAGGCCACCGTACCTTTTTCTCTATGGGTTTGAGGTACGTTTTTTCTTAGACTTTATCTGTCTATACGGAGTTATATTGTCTAAAAATCACATCATCATTTCAGCCATTAATCGCCCACTGCTGAGCATAGGCCTCCCTTCGTGTACGCCACTTATCCCGGTCCTGTGCTAATCTCATCCAGAAGTGCCCCGCAGTTTTTCGAATGTCGTCCACCCAAAAATCACAGACTCATAATATGTATATCGCTCTTCTCAGTCGTTCCCTCATGGCTGAGGATCGTGACCAACAGTGATTTCAACAGTGGGACTGCCATCTGCATGGAACCACAAGCTTTCTTTACGGTGTCAGCCCACCTTAGCGGTATTCCACCCCTGGAGCGTCGGCCTTCGACTATATACAATATATATATATATTATTATAAAAGAAAAAAATATGTGTATAAAAGTTGTCGAAACGCAAATGGCTATGTCGCACCCAAAAGTAAAAGCATATAATCTTAGAGACTGGACAAGCCGCCGGCGGACGAGTTGCGGACTATGTTAGCTCATTAAGCACGTGTGCGTGCGTGATGATAGGTAGGACTCACTGGTCATTCGAATGTACACAGACATAGAAATGATGCGCGTGTATTGCGCAATAGGAGCGTCCACCTACAAGTGCATGGGTTCAAGAAATTGAGACAAGCGTATTCAATAATAATTTTGTATTGCAAAAATTTCATTTTTGGCACAAGCTTTTATCACCGACTGTACCTTTCTTTCAACAGTCATCTACTACTCTCCGAGACGTTTCTAAAAACCCCTTACTCGATGGGGATACGACCGTTCATAACAGAGTTCCTATGACCACCTTTCTGCTCCATTATCAGATCAGCTCCATGATACCTTAACATTGCATTGTCACGTAATTTACATATGTGTGCAAAATTTCAGCTCAATCGGAAACCGGGAAGTGGGTCAAATTTAGCTTCTACGTTTTGACCCAAACTAACAAGGCAAGTTAAATAAAATTAAATTAAATTAAATATCATTTATTTCAGAAATAAATTTCCATATTGTATTAGTAACTTATTGCTATTCTTAACCTAAAAGCTTGTAAAAATCGCCCGGCATGTCCATTTGCTAAGCAGAGTGATGGCAGATGGACTAAAATGTTAACAGAATGGTGGCCGCTTACAGATGTAAGAAGCGCTTTGCATCTGTTGGCTAGTTGGGTGGACGACACCTGGAAAATTGCGGGTCACAACTGGATGATACAAGCTCAGGACCGGGACAAGTGGACATTATTGCTTACATGCTATTTTATTCACATACGTGCGTCACATGTATGTTGCAGACAGTAACGTTAAGTTACTGTGACGTTGGCTAGAAACGTAGGCTCTTTTTGCTCCAACGGCGTTTGGCAAATATTTGGGCAAAACAGCGCTAAATAGAGGAAGGCGTCAGCTGGCTAATAACAGCCTTTAGGAATGGTAGTGCGCTAAAAAGTGCCCGGGGATGTAACGAGGGCAAGAGCCAAGAGTTATAAGGCGTGAGTTTTTGTAGTCCAAGAGATGAAGGCGAATTTGATGTTATTTGATATCAAAAAAATAAAGGGTATTTTTTGTATACATCTTGCTTGTGCTTGTCTACATAATTTATTTATTTATTGGTAAACATGATTACATGACTTTACAGCTAACCATTGCGTCACATATCTTAGGCTGACATAACAAGAAAAACAAAGTAGACATATACATTTACAATAATAGGCATACACCTAACAGACATTTTATATAGGAACAGTTGAACACCATAATATGTAGCTAGATCTACGTGTATACATAATAACTTCAACAAAATGATGTCAATATTTATGTTTTATACAGAGCCACAGGACAATTTGAACATATGTTTGACATCAGAAATAATTATATCATAGATTATAAATTTAAATAGATATCATACACGAAAGAAAAAACGACAGGGCCCACCCGACCCGGGACCCGGGTTCGATTCCCGGCTCGGCCACCAGTGGGCCCTGTCGTTTTTTCTTTCATGTATGATATCTATTTAAATTTATAATATATATATAGTAATGTGACTACTTGAAAAAAGAATAAATCGAAAAATATTCAATAAAATAATTTGATTTGTTCCCTAGTTGTATATCATAGATTGTCATTTGCGCGTACATTTTGCATTTCATACCACACATAGATGTGTTTTTCCGTGGATAAAGAGTTTTTATGCGCATTGCATTACACCCTTACATATCAAAGGACCCTGCACGAGTTTCTACACCTCATATTGTAGCTAACGGGATGCACATTGCACATTCATAATCATAACAATGATGATTTCGCTAACACTATGAATACCTCAGGCCACTCCGTCACACATTTCTAGAGTTACCTTTAAAATAAGCATTTAAATGTGTATTTTCTTGCAGTGTTAAGGGAAGTGTGTTTGGCCTTCACATTTGGCCTGTTTAAACCAATTATCAGTGTTTATTGAGAGTTCATATTCATACGTTTGCAACTAATCGTAAGTAGCAAAAGTATGAACTTCAAGACACCTGACAATGAGTAAAACGGTCAAATGTGATGGCACTTACAGGGCACACTTATCCGTATTGACCTATGTTGTTCTGCACTAGTAACACTGCACTTTTTTTATTCATTTTTTAATATTAAACAAGTAGCGGAAAACAGGGGAGGCCTTTTTGCCCAGCAGTGGGACACATTATAGGCTATCGAAAATAACATTAAACGCAGCCACCTCCTAGACTATATGTTCGCATTTTATGGGTATAACAGCATCTCGCAAAAAGTCCCTCTCTCGACTTTGGCCAGATGTTGTTTTTGCCTACATCTGTCTAAGGCATTACCTAACTCTGCCCCGATTGACAGGGCTCGATTAAAATGGAATACGGGAAACTTGGTAAATAAATAGTCCTTGCATTAAAATAATAAATTATTCCTTATACTCCCTTAAAATGGGTAAGTGTGTCATATGTGGATAAGTGTGTCTGGCCCTTTCATTGTTTGTGGACTGAGGCAGCGAAGACCAGACCATGGAGCACATCATATACAGCGGTGCCCACTTAGCGCATACTCGGGTAGCCCGCATGATCTACTGGACTTGACGCCCAATGCTGTGAAGTGGTTGCAAAAACTTGGATGTTCCCTTATAATCTTTTTTGCCTATTTGTATACATCGCCATACGATTAAATAAAATCATTGTCACAGGTATTTTGCGACTTTATAGGTACCTACTTATTGCTACTTGATACGATTAGTGGGTAAACGTATGAACTCCCAACGCTTCACCGTATGCCACACTTGTCTTATCCGCATTGACCTTATTTGTTAGGGTTCCGTACCAAAAAGGTACAAAAGGAACCCTTATTTTAATTATAAATGGGCTTACTCTTGACCACAGACTGGCCATAGGCAAACACGTGGCCGGGTGACGATGGAGTGAGCTCACCCAGAAGATGGCATATACGATAAACGGGGTCAGGGGACTCAGGGGGGGGGTGTCAGGTGGCACTAACGAACCTAATGCTAAAGATATTCAACTTGACAATCTAGAATATGCAGCAATAATAATCTCAATGCCACTTACTAAATTGTAAAAATGAAGTATTTATTATTATTCTCCTTGAATATCCAAGATTGTTATTCAATTTCTAATAAATTCCCAAATCTGAGCCGATTCTTAGTCCGGGAACAAAGTTTCCTGTTATTAAGGCAATTTGTAGAGAGGCTCCGAAGGCAGTGAGAGCCCTTGATTCGATTTTAAAGCAATTTAATTATTGGAATGGATTTCTAATCATTTATGTTTATTTATTCATAAATTGGAAGAGAAAAGCGACTGGTATTCCGTCTTAAAACTAACGTTTTTGTTCACAGTCTAGCCTGCTTGAGTGTCCTACTGCTAGGGAATTGGCTAGTTTCCTAAACTTAAAATAAAATGTTTTTTTGCATTGCACGAAATAAAGCACCACATAATTAGAAGAAAAATATGGACAGTAGATATGTTTAAATATAATTTCTATTTAATAAGTCAAAGAGAAAAATATAAAGTTAATGAATTGATCGTGACGTCACTCCTCAGTATTTTCATAGTAATTCCATATTAGCAAATCGTTTTGACAGTTCTTTAAAATAAGCTGATTTGACTACTAGTAGGAAAATAGCCTAATACAGAAACATTTTTCATTTGTTCCGTATTTTTATGAGTACGCACAAGTATTACATTTTTTTTTGTCTTAATTTTAAATCGATTAAAACTTAGTCGAATAGCAGATTTCAAAACGGGACAAACCTAAAACAGAACGCTTTTATCAAAGCGAGCAACACTGAAGCTCAGTGTTACCACACATACTTCTTCTAAACTGAACCTAACCGCCGCTAGCTCGCTCCTCGGAAGCTTGAGCCTATAATTATTATAAAATACCTGCAGCCACGAATCACAAGGAGATTTCTACGTGCCACACAGCCTGTGGACATATGTCTAAAATATCGAAGGATTGGGGGCCCCCTGGAAGCTGGCATTCAGAACCACATCAGGTGAGTCCTATTATATTTGAAGTCTGCTAGATTTCTCACACATAATTAGTTTTCGAACCGGATACCACTCTGGTATCTGGCATTTTATTAATTTTCTTGTGATATTTGTGCGAACTTGTAGTAAAATTTCCAATTTCTTTGTTCCGTAAGTTAGCGAGAATCTACCTCCACTTACAAATACAAATATCGAGTTTCCGATCGCGTCGGACGATATTTCTCAAAAATACCGATACGTATAGTTAGATCTCAACGAGACGATTCTAATTATATATAGTTTGATAGGGTTTTAAGCATTTTTTGCGAAATTACATTCGTTTATATTTCCGTCGAGCGGGCGGTAGGTGTGCGCGCGTCGAATCGCCCATTGCATACCTAGGTCTAATTAAAATATTATATTTTGTCGCAATTCCTTTCTTTCATTTTGTACAACGTACACTATATTGCATTTAGTATTTGCGTACTAAATTGTAATTTAAGGTTCTGATATAACGTATCAGAAAACCAAGTTAATCGGTGCTGTCACAATACAGTATCGAGTAAAACTGTCGCTCGTATTACGTACGGCACAGGGTTCAAATTTCTGTTGCTCGGGTTCTACCGACCGGAAATCTTATCTTTGTAATTTACTTACTTTCAATTTGCGACAAATTATATTATTACACATTTTACTAACTAACTAACTAACATTGTGCTAGTACCTAGCCATTTTAGAGATCTTAATACTTAACATAAACAACATATCGCTCCTTGAAAAACATAGTGACACTATCCAAAAAACAAAGGTTTTTAGTTAACAACGCCATCTAGGTCACGCGTTCATAACGAACGCAATGCAAAGACACCTATCGATTTAGCTCGCTTAGAAGCGACAGGGGGCGCTAATGTCATTATGGCGAATAGTGGGAATAGACGAGTGGGGGACGGGAACAATGTCATGTTTGCATTAATGACCTGGACGCCGATCAAAATGTAGTGAACTCTAAGACGAAAGTTGTCATTTTGTGTTTAGTGACGGTGTTCCGCGAGATTGAATGGTAAGTATGACAATTTTCTTATGGAACATTGTATCAATCCTTAAAGTGTCACTTTGAACTTGTATTAACTATTCAATATTGAGTTTCATTTTAAAGTAACAGTGTCATTTTTGCTATAATGACACTAGTACTTTAACAATTCTAAACGTTTTGAGATAGGTATAGTGACACTGTGCACTTAATGACGGTTTGGCTTTAAACTATTAGGCTTAATGCAGGTTAAAAATAAAGTTGTACTGTACTTTTACTTAAAATGACGTTATGGTCTTAACTCGCTAAAAAGAATTTGCATGAATGAATCGTCATTATCTGTTTAGTGTCATTTTCGATTGTATGAATTACCATAATTGGATGGTGATAAGCAATAATGTGTCAACCCACAAAAACTAAAAAAATGAGATTTTAATGCCATGTTATAGCTGGATTTTTAAACTTCTATTCGCAAAAATGACCTTTTCATTTTGAAAATTTTTACTATCCCAAAAGTAAAAAAATAGGTTAACACAAATCCTATATCGTGTGTTGCCTGTTTTGCATTAATGTGTCAAGAACCTTAACTTATTATAGTAATTGGCAGAAGACATATTTAAATTACAATAATGTGTTATGAGGGTTGACTCAACGATTTTTTTACACTTGACTCATTCTTGCAAAACGCAAAAAATGACATAGTTACCCACTATGAGACTTGAATGATTATTGCAAAATGATATTTTATTCGTTGTTTTATGCTACGACCCGTGTTATAAAACATAAGTCATTATTGTTAAATTATATTCGGGTCATAAATTGTTCGTTTTTGGTGTAAGTACCATGACACTATATTGTAAAATATAACTGTTCATATTAATTTATGTTTGAATAAGTTATGACTTAGTCCATTAGTATATTTTTGCACATGAATGGTAAATTCAGTACGAAATTGAACATTTTAAGTCATGAATATACATATTCGTTATTATAATTTGCAAACATTTTTTACAAGTACGTGTTTATATAAAAATCTAATATAAGCTACTATTTTTTTATAATTACTAATTACATTAAGACGTGTTAATGTATGCATAAAAATATTGTTTGATTTTTGAATACTTACTGAATGGTAGTTTATTATTTTGTTAAAGATATTTTACGTTTTGTTCTTGTACAAGTCACGAGTTATTCATAATTTAAATGACTTAGTCTATTTCTTAGCGTAAAAAAATATTTTGTTGTATATTTTAGATAAGTAGTTTGTTTTTTTTTAAAGATGATTATTTGTTTTTTGTAACGATTTTTTGTTGAAAAAGCACAGATAATTTAAATATGTGTCTAGAAATGATCATTACTCTAATAGTTAATTTAATAGTATTTTATTCAACAGGCGTTTAAAGGAGGCCAAGAAATATGAGTGGCGTACTTTCCACGAGTATTTTGGAGTCAGTTAAACACCATTGCATACAATACTTTTACAACGACCATGCACTTAGTTTTTAATAGTTTTTTTTAAATAATTCTCGCGAAATTCACACTGTTTCCTGTATTGCAAAGGTTTGCACTGTCAGCTCAGCTGCCCAAAGCCTTCCCGCGCACGCACGCAGTATCGTTAATGCAATGCGTTGCCATGATTACAGAACCAAACAATGCGTTTTCAGTTTTTTCGATACGCACAATCCTGTAAATGACGAATAACAGTTCGGGAGTAGAAAAATCATTAAAAGGTTTGATTAATAAATAATGTATTGATTCCTACATGACGACCGGTCTGGCGCAGTCGGTAGTGACCCTGCCTGCTACGCCGCGGTCCCGGGTTCGAATCCCGGTAAGGGCATTTATTTGTGTGATGAGCACAGATATTTGTTCCTGAGTCATGGATGTTTTCTATGTATATAAGTATTTATATATTATATATATCGTTGCCTAAGTACCCACAACACAAGCCTTCTTGAGCTTACCGTGGGTCTCAGTCAATCTGTGTAAGAATGTCCTATAATATTTATTATTATTTTATTATTTATACCTAATAACATAAGTGACCATGACTGATATGTTACTTAACACTTATAAAGTTAAAAATATGCATAGGTAGAGTATTTTACAATAACAATTTATGTGCTTTAACATGTTTATTTAAGACTCATAGATATTTTTAAACAATTAGCAAAAGTGGGTTAAGTATCATAACACAGTCTTGAAAAAGTTTGACGTCGTCGAACAATTCGCAATAAAAGAAAAGGGCATTATTTCGTCAAATTGAAGTTTGTTTTGAAATTAAGCTACAATAATCACTACTACTGAACGTATTATAGCTGAAAAACACAACAATCTATATAAAAAACAATTTTTTTTAAGAGAAACACAAAAAATGAGAAAAAATCTTTAGACGCCATTTTCTCAAAATGGTTGGCGTGTGGGTTGACACATTATTGCTTATCACCATCCAATTACGCTTGCAAAGAAATGGAATACCGCTGTTATGGGTTTAAAGCCACTTTAACTGGTAATGGTAGCTTTAAGCGCGTTGACTGATTATTGTCACTTTAAGTTTTATGTCATGCTTTGCGGTAATTAAAATTACAAAACAGTTAATGATTAATTACCTTCTAGACATAATTATTACGTTTAATACCATTGTTCCATTTAAGTTTAGCACAAAAACCTACACAATTCTGATGAAATTCTATGAAAAAGAAATTTTACTCTATTTTTTTGTAAAATACCTATAAACAGCGCTAATAAAAATTAAGGTTATTTTTTGTATAATTATTTTTTACGAAGTAATTGCTATTTTTGTGATCTACAAGACACAATTACTAATTTAAGATACAATTTAAAAACTATGATTGCTAGTGGATAAATTTCTTGTGCATTAATATAACTAAATTATTAGCCATAAATAAGTATATTTGTTTGTTACAGTAAAAAATGGGTCAACGATATTCAAGGCTCAAAAATTCAAAGCAATCATCAATAGTATAAACACACCAGCATCTACAGATCACCTATTTGCTACATCGCCACGAGCATGCACATTTCAAGCGGCCGACTAAACTTCGCATAAGTTAGGGTATATATACCACGTCGTCAAAAAAAATCGCACCTCGCGCAAAATCGTTTTAAGCAAAAATATCTCTAATCTTATTGACTGTAATCTATCAATATTTGTATCATTTCAAAGTACAATTAAAGCCCTTTAAGAGAAAAGGTGTACAACTTTCTTAAAAACAATAATCGCCAATCTGCCGTGGTTTTAAAAAAAAAAGGTATTGATGCGATTTTAATGGGACTCTAGGTGTGCTACCCCAGACGGTTTTAGAAGGAGCTGTAAAGGTGTCATGTGGATCTTTTGCACTCCAAAAGTCACCGAGGACGAATGCCTGCAGAAAAAAAAGCCTTGAAGGCAATAGGGGTAAAACACCAGAAAAAGCAGCTCAAGTGGTGGTACTGCTCCTAAACGGACTACGGCAATAGCAAGTTGCTGAACGCCTACGCATAATCCGTTTCCGGGTGCGACGAGTCTTGTTGCGGTTTCTGGAGACCAGTAGCTACATCAGGAGGCCAGGATCTGAGAGAAGACGCTGCATCACCGCTAGAGACGACCGGTACATTGTATCGGCCTCTTTGATCTCTCTCCATGATCAGAAGAAGATTGAGGGAGAAGAAAATGTTACCCCGAAGAGCTGACAGAGGCTACCAATACCAATTGAAGCCAGAGCCAATACCCCAATCGAATTGCTATAAGGCTTAAGGATTGGACGTTGCAGCAACAGAGGAAAGTTTTGTTCCCCAATGAGACGAAGGAGATCATTTACGCCAACTGTAGACGCAAAAGGGTGTACAGGAGTCAAGGAGAGCAGGTTACACCAGTCTTCACCGAAGAAACAGTCAGTTACGGGAGCGGCTCGTGCATGTTCTGGGGCGGCATTTCCATCGACGGCAAAACGGATCCTTAACTGCAGGCAGTTACATTATGGAGATCTTAGAAGAACGTATGGTCTCGTACGCTGAGTTTTTTGGACCTGATTTCCAATTCATGCACGTCTACGCCCGTTGCCATACTGCCTTGATAGTGCGGGACTCCCTGATGCATGAGGTCGGAATGCACCGTAATGGAGTGGCAGCAACGAGCCCCGACCTGAACCCCATCGAACATCTCTGGGATGAGTTAAAACGGCTTGTTTGGTCACGGGATCCTGCTCCAGCCACCGTCAACAAGCTGGAAGCAGTAGTTATTGAGGAATGGGAAAATATTCCTCAAAAACTGATCGTAACACTGATCAGGTCCATAACTGATCGCATGGAAGCTACAGGAAGGGCCAGAGGGAGGAACACTGGGTTTTAAGGTTAATTTTAAGTCATTTTTTTCGATATTTGTTGATTTTGTTGCGTTTGATTTTTTTTTAATTTTAACCTGAATGCACTTTGGTTACTTTTTCCTGACAATTTTAATTTTTTGTATAAAATGTCATAAATTTTATGGATATTAAAATAATAAATGTTGTATTACTAACGCAAATGTCAAGACTGAAAGTGATTTTTGTTTCTAATATTTTTTTAGTTATATTTTATTGTTTAAGAGGGCAAGCCAGGAGTGTTTACACTAGTTTTTAAGGGCAGTAATGCTAAATAGATACAGGGTTTGAGACCGAATGTCATTTAATTCAATAAATTTTAATGTATATACATAAAAGGTGGTTTGATTGCTAATTATTCTATGAAATAAAAGGTAAATTTCATAAAAAAATGGCTATAGTGTCATTTTTCCACAAAGTAAAACGAAGATATAAAGTTGTCATGTGTCCCTAAACAAAAATAAATGGAAAAGTGTCACTACCATTTTGTTTAAGCTTAATTATCTTAGAAACAAAATAAAAAAAATACAATTTACTATTATATCTATCAGGTTTAGTCACAAAACTAACAAGATCTGCCAAAAAATTACAAGTTTGTTGTAAAAATGGCAATTTTTGACAATTCAAAAATTTCAAAACTTTAAACCATTGTACCCAAAAAAGACGTTTTTCATTTAATGACACTATGTTTTTTAAGGAGCGATATTTACAAGTTTAGTCATATTTTATTTCGTGACAACTTTATTATTTCTCACAGTACAATAATAAAATGACCGCAATGGAGATTGAACAATTAACTTTCGAACGCGATTTAGCAATTAATAATATTCAAAAAATTGTAGACTGTTCAGATAATGTGGCCGAATTTCGAGTTCGAGTTAAGGAATTAGCGGCAATTAAAAAATCATTTTTCCAAGTTCAAACGAAAATTGAAAAGTTATCGGCAAAGAATGAGTCATTCAACCGCGATGATAATTTAGCTGTGAGAAATCAATTTGATTCCTTGTACTTTAAGGTTCAAGTTGCCTTAGATACGTTTAAAGAAGAGCGTAAACAAAGCCTTACGTCCGTCTGCGGCGGATTTAGTGGGGTGTCACATGCGAGTTGCTGCACTCAGCAATCACATATTCGTTTACCGCGCTTATCACTGCAAACATTCACAGGTGTTTTGACTGAATGGAATGCGTTTTATGATTTATTTAAATCACTTGTTCATGAGAATACAACTTTATCAAATGTCGAACGTTTTAGGTATTTGTTATTGTTTTTAAAAGATGAACCGTATAATCTTATCAAATCTATTCCTGTTACGGACGTGAATTATGAAAATGCCTTACAGGTCTTAATTTCGCGTTACGAAAATAAGCGAATTATTTCAACAAAACATTTCGATAATATTTTCGACTGTGAATCGGTAAATGAGAAAAATGTACAATTAAGTTTACGTAACTTAATGAATTGCTATCATGAAAACATAACGGCCTTGAAATCTTTAGGGCTGCCAGTTGACGACTGGAGTTTTGTACTTTTAAATATTTTGCTACGCAAAATTACACCTAATATTCGTAGACGTTTTGAATTATCATTAAAAACTTCAAATGACATTCCTAACGTGTCTGAATTACTCGATTTTCTCGATAAGGAATTGGCGGCATCCGAAGTGATGACCGCGTCCGCGCGTACGTCGAGTACCTCCGCGGGGCCCGCGTCGCGCGCGGCGCCCTCGCTCGCTGCCGCTGGCGGAGCGGCCGGCTCGGCCCGCCCGGCGGCGGTGACGTCATCGCGCCATGCGATGGCGGGGAAACAAGCAATGTCGCTTACTCGATCGCACTCTGACGTGCAATATAATGCGCCGCGAAATACTAATTCGTCGTTTGCGCGTAGTTCACGTACTATGAGCGTACATGCTACTAGTGCAACGGATTATTTAAATAAATTTAAATGCGTATATTGTAAGGATAATTCACATCCTATATATAAATGTGAGAAGTTTAATTTGCTCACTTTAAATGAACGAAAACATTTCGTAGAACAAAATAAACTTTGTACCAATTGTTTATTTTCTGGCCACGAGCCTAATGACTGCAAGTCGCGCCATGCTTGCCGCGTTTGCGCTCAAAAGCACCACTCTTCATTACATGAAGACGTGCCTACTCCAAACGTCTTACTGACTACGGAGTCACCTTCTTCCCCTGAGTTACGCTCAGTAGCGGAAACCTCCACGCCCACTCCATTACATGGAGCTACGGGGCAACCTTCTGGTAAGAACTGTACGGTCTTACTCACGACTGCGCTTGTAAATTTACGACCCCTGAACCAGGGGCCTTACACGCCGCGGTCCGTTCGCGCCCTTGTGGATCAAGGAGCGCAGACCACGCTCATTTCTGAGTCGTGCGTACAGCGTCTTGGCCTGCCACGGTACTCTGTGACTGACACTACGCTCACCAGCATTGCTGGCGATGTTCATCCGCGTGGTTACGTGTTGTGCGAGGTTACACCCCACAACAAATCCGAACCTAAACTTCAAATCGAAGCTTTTATTCTACCGAGCCTTACACGCTACACTGCTAATATTCCTCAATCAATTGGGAATATCCAGAGGTTCGAACACCTCCAAAATCTTAATCTAGCGGACCCAGAACTGCGCTCAACGCGACCTGTTGAACTGATACTGGGTAATGATCATCTCGACAGCATACTGTTACGAGATAATATTATAGGTCCTCCGGGCACACCCGTAGCCATCAACACTGTTTTTGGTTATGTGATTGGTGGTAGAATTTCATATGACAGTATGAAAAGCCTTAGTGTCAATTTGACCACTTGTCAACTTGACACGAAACTTCAACGATTCTGGGAATTGGAATCCATACCAGATTACCCACATCTTACGAAAGATGAGTTGCGCTGTGAGTCGATTTTCGTCGAAACTCACACACGAGATGACAATGGGAAATATACAGTTTCCCTACCTTTCAAGGAAAACGCTCCGCCTTTGGGCGATTCTCGTGCTATAGCTCTCTCACGTTTAACTAAACTAGAGGCACGCCTGTCTCGCGACCCTGCCTTACGTGAGAACTATAATAAATGTATCCAAGAATATTTAGACTTGGGACATATGGAACCAGTCAGCGACTTAGCGAGTCCTGGCACTCCTCCCTACTACCTGCCTCATCATATTATCGTTAAGTCTTCTACTACTACGAAATATCGTATCGTTTACGATGCGTCATGCAAGACTACGTCTGGTCGTTCTCTAAACGATAATCTCCTCACTGGTCAGAAATTACATCAAGACATTTCTGATATTCTTCTGAGATATAGACTTCACAAAGTCGTTTTTACGGCTGATCTCAAAATGATGTATCGCTACATCGGTCTTTGTAAAGAACACCGAGACTTCCATCGGATTCTTTGGAGATTTTCTCCCCACGATCCTGTCAAGGAATATCATAAACATAAACATAAACATAAACATAATTTTTATTGAAAACAAGTATTGCATATTTACATTACATCCAACAAATACTTAAAATTATCGATGATTTACATTTGCCCGAACTAGGGAAACCCTGTGTTTCAGGCGAGAGGTACGGCAAAACAAGGTTCAAACTTAATTTAATTTAATTTTAATGTTCACTTACAAAATGTATTTATTTATCTTTTATTCATTTCACTACTTAAGTTATTTATATAATTATAACTATTTACATTATTATTTGCTTTAGCAGATCAATACCATAGTTATACATAATATATTAATAATCTTATTTATCTCAATGTGTGTTTAGACCTACCTATTACCTATCTATATATTCATTTTATAACTAATAGTAGATTCTCTGTGTCTTCGTACGTCATATTTTGGAGGGCTTTTCGGAGAGTTTCCTTACACTTCGTGTAGCTAAGTGAGTATAAATCTAAAATTGCATTAAGCTTGTTATATAAAAAAGGACCCAGAGCGATGAAAAATCTCATAGAAAAGGCATATTTCCTATGAATGTTTTGTTGACAAACAATATCTTTGCGCCTCTTGTTAGTATGTTCAGTGTTGTACGGGGTTGCGGCGTGCTGTTTTAATACAATGTTCAAAATAAACAATTGTCTAACAGTAAGGACCCCAAAGGACTTGTAAAGAAGGTTAGATGGGAAGAGGAATGGGCGGAAAGTAGCTACCTTTAGAACGGCTCTCTGGGCTCTTTCTAGGTTGAGAAGAGTAGTTTTAGTTAGTCCGCCCCAAGAGGAAATACAGTATGTGATCACCGACTGACATATCGCATAATAAACTTGTTTGATTAGGTGAGTTGACGCGACTGTTCGTAGTTTTTTGAAAACATATATCAGCTTGCGCACTCTACTGCACAATTTTTCGACGTGGTCTTTGAAAGAGAGAGTTTCATCGATTATAATACCCAAATATTTAGTGTTTTTTGTAATAGCTATTTCAGGACACGTGCATCGGTTGGTTTCAAGGCTTGTACAGTTGTAATGGGCGTATAGTTTGTAATTATTTGTGTCGAGGTTATTTTTACGCATGTTAAATTTTATATAATTAGTTTTAGCTGAGTTGAGAGTTAGTACGTGACGTTGTAGCCATTTAGTGGCCTTCTGAAAACCACGTTGTGCATGCGCATAGACTTCCTGTGTTGATTTCGCGGAAAAAAGTAGGGCAGTGTCATCAGCGTAGGAGATGATTTTTCCATTCTGCATTTTTAGATTACAAAGGTCATTTATATATACTAAAAATAGAGTGCTGGATAAGCAACTTCCTTGTGGAATTCCATAATGTGTAGTTTTCATATCTGCGCTAATAACGTCATTGATTTTTACGCATTGCTCACGTTCGTTTAGGTAGTCTGTAAGTAGCATAAGCTGAGTACCTCTAAAGCCTAGTTTTTCGAGTTTCTGCAGAAGTATGGGAATGGAAACTGTATCAAATGCTTTGGCAAGATCAAGAAATATTCCTATTGTCTGATTTCCTTTATCCAGTTCCTGGACCAAGTAATCTGTTAGCTCATGTACTGCATCGCCGGTTGACAAATTAGATCTAAAACCAAACTGGGTTTTCGACAATAACTTATTTTTTTCTAGATATTGAATGATTCTATTATTAATAATTTTTTCTAATATTTTAGATGTTGAGGGTAATAAAGAAATAGGTCTGTAATTGGATATTTGGTCTTTGTTGCCAGATTTGTAAATTGGAATGACTAGAGATTTTTTTAGGCATTTGGGAAAGATCCCCTCGGTGAGGCATCTTTGGAAAATGTGTGTTAAGTGAGGGAGCAGTAAATGCTTATATTGCTTTAAAAATTTATTTGAAATGCCATCCCAGCCAACTGCAGAGTCGTCTCTTAGGCTCATTATCATTCTTTCTACTTCCAATTCGTCCGTATTTAGTAGTACAAATGATTTTGTTTGATTTTGATCGTTATCTGAGCATGCTGGATCATGTTGCATTGGAGGCGAAGTGTGTGCTCTGTCACATTCGGCGTTGCTTCCGCGCCATTTCTGGCCTTACGCACACTTCGTCAATTAGCAATTGATGAAGCTGCTAACTTTCCACTTGCCTCGCAAGTACTTCTCAACGAAGTATTCGTTGATGACGTCGTTACTGGAGCTGATACGGTTGAAGATGCTCTCACTCTTCAGCATCAGCTGACCTCCATTTGTAAAGCAGGGACGTTCGAACTCCGCAAATGGACCAGTAATAGTTCCGAGTTTCTGTCGCATCTAAACGATGATGCTTCCAATCATGATGATGCTCTTATTTTGTCGGCACTTGACACTGACACTTCGGTCAAGGTCTTAGGGCTTAAATGGAACCCTAAATCTGATACTTTTACCTACCAAACGGATAAAGTAGCTAACGGCTCACGCAAATGTACGAAACGTATAATGTTAGCGGAAATCGCTAAGATTTACGATCCTCTCGGGTTTCTCAGTCCAGTGACTGTTTTCGTAAAGCATTTAATCCAACTTTTATGGGCATCAGGCTCAGGATGGGATGCTGTTCCTCCACAGAATATCAGCGACTTGTGGTTTCGGTTCATCGACGAACTGCCGTTATTACAAGACATCGCGTTACCTCGTCATGTGCTTCCCAGCACACATCAAGTGTCACTTCATGGCTTTTCAGACGCATCTGAAAAGGCATATGCTGCCTGCGTCTACATTCGTGTTGTCGATCCAAACGGTGCTATTAGCACACACCTACTCATATGTAAAACTAAAGTTGCGCCTCTGAAACGCCTAACAATACTTCGATTAGAGCTATGCGGAGCTCATCTCTTATCAAAATTGATAAAAAGGGTCATCACTGCTTACAGCAGTAGAATATCGTTCGACCAAGTCTACGCTTGGTCCGATTCCACTATAACTCTTGCCTGGCTGCGTTCGTCTCCAGACAAATGGCGGACATACGTGTCTAACCGCATAGCGGAGACAACAAGCAACGTGCCTGCCTCACAGTGGCACCACGTTCAGTCCGCAGATAACCCCGCAGACCCCGCGTCTCGTGGTGTTCTCCCATCTCAGTTGAACCATCAATTATGGTTTACGGGACCTGATTGGCTCAGCACAGATGAGTCTGAGTGGCCTAAGACTAACGTCATATGCCACACCGACGAAGAACGTCGCAAGCATGTTCTTCTCACTCAAATCAATGAACCTAATAGCTTAGGGTTCATTGAGCGATTCTCATCGCTTCCAAGGTTACTACGCGTCACTGCTTATGTATTACGATTCATAAACAAATGTCGTAAAAACGAGAATCCTACGACTAAACATGTAACTGTTCCTGAGACGAAACAAGCTCTCAGTCGAATAATATCACTTGTCCAAAGTGATTCCTTTCCTGAAGACATCTCTCGTCTCAAAGACGACGACCGATGTACCAAACGTCTTCAAAAACTGAAGCCTTTCTTGGACGATGCCGGACTCCTCAGGGTCGGCGGTAGAATAAATCGGGCTAATGTACCGTATGATGCCAAACATCAGATTCTGCTTCCTAAGAAACATCATTTTACAAATCTGCTTATAGATTTCTATCATAAAACACAGTTACATGTGGGACCTCAAACTTTGCAGTTTGCCCTCGCACAGACCTACTGGATCCTGTGTGCTCGCGATGCAGTACGTATGCGTACGCGACGCTGTATATCATGTATTCGCGCTCGACCTGTTGCGCCACAGCCGTCAATGGCTCAATTGCCTACTACTAGGGTTCGATCACTTCGTCCCTTCTTAAATACCTCAGTTGATTTCGCGGGACACTTCTTCCTTAAATCAAGTAAACTTCGCAACGCGAAAATTTTCAAATCATATGTGTGTGTATTCGTTTGCCAATCGACGAAGGCAATCCATTTGGAACTAGTCCCTGATTTATCAACCGAATCCTTTCTAAACGCATTGCGTAGGTTCATATCCCGACGCGGGTATTGTAAAACTATTCGTTCCGACTGCGGACGGAACTTCGTAGGTTGTGACAGGTATCTATCTGAACTCTATACGTTTCTACGAAACGAGTCCAATCAGACTACTATAAATGACCAGCTGACTAACATGCAAATCACCTGGCAATTTAACCCTCCGTATGCGTCGCACTTTGCCGGCCTCGTCGAACGAGCCGTAGGTAGTCTGAAACGACACTTACATCGTGTCATAGGCACACTGAAACTGACACAGGACGAATTTAACACTCTACTTTGTCAAATTGAAGCCGTCTTGAACTCAAGACCCCTGTGTCAACTTAGTAATGATCCCACTGATCCATTACCCCTTACTCCTGGACATTTCCTCATCGGGGAACCATTAACGTCTTTACCTGAATTTGACTTGTCTAACGACAATCCAAACCGCCTCGCGAGATGGCAGGTTATTCAACAAGCCGTTCAACATTTCTGGAAACGCTGGAGCGTAGAATATTTACACCAGCTACAACCAAGAGGTAAATGGTTCCACGACAATACTAACACATCCCTCCGAGAGGGTTCTGCAGTCGTGTTGATAGATAACACACTACCACCATTGCAATGGCGTCTCGCGCGCGTGCATCAATTGCATCCCGGCGCCGACGGTATTACCAGAGTCGTAACTGTACGCATCGGTAATACTCTTACTAAGCGACCTGTCGTTAAGGTCTGCCCTTTGCCTGTTGAATAGGCATTACTTAGGTAGAGCATTACATGTTTTAGCCCTAAGTTAGCATAGTTTTTTTCTAGTTTTTAGATAAAATAACGCATTATTTTATGGTCGGCGGTATATGTTCCGTATTTTTATGAGTACGCACAAGTATTACATTTTTTTTTGTCTTAATTTTAAATCGATTAAAACTTAGTCGAATAGCAGATTTCAAAACGGGACAAACCTAAAACAGAACGCTTTTATCAAAGCGAGCAACACTGAAGCTCAGTGTTACCACACATACTTCTTCTAAACTGAACCTAACCGCCGCTAGCTCGCTCCTCGGAAGCTTGAGCCTATAATTATTATAAAATACCTGCAGCCACGAATCACAAGGAGATTTCTACGTGCCACACAGCCTGTGGACATATGTCTAAAATATCGAAGGATTGGGGGCCCCCCTGGAAGCTGGCATTCAGAACCACATCAGGTGAGTCCTATTATATTTGAAGTCTGCTAGATTTCTCACACATCATTATAAAAAAATGTAATCGCACTGTAAATCCAAATGTATGAGACGTTTGGTTATACAAGTACAGTCAACCGATTGGAACCCTAGGCCACTGTAGAACTATGTCATAGTGACGTTATAAATCAGATTGTAAGAAATCTCTTACTGCTTGTCATTTTGACATGGTTGCAGAGTGGCCTAGGGTTCCAATTGGTTGACTGTACCTAACCGTTTGTTGGCGCTGCTCGCTTTCTCTGTACTGTCATTTCTGTGATGTTTAAGCTATGGAGTAATAAAGTGTTCTTAAACGTTCAAACAAAATAATGGCAGAGCCTCAGCCAGCCTAGCCGAAATGGCGATCGTTGGCGCTAGACTCCGACCGAAATGTAGTCTGGCTCTGTCACTACGATAACGATATGATCGTAAAGCGTTTATGCATTTTCAGTGCGCACACAGGGTACGTAGCCGAAAGCACGCTCACGAAACGCTAACAAAACAAAACGCTCGTAGATATCTATCTCTATCGCTCTTGCGTATTGGCGCGACAGAGCCAGACTACCTTTCGCGGCGTTCCGTTTTCGCGTCGTAGAACTGCCATTCGGCTACGGGGCCAGGGCTCCTATTTTACGTTGGTTGACGAGGGTACGCTTGATATATTCGTAAATAATAAACGAAGGACGGTAAGTATCTTCGTCTCAAGAGGAACATTATTAAAAGTGCTGTTTCAGGTTCTACTACATTGATGGCACGTATGAATTCCAATATTTTAAGCAAGCTCGAAATTTGCTTATTTTAAGATTTTTTCTGTACTTTTCGAGGTAATAAAATTACCAATGATCCGATTTTTGAAGAGGTAGATAATTATGAGCATAGAAACGCCCATATTCAAAAACTTGCATGAGTTTCCACACAATTAGTTTCACAATCATTTTGAATTATGGTGTGACGTAAAAGCGCAAAGCATATTAATATAATCAAGTTACGCAAGTATAAACCATAGATCAAATAAGCTTCGGTTTGTAATCACAGGGGCCAGTGTTGCCAAGTTTGGGGCCTCATGCGACCCCACCTAATTGTTTAAACTAGGTCGTTGACCCTTTTATTCATTTTACTTAGTATACTAAGTAAACAACAATTCTTATTATCGAAAAGTCGATAAAAAGTACCGAAATTATTTGAACGTTGACAGATGCAACGAAATATCAAGATTAACGACAACGAAGGTAATATTTTCTAAAAAAAAACTGCAAGTTGGTTCACTGATTTCTACATTCAAAATAATTAGGTATCTTTACCAATTTTAAATTTCCAAATATCACAGATTACCAGTTTACTGGACGACTTCAGAGCCTCTGAACACAAGTTTTTGGCAGAGGATTAGCCCCCTAAACCCCTTACCTACATATGCACACGAATCGTAGCAGACGTGGCAGTGCATGTTTGCCAAACACGCCACTGCACCTAGCAGATGTCTGGCAGTTTTGTAATCCTCGTTCGAAAATCGAAATCTCGGACAAATTCCGAAGACAGTCCGCCTGGTGCATCTCTATAAAAACATGTCCAAGTGCCAATTACATCAATTATAATTAACAGACACATCAACCTCACGCAGCAGAACTATGGAAATTCGCATACAAAAAAAATACGAACGCTAAATTCGGTAACAGATGGTTTGATGTAACCCACCCTAAATCTGTCCCATCGTCACTTTGTTCACTCGAGACACTTTTCGAAGCTGAATTACATGGTTTAACCCATTCACTGCCACCGACGCCGCATACGAGTGACCGTGACTTTCTCCATGTGCCTTCGACGCACAGGTGCGTTCATACTATTTCATCATGAGGTTCGATGCACGTATTATGTGCGTCGAAGGCACTGGGTGAAAGTCACTATGTGCATCGAACCTCATATCATGAGGTCTGAATTTGTAAGTAAACATCAATTTAGTATGAACGAATGAAGTCGGTTGAACTCACATGTGCGTTTGGGGCACAGGCAAAGTGTGGCACCTGGCGAATGGCCAGGAAAAGGTGGCAGTGACTACGTTTATAGATGTATCCATATTATTATACCTATATAAAAGGCTATATATATGGTAGCCAAGTCGCAACTTGTCACTGACAAATATCCCTACCTGGCAGCTTGTTTGCTAACACGCCGCCTACCAGATGTCTCGCGGTTCTGTTTGCTCGCCAAACCGCTGTCACTTTGCTTGTTGTATTTTATTTTAGGGACTTTGTTTAGGGAACGCTTTACACTGCTCACGTTTATGAGAAAGATGTATATGAAGGAAAGATTTCTATTTAAATGAAATTATATTTCCTTTTACCTATTTACTGCAGCTGCACTACAAGAATATAAGGTTTATTATCAAGACCAACGTAAACGTGGGTACCTATATTTTGCTGTTTAAAATGGTATATCCTCCAGCAGTTTACTCGAGCTATTAAGTATACATAAGAATACAAGAGGCTACATGCATAAAATGATACTTTAGAAACTGTTGTTTACAACTGATATCAAAACATTTTATTTTGATAATTAAACTTATGTCTTAATAATATCATTATAATAAACATCAACGAAAGCCCTATAAAAACAGACGCAGACAAGTTCAGTGACTCAGTTTTATTACCGTCGATAAGACCAATAAAATATTTAAGGAAACGCCAATGAAACCAGAAAATATTTCAATTTTAAGTAAAAATTATCTAATTTCATTTGTTATGTCCTATACTCACCACCATTAAGAGGTTCGCCCGTATTAGATTTACACCCTGTATATATTGCGAAACTTGGGGCCTTTTGTTGATAAGAATCGGAGCAGCTGTGCTGTGATTTTGTGATTATCATGCAGTCCTCTTTTTTTGAGATATCAGGTTTGAAATTACATTTTAGAACGGAGCATAAAAGGGTAACAAAGCCCAATTTATGGGTAATTCTGAAACATAGTTTTTTATGTCAGTAAAAGTCGGTACCTATAAGACGCATTCCCACCATTTTATATTTATTATTTTTCATATGAAAATTGATAACACTATGTTTTTCTAATTCTCATTTAAGACGATACGGTAGGGGTCAATTCTCTATACAAACGCTCTCGACTGTTTCCTCCCTGGTTTTTAAAGATAGGGCAATGATTTTTTCAACACATATTGTTATTATTTATATCTGTGTCGGACCGTTTTGATTTTTTTGATATTCTGCTTTTGCTAATCAGAAATTTCCAAAAACGGCCTTTTTCATTGTGGCGCAAAAAAAGGTGTGATACTTACTCAAGATTGGTAACAATTAACCAAAAAAGCTAAGTTCGACATAGATTATTTCATATTTATTCAGATTCTCAAATTTCGTTCCGATTGATGATATAAAATTTCACAAAATTAATCTAAAATTTATTGTTATTAATTTACTTTTGCAAAATACCAACATAATATAAAATCGTAAATATTCTTACCAATCACTTCGAAAATAATAATACAATTATTGGAAGTCGGTTAACGTAGTGAGCTGAAAAAGTACATGGCGAATTTATCAATGACTCCATTCATAATTTCTCTATGCAATTTTGTAGCTGACTGTACAAACCAGTACAATTCAATGCAATCCAAGTAGTCCGGAAACCCATTCGAGGCCTGACACGGTCCGGTTCGACCCGGACACCGGACACGTCAGCGGAAATTCTACCTCGCATAGCAGACAATAAGGTCAGTCGATTTTGTTTAATGAAAGGGACTTTTAGGTGACCTACAGCTTACCAAAAAAGAGAATAGAAATTAAAAAGTCGCATCATCCTCATTACCCCTTTCTTAACAATATCTGTGAGAAACCGTGACTATACGACATACGACAAAGTTGTCATTTTTTTAATTTTCTACTCCTTTTTGACGAATTATTGTGTTGTTATTACTAGGTAAGTCATTACGTTAGATTCAATTATACAATCCTTCGTTTAGTATTTAATGTACAGTAAGCGGCGAAATTGCATGGAGAAATAATTATGAACGAATTCATTGAATAATTACCCATGCACATTTGCACATGTATTTATGTTTGATACACTTTAATTCACATTCATACATACATTATAATCACGCCTGTATCCCATAAAGGAGTAGGTAGAGCACATGAACTACTAAGTTTCAGTGCCACTCTTGGCAAAAAGGGGTTGAAAGAAATCGAAATTGTGACATTGCAGTGACGCTACAGTTTAACCCATATCCCCACAATCGACTTCTACGACACCCACGGGTAGAAAGGGGGTGGTGAAATTCTTAACCCGGCACCACACGGGGCCACATACATTTTACATAAATAGTTTAGCATTTAAGTTAATGTATTCATTTGTTTTTTTTTTTTTAATAAAAAGGGAAAAGTCACGTTCTGAATTCCCCAGAAGCACGTTTTCCGTCGGATGCAGATGCAAGCGTGAAATTTGAATAATACATCGATTTATCTTCAGCAAATTGAAACAAATGGAATCGTCTAAAGACTTTCCATTAGTTCCAAATGTTTATTCCGTTGATAAAATGTGATTTCTGTAGAACAGCAAGAGACGGATTCCTTGTTAACTTTGGTTTTTAACCCACGACGCAAAAACGACGGGGTGTTATAAGTTTGACGTGTCATAAATTTTTGTTACATCACATAATATATATTTTTTTAATAATTTTAACCTTACTACCCATTTCCTCATCTGTCTCAGGGTCTATAATACCTTTGTGTGTGTGTCTGTGGCATCGTAGCTCGACCTAGAATCCAAACGGATGAACCGATTTTTAGACTTACTTTTTCCTCATGAACGCGTAGAGCTATCAAGTTGAAATTCACATTTTTTGTTTGAAAGCTGTGTTAGTCGGGAGTGTTCTTAGCCATGTTTCATGAAAATTGGTCCACTATGTCGCTGTCGAGGGTTTTTTTCAAAGTTTTAATTTTGTGTATAATAAACTAACCTAATTAGTTGCAGTAGATATAAATATTGAATAATAAACTGATTGTCAGATTCGAATAGATTAATCCCAAACGCATAAATATACCTACATATTTTTTTTCCACAACATTTCATATAACAGTCATACATTATGACTATGAATCAAATTTTACCAGTAAGCAGCAATGCAAAATACTCGACGCGACTTTGTTCACCATTTTATTACTCTTCTTAAAATACTTACTATCTATGCAATCAAAACTTTTCGTTTACAAATTGTATTTTCAATAAGTTATTTCAAGTCAAAGCACCACTTTGAACTGAAACCCGATTCTCCAGTCTGGTGGCATTGAATGAGACTGATTCAATTATTATAAAAAATATCATCCACTCGCCCCGCCACACGAACTTACGGATCACGGGTCGGTTGCCATTTTGATGTGGGGCCTCCTTTAAAAAACTCCGATATTGGGGCAAAAAAACGTCAAAGCGGTTTGGATCAAGGTATTCGAGTATTAAGAGATAAGATAATTATTAAGGTGAAAATGATGGAAGCAAAATGACCTACTTAAGTTGAGGGCGTAGGTACATTGACTCTTGAACAGAAGGATTCTACATATAATTGAATCCAGTTTAGTTGTCTAAGACTTTACACGTCCAAGTCTTGTAAGTGTTAGTATTATGCCATTGGGGAATGGGGACCTTTTATATCCCTAATTTTTATTTTTATAATGAAGATCATTATAAACTAGCTACGAACACGTATTTATTTATATCACGCAGGTATTATAAATAATACCCACATTTGACTTTGAGTTGACTCAATTGTGATAAGCTCATTGTGTTCCGAACGAAATAAGCCACATAAATCTAACGTGTTGATGTCTGTCACGACCCTCGTCACTGATGTGCGTGTTTATAGACGAATTCTACCTTTTCTACAGGCATTTTTCAATTTCGTAGGTAATCCACCAATTGGTTGACTGTTCAAACAGTCGATGTATGTTCAACATATGTAGTAAATAACCTAAAATATAAGCAGGGCCCGTAACTTTCATGCCGATGACATAAATTTGTCGTCACGCTGCATATAGGATGATTCAAGAGTTTTATTTAATAATTAATCATTATTCATCAATCATTTTAATCATGACATCCTCTTTGCGTTATCCCGGCATTTGCCACGGCTCATGGGAGCCTGGGGTCCGCTTTGACAAAACTAATATATTCATGCATGAAATAATTAATACCTACTTAATACGCGAAAAGTAAATTAAATTAATTGTTTATTTTTTTACATCCATTTTATTAAATATGTTTGTTACCATATTTCAATACATTATTAAAACAAAACAAATTGTTTCCTTTTCGTTTCACGTATCAAGTAGGTATTAATTATTCCACGTATGAATAGCTTACTTTTGAAGTAATTTGTACATGATACAAATTGATTAATGAATAATGATTAATTATTACAATAAAACTATTTGAATCATCCTATATGCAGCGTGACGTCAAATTGATGTCATCGGCATGAAAGTCACGGGCCCTGAATATAAGTAACAAAACATAACCGACTTCAAAAAACACATAAGATCAATACGGGTAGTACACTCAACAACACAGCTCTGTGAATACCGACAAAGTGCCAAAAATATGTATACACATCTTAATTTACAGGCAATAAATTTCTGTATACATATTTGTATTCACAGCATGCGACTATAAGTTGGTGGGCTTTGTGGCATTACCTACTCAGTAAGTATTTGTTTTACGCCACACTCCTTGGAGAACGATCCGACAACATCGCTAGTGCACGCAAAAAACCCTTAACTACCTACTTGTTTTTGAACCGTTCCCCATGCCACACTTTTGGTAAGTAAAAAGTTAGTTCTCGTTTAGAACGAATAAAAAAAACCTTTAAAAAATTAGGAAAGTTAACATTTCCACATCGGCTCTTCCATTAATTTCATTACGTTAGTCTTCTATATACTACTAAATTGTGAAAATGACACTTTCACCGCTCCAAAAATTGAATCTCTATAAATACTATTTCTCTTTATAACTACAAACAGCTATAACGTGTAAGCTACAACTACAACGTTTAGGACAATACTTAAGTGTTTATTTGACTTTTTAATTACATAACAATTGACTCTCTAAACTAACTAACTATTTTGGCTCAACGATCCAAAATGAATCCTGGCCTCCGAAATGAGAGGTCGCCACATGTCCCGATCCTGCACAGCTTCTTGCCAGTCACTGACTTGAAGCTGACTCAGATCCGCCGCCACACTGTCCTCCCAGCGATACCTTTTTTTTTCAGGAGGGGAAAAATGCATTACGCATACCACTCGGGTATGGGGATGCACCCGAGTGGTTATGTGGGACTCCTTGAAACCCAGTCTACCCACTAAACAACCCCCCCGTCTTACACCTTGATGCTGTTTTGGAGGACATGGGAAATACAGGTGTACACTGCCATGCCCCCCAGCAAACGGCTATTAAGCTCCTTCAGACAAATCAACCGCCAGTAAAGGGGCATCCAAGTATGCCCCTCACCATGAGGACCTCCTTTCTAACAGGTGACAGTCGTCCCCGTGACTGCCACCTCCCAGCGATACCTGGGTCGACCCGCCGAACGGCCACTAGAAGATCGACCCAAGAACTCTCTCTTGACTCTCTAAAGTCCCTAATTTCTTAACACAAAAACGGACACATTTTCTCAGAAACCAATTTACTCCGGGTAGGTATTTCAAGAGAAAATGCCAAGTAAATTTTACGATTTCTCTCGCATTTCATAGCTGGCTTCAAAAGCTCTTCAAAGGGCAAAGTATGAAAATATCTCGCGTGCAGGCTGGCGTTGAAGTCTTTTTTAAAATATAAAAATATTGAATTTAAAAAGTCTGTGATTTGCTGGTGGAAATATTTATCGTTCGAAGACTTTTACTGACAAGTTGAAAGGAAAATGGTTTTTAAGAAAATATGAACTAATCTTACTTTTACTACATGAAATATACTTATGATTCAAAACAAATGTAGATGTATGGAGTATTCCGCAATTTTCGTATTTAGCGGGAGAGAAGCCTCGGGCAAAAGTTACATACATACATACAATCACGCCTGTATCCCATAAAGGGGTAGGCAGAACACATGAAACTACTAAAGCTTCAGTGCCACTCTTGGCAAATAACGGGTTGAAAGAAAACGAAACTGTGACATTGCAGTGACAGGTTGCCAGCCTTTCGCCTACGCCACAATTTAACCCGTATCCCATAGTCGCTTTCTACGACACCCACGGGAAGAAAGGGGGTGGTGAAATTCTTAACCTGTCACCACAGAGGCTAAAGTTAGTAATTTATTATTAGTATAGCCTACAGAGAAATGTAGGAAAGACTGGAAAAAGCTGGAGGAGGCCTATATCCGAAAAGAGGTCGCGGTTTGTATACTTTCTCTTTTGGATAGTATTTTAAGTCATAGAATAAAAGCATTATTAATACTTATCCCCTTTTCCTTTTTAGGGTTCCGTAGTCAACTAGGAACCCTTATAGTTTCGCCATGTCTGTCTGTCTATCCGTCTGTCTGTCTGTCCGTCCGTCCGTCCGTCCGTCCGTCCGCGGATAATCTCAGTAACCGTTAGCACTAGAAAGCTGAAATTTGGTACCAATATGTATATCAATTACGCCAACAAAGTGCAAAAATAAAAAATGGAAAAAAAAATATTGTTAGGGTACTCCCCCTACATGTAAAGTGGGGGCTGATTTTTTTTTTCATTCCAACCCTAACGTGTGATATATTGTTGGATAGGTATTTAAAAATGAATGAGGGTTTACAAAGATCGTTTTTTGATAATATTACTATTTTCGGAAATAATCGCTCCTAAAGGAAAAAAAAGTGCGTCCCCCCCCTCTAACTTTTGAACCCTATGTTTAAAAAACATGAAAAAAATCACAAAAGTAGAACTTTATAAAGACTTTCTAGGAAAATTATTTTGAACTTGATAGGTTCAGTAGTTTTTGAGAAAAATACGGAAAACTACGGAACCCTACACTGAGCGTGGCCCGACACGCTCTTGGCCGGTTTTTAGTACATAAAAATCACCGACGAGACGTTTATTTAAAATAAACATAATTTAGCTACCAAACTCAGGAAATTCCGACATGAAAATTTCAAATTATTCCGCTACGATCATTTACTCCGTTATTTCCGACCTTGGTCAATTACTTTTACATTTCCATTTTCTTATTTCCGTGTGGTGACGGGTTAAAAATTTCACCACCCCCTTTCTTCCCGTGGGTGTCGTAGAAGGCGACTGTGGGATATGGGGTAAATTGTGGCGTAGGCGAGAGGCTGGCAACCTATCACTGAAATGTCACAGTTTAGTTTTCTTTCAACCCCTTATTTGCCAAGAGTGGCACTGTAACTTTAACAGTTTCATGTGCTCTGCCTACCCCTTTATGGGAAACAGGCGTGAATGTATGTTGTTGTTGTTGTTGTATATTTGATGTATTTTAGAGCTTCTGTCGTTTCGTTAGCTACAATTTACTTTGAATTATTTAATTTTTTTTTATACACAGTGTTATTTTGATTCCCGTTAAATTCGACACGTTGTTAGTTAACAGAATGTATGTATATAAGTATGTTCTTCAGAAGAGTGCCCAAGTATTGTAATAGACATCTAAGTAAGATAGATCCCTTTCATAGTTCTCTTTATAGTCTTAAAAACCAAATAAGGAAAATTATTTTATAACCTTTTTTACTTCCTAATAAGTTAAATGTTTTATATTATAGCTAAACTTCATCGTTTATATAATTATGGTACACTTTGCACATCTTCATACTAAATTCACTTGCTTTATAAAGATTCACGTAGTAACCATCTTTGCATACTTTTGTATTTTCAATACTTATTGTATTATGTAACCTTAGCCTTACCTTAGCATAGCTTTGCTAGTGATATGTATTTTTCCGAACGGTCGCCGAGCTGTCAAGTTGACTCTGTGACCAGCTGATTTCAAATATTGAAATTTAATTATATTTTTAGCTTTAAAGAGGACTTCTACTCATTGTTAGTTAATTTAAGTAGTAAAGTATTATCAGTGATACAGTTTTGGTGAAATTGACAACGTTACACCGAGTATTTATTGGACTTTGAGGCAGGACTACCCAACTGTCAACGAGTGATCGCAGCCGTTGGAACCTGCGTTTGAAACGGGGAGAGTATTCCGTTTTATTTATCATTTATTTCTACACTCAAACAAAGCTCATTGCTGCGGCCGTGAGCAACGTCAAACAAACAACATTGGCACCGTGCAGTTTCCCTTTGCTTGACGAACTAGTGGAAGCACAAGACGAGACAAGACACATTCGCCACAGACACTGCCGACTACTGACACACTGCACACTATTCATTCCTACAGCTCTCATCTCTGTCGTCATCTTGGCAAATCTTTCAATCTCTGTTGAGATAAGTACTCATCCTTTTTTATTACATCTTTCAGAAAGCCAGACGAGTGACAATGGACACCAATATTGCGACCGAAACTCGCAAGGCAACGGCACGACAACTAGAGATGCAGCTAAAAACAACAGCACAGGACCTACAAGAGTCGAGGGCCTTGTCGAAGCAGTTGTTGGAGGAAAGGGAGGAAAGCGAAGTGGAGCTCCAGAAAGTAATCAACAAAAACTCAGAATTGAAAAGGGAGCTGGCGGACAATGATGTGCAGCTGACTGATGCCCGCGGAGAAGTGGACCGTTTGCAAGGCACAATAGACACCTTCAACCAGTGCGCTTCGACACATGAAGTGGCCTTGGCCCGCATCACACAGTTAGAAGAAGAACTGGGTGCGGCTAATGAGGAACTTAATTTGTTTAGGAAAGAGCGGGAGCACTATGATGCTTCGCAGTTACAGAATGTGTACCAAGAGTTGGTAAGCGGTGAAACACAATTGAGTAGGGACTCCAAACACATAGTATTCTTTAATAGTAGTAATAAGTTAAAAAGTACATTAAGATTAATAGGTATATTAGGAGAACCCAAAAGCTGATCAAAGGCCAGGCATGTATTAAAAAATATAGTAAATTAAAACATACATTAACAGTTATGAAAAATAGGGTTCAAGACTGTCATTCAGAGCTGGAAGTCAAGGAATCAAATTTTCTGAAATTAAATGCCGACATTAACAGGCTGAAAGATGAGCTTTTGGCAGTATCCACCATGTATGAGACTACTAAAAAACAAGTTGAGGAGCACATACAGGCTTTTAATAAATTGCTGCTAGAAAATAGAAATTTGGAGGAGCGGTGTAAGGCATTATTAAATGGAAAACATTGTAATTGTGGCCAAATGCCACCAGCAAAGATTATTCAAGCCGATGTGGCCCACGACACAACTAGGCATGCGGCAGTAGTTAAACAGCCCCCTAGAGCAGTCAGTAAGACTGTTGTTTTTTCAGATCAGATTGGGTTAGGAATGGGCCCATTATTAAGCTACCAGTTAGAGCAACAAGTGACAAATTACTGTTATCAAAACATTACTTTGTCTCATTTATGTGACCTTATTTCAAAGGGATGTTATGATAGCAGTACTACATTAGTAATTTTATTAGGAAATAGTCTTAATGTAGATAAGCTTAGCATAGATAAATTGATGTCCACACTAAATGTTATTGAAAAATCTGGTGTGGGGAAAATTATATTATGTGCACTACCTTATGCAGAAAATGTATCATATGACTATAATTGTAAGATAGCTTACTATAATTCTTTAATGTACCATGCCATAGCTGTTAATAAAAAGTACCATTTCTTTGACTTAAATAAATTCATTGAGCGCTTCATGCTAGCTCCACGGAAGGTATTTTTGCCAAAGAAATTATTTGTATATTTAGTGGAGTTATTGGCCTTCAATATTGAGCCAAATAGATGTAATAGTGTTATATATAAGTCTCAGTCAGCTGACAAAGCCAAGGACCCCATGCCTCATTTAAACTAGATTGTAAGACAGCGGAAAAACACCTGAATATGAACGTTGTTCACCAGAATATTCAGGGTTTTTCCAGCAAAGAATTAGAAGTAGGATTATTTTTAGATAGTAATAATGTTGAAGTTATGTGTATTACTGAACATTGGTTGAAACAAGAACAGTTGATATTTGATTATGTTAATTTTAAATTAGCTAGTTTTTTTGCCAGAAAATCTGCTGCTCATGGTGGCTCCCTTATTATTGTTAAAAATTGTATGAAGTGTAAAGAGCGCAAAGATGTTGTAAAATATTCCATAGAAAGAACTATAGAAATTTCATGTGTTGAATTAGACAGATATATTATTGTATGTGTTTATAGACCACCATCAGCTGACTTCAGCATATTTGAATCTACAATGGAAAATGTTCTGAATTTAGTATGCAAGGGCCAAAAACATGTTATTGTATGTGGAGATTTTAATGTTAACTTGCTCGAGTCATCTAGTAATACTGTTAAAATGTTCTGTTTGTTTAAATCATTTAATTTATTTAATTTATTTCTTGAACCTACCCGGGTAGGTGTGACTAGTGCAACATGCCTAGATAATATTTTTTGTAACTGTGAATGTATAGATAAGAAATTATTTAACTGTTTTCATTCCGATCACAGCGGCCAAAGGGCAGCTTTCTTAAACGTTATTCATGATACTCCACAAACAATAACATATAGACCCATTACTGGATCTCGCTTGGAATCATTCAAAAATGAAATTCTACATAGTTTGTCTATAATACCATTTTCGCATTATGACTGTAATCATTTGTATCAAGATGTTTTCAATGTAATTCTTAATCAATTTAATAACAATTTCAAAGTGAAATCTATTAGTGGGTCAAAAGTTAAAACAAAGTTTAGTGAATGGGCTACTGTAGGTATTCACAAAAGTAGAAAAAGACTTTATGAACTTTATGGTGAGAGAGAGCTGAACAAGAATTCAGAATTCCTGGACTATGTAAGAAACTACTCAAGAATCTTCAAGAAAGTGTGTTTAACTGCCAAGAAAAACTTTATTAGTTCTAAATTGAAAGTGTCGGACAACAAAGTGAAAACAACTTGGAGTATTATAAATAAAGAAGCTGGTAAATGTAAATCACGCGATTGTCAAGTCAACATTGTATCAGATAATCAACAAATAGTGTCGAACAGCGATGTTGCCTCGGCATTCGAAGATTATTTCTCAAATATAGCCGTTAACACCACAAAATGTTTACATTCTTCTGCGGCTCAAGCCCATTCATTACTTTGTGCTAATGTTAAGAAATGTAATAATTCATTTGAATTTAGTCAAGTAGACTCTGTAAATATTGTTAAAACATTCAAGTCACTCAATTTAAAGAAAACGGAAGACTTATGGGGAACATCAGTTAAAGTAATTAGTCATGTCATAGATATAATAGCACCTTACTTGGCCGTAATATATAATATTTCAATTTCACAAGGCACCTTTCCAGATCTTATGAAATGTAGCAAAGTCATACCGCTTTTTAAATCGGGTGATTCGAGTGATATAACCAATTTCCGTCCCATATCAATACTTCCTGTACTAAGTAAAGTCTTTGAGAAGCTAATGTTAAATGATCTACTGGGACACTTCAACAGACATAGATTACTTACAAGCAAACAGTCGGTTTCGGTTTCACAAGGGGCCGTTCCACGACCGATGCTGCTTCGGTACTCATTAAACATATATATAATTTTTGGGAAAATTCTTGTGATGCAATTGGCATATTTTGTGATCTTTCAAAAGCCTTTGATTGTGTGGATCATGGAACGCTCATTTTGAAATTAGAACATTATGGTTTGTCTATAAATGCCCTAAACTTTATGTCTTCTTACCTTAGCAATAGAACACAAACAGTAGTTGTTAACAAAACTCGCTCTAGCGGGACTGTAGTCCAATTAGGAGTGCCACAAGGCTCAATTTTAGGTCCATTCCTGTTTTTGGTTTATATAAATGATTTGCCATGTATAGTGAAAAACTTTTGTGAAATAGTACTTTTTGCTGATGATACATCACTGCTTTTTAATGTTGACCGAAAATCTACGGATTACAATGTAATTAATAGCACGTTAGCTGATGTACTGCAGTGGTTTACTGTCAACAATTTACTTCTTAATTCTAAGAAAACCAAATGTATTCGATTTTCTCTGCCGAATGTTAAACCAATCGATACAAAAATACTTTTGAATGATGAATGCTTAGAGATGGTAGATACAACACTGTTTCTTGGTTTAACATTGGACAAAAATCTACAATGGAGTCCTCATATAAAGAAACTAGCAAGCAAATTAAGTTCAGCCGCATACGCCGTTAGGAGAATCAGGCAACTGACTAATGTTGAGACAGCTCGCCTAGTGTATCATAGTTATTTTCACAGTGTAATGTCATACGGTATTCTGGTTTGGGGCAAAGCAGCTGACATACAGACTATCTTTGTATTACAAAAGAGAGCCATTCGTTCTATTTACAACTTAGGAACACGTGAATCAGTAAGAGAACTCTTCAAAGAAATTAATATCTTAACTGTAGCTTCCCAATACATTTATGATAGTATAATTTATGTTGTTAAGAATTTAGACTGTTTCACTAAGAATTCTGATATCCATAATTATAACACTAGAAACAAAAATAAGCTTGCCATAAAGAAGTTTCGTGTCCGTAAAGTACAGAAGTCATTTGTTGGGCAATGCATTCATTTTTATAATAAGTTACCTGACACTGCTTTGAGATTACCCTCCCAGCTCTTAAGAACTACTTAAAAAAATCATTGATGTTAAAGGCTTATTACAGAGTCGAGGACTATTTGACAGACAAACATGCATGGCCCGAACCAGAAACTACAAAAAACGAATAGCAATTAAAATAATTGTATTATGTATAGAGGACACAGTTCAGATAAGAAAGCACATCAAATATTTTATATTTTATGTTGTGTAGGTAAATTACATATTTAATGATATTGAGATTCATATTATCTTTTTCTTCTATGACAATTTGATATGTTTTCTCTGAAGAAGAACGACGTATTATTAAGCAATAATATAATTTATTGAAATTGATTTCCATAGAGTACCTAGTCTGTTCATATTCTTTGATGAATACTTTTGCATGTTAAATTGTATGTTGTTATTTAATGCATGTTAATTATAAGATGTAATGTTTTGAAAAGAAGTTGCCCGCCGAGTTTCTTGCCGGTCCCATAGTGGATACCCCCTCCCAACTGAGGGGGGACTGAAATCTTCTCGAGGCTGAGGCGTAGGGTTAGAGCCGGCGTAGCTTTATTTGACGTTCATATGCGCATTGTAATATGCCTACTTGAAAAATAAATATTTCATTTTCATTTCATTTCATTTCATTTCATTTTCCGCCCGGCGCCCCGCGCACTCACGCATACGCACGCTCTTAAAGCATTGTTAGGAAGCCTTTAAGGGATATAGCGGGGCGCGGGGCGCCGGAGCTGGCGGCGGCGTGGGGGAGTGCGAGCGACAGGGTGAGGCAGGAGTAGGAACACAGGGGAGGCCGACAAGTCAAAATACAGGAAATAGTGTGAATTTCACGAAAGTTATTCTAGAAAACTATGAAAAACTAAGTGCATGGTCGTAGAAAAAGTATTTTTCTCAAACATGCAATGAAATATTGTCTTTACGTTCCTTAAAATGGGCTGGGAAGTATCGCTTTTTGGGCGCAACAACTCGAGACGACTGTAAAGGGATTTCATATTATTTTTTAGGCCTAGGCCTGCAAAGTAACTTTTTTTTTATAAAATATTGTCCTTTAGAGCATTTTTTTTTATTTCATTGTATGTTTGAGAAAAGCACTATACATGCCTCGGCGTGAAAACGGATTCCCGGCCTCGTATCCCTATCGCTCGCACGCTCGCTCGGCCGTATATACCCACTTGGCCGGAAATCCTCATTTTCCCGGCCTCTGATGTAATGTACTAATTATGCAGCGGTGTTTAACTGAGTCAAAAAATACTCGTGGCATCTTTATTAACAATTTGAGGCGAAGCCGAAAATTGTTACTCACGCCACTCGTCTTTTTTGACCTCACTTAAACGCCAATTGCATAAATAGTACATTACATCAGAGGCCGGGAAAATGAGGATTTCCGGCCAAGTGGGTATATACGGCCGAGCGAGCGTGCGAGCGAGGCCGGATAGGGATACGAGGCCGGGAATCCGTTTTCACGCCGAGGTATGTATAGTGCTTTTCTCAAACATACAATGAAATAAATAAAAAATGCTCTAAAGGACAATATTTTATTTATTAAGTGACAAAATACAAATACACTCAAACGTCAAGTGTGACAAGTATCCAGGTCACACAAAAATTAAAAAAAAAGTGACATGACAGTACTGACAGCTTACTTAAAAAAGTTACTTTGCAGGCCTAGGCCTAAAAAATAATATGAAATCCCTTTACAGTCCTCTCGAGTTGTTGCGCCCAAAAAGCGATACTTCCCAGCCCATTTTAAGGAACGTAAAGACAATATTTCATTGCATGTTTGAGAAAATACTATTTCCAGACACTTATTAAAACTCTAATAAACTAACCACAAAATTAAAATTGTGAAAAAAACCCCGACCGCGACATAGTAGACCGATTTTCATGAAACATTGCTAAGAACAGTCCCGATTAACTCAGCTTTCAGACAAAAAAAAACTAAATCTAAGTCGGTTCATCCGTTCGGCAGCTATGATGCCACAGACAGACACACACACACACAGACAGACAAACAGACAGACAGACAGACAGACACACTCACAGACAGACACGTCAAACTTATAACACCCCGTCGTTTTTGCGTCGGAGGTTAAACATGGACTCTGACGCATGCGCATTACGCAACTGCGCCTGTAAAACAGTTACGAGCGCAAAAATAAACAACGCAATATGCAGGTCATAAAATGTCACTCGCAAGTCGCAATTTCACGTGCAATGTTGCGTTTGCGTTGGAACACAACTCAAAGTTATTGAGTGAGACTAACACTCTTGACATTAGTTGCGATGTAAACCAAAATTAAGCCTAAGCATAGTGTTTACGTTTTGTCTTTTATGTAGATACAGTCACCGGCATATACAGGGTGCCCGGTAATTAATGGACAACCTTTTAACCACCAAGAGGGCACCTTATACTGGTCCAGAAAATCGACTTTAAGGTTTAGTAAAAGTCGCCTGGTTTTCGAGATTTTCACACTTTTAAAAATTTTAATGGATATTAATGGACAACCTTTTAACCACCAAGAGGGCACCTTATACTGGTCCAGAAATTTAAAAAGTGTGAAAATCTCGAAAACCAGGTGACTATTACTAAACCTTAATGTCGATTTTCTGGACCAGTATAAGGTGCCCTCTTGGTGGTTAAAAGGTTGTCCATTAATTACCGGGCACCCGGTATAAGATGATGATTTATGTACGGTCAACCGGGGTGGCTTTAAAACGCGGGGGCGACTTTGAAAATTTAGTTTTAAAGTCATACTTTAAGTAAATTAGCGATTTTCTATGGTAGGTTTACAAGAACATTTATTGATTTAACTAGTTATATGAACAGTTTTAGTAAATCCATACTAATATTATAAATGGGAAAGTGTGTGTTTCTGTTTGTTTGTCCGTCTTTCACGGCATCACGGAGATAGTTGAATGGATGAAGAGAGACATATGCTACTTTTTGTCTCTTTCTAATGTAAGCGAAGCCGCGGGCAAAAGCTAGTAATAAATAAAGCAAAGAGGCACTTACTTAATTTTCGATGAATTCGTCCTACTTTTACATCGCTCCTTTTCAAGCCAAATCGCTTTTCAATTTCCTACAGGTAAATTGACTCCAATTCAAATAATTGCATATATAAATTCTCCTGAATTCTCTTCGCATTTATAAGAATTACTTGCTTTTGCCCGCGGCTGCGCTCGCATTAGAAAGAGACAAAAAGTAGCCTATGTCACAATCACGTCAGTTCGTCGCTCCATTTTGCCGTGAAACACGGACAAACAAACAGACACACACACTTTCCCATTTATAATACTAGTATAGAAGTATTAAATAAGTATAAGAACACATCTTTTCACAAAAGGTTCTTAATCGAGAACGGACACGCTCGATTTACGCATTCACTTTTCCATTTCTAAAAGATAAAATATCAACAAACATTTCCAACTTTATCTAAAAACATTAAGGTCCACATTTGATCCCGAAAGTTTATTAAGATACGATCGTGGGTAGCTTTATCTCGTGATGTATTCTCGCATTGCTCTTTCGGGTTAAACAGATAGCCCTTAAGCTCTGTGGAAACTTATGAGGGCCAAGAGAATAGTACATTTGTTCCTAGCTACGAATAACACTTTGACCTTTGGTGGACTTTATTTTTACAATTAGGTTTTTGGGTATTCAGTGCAAGTGTACAGTCAACCAATTGGAACCCTAGGCCACTGTAGAACTATGTCATAGTGAAGTTATAAATCAGATAGTAAGAAATCTCTTACTGCTTGTCATTTTGACATGGTTGTAGAGTGGCCTAGGGTTCCAATAGGTTGACTGTACGAGTCATACTCTGAAAAGTGACCAATCTCTTTAGTGTAAGGCCAGATTTGTGCCGACATTTAAAGTTTATACTTACAGTGAACGCTCTCCTGGGCCTCTAGGGTACTCGGCCTTGGTAGTAAAGTACCCCCATTCCAATTTCTAGTGTGAATATTCAATTACGTAAAGAAGAGTCTTATTTTTTATTTTTTTATTATAAACTGGCCAGTGATTGACCTTAGTCGCACCTGATGGAAAGTGACGACAAGGCCGAGGTTGTAACTCACTGGTTCAGTAATAGCCTATTCACTCTTGACTTGAATTCACCCAGATTGTATTCGCCCGGGAATACAGACGAGGGGAGCATGTTCCATTCCTTAGCAGTTCGCATTAGGAAAGAAGAGGCAAACCTCTTCATGCGAATGAAAGGTAGGTCGACAACGTAAGGGTGAAACCGCTCCCCGCGCCTGGTTGAAGTTATGAAGTCTTTAACTAAGATTTAAGAAGGAACAGTATGTGCTTGTATCTCGTGTAAATTTTCTAAGAAATGTAGGTAAGTCCTTTTAATTTAGGTACAGTATTATCTACGTACCTATTGACTAGTTTACCTAAGTATTAAAAGCTTCTAGAAATTGCTGGTGTTTCGAATTAATTAAAATTTTGCAAGAGATTTATTATACAGGGAATTTTATCAAAAGGTGTAACGTGACAGAAAATGTTGAGTCCATCTCATTATAATTATAAAACTTTTATAATTTATTAATAACTAGCTTTTACCCGCGGCTTCGCCCGCGTAATAAAAGTATTCATTAAGATTTTCATTTGGATCCGTAGGGACCGTAGGTTTCTCTGTAGGTATATTTATCTGCGATTATTTCGATTGCACATAATACTTTTGCTTGCAATGATTGTAGAAATATTACACATCGACCACAGCGTAGGTAATTCTATATACGCTGGGGAAACCTTTATAAACATCCCACATAGCCCGTATTTCGACACTATGATCGGTGGGTAAAAAGTACTTTTTTCTATTATCCCTTACAATTTTTTACATTTTGCTTATACTTATCGCAAACGTAATCTTCAAGCAAGCAAACAACGATCGTCTTAGAGCACATTGATTGTAAGAGACCGCCGACCGATTATCCGTATCCCGCTAACGATACCCATATTATCCGTATCCGTATCCGTATCGCTATCGCTATCGCTATCGCTATCGCTATCGCTATCGCTATCGCTATCGCTATCGCTATCGCTATCGCTATCGCTATCCCTATCGCTATCCCTATCGCTATCCCTATCGCTATCCCTATCGCTATCCCTATCGCTTTCCCTATCGCTATCCCTATCGCTTTCCCTATCGCTTTCCCTATCGCTATCCCTATCGCTATCCCTATCGCTATCCCTATCCCTATCCCTATCCCTATCCCTATCCCTATCCCTATCCCTATCCCTATCCCTTATCAAGATGTTTAATGATATAACACTTTAAGTACTTACTATGAGCACTTACCTGCCGATCTGAGAAATGAGCCATGTGACGAAGCATTTAAGCGCAAATTGAGAAACTTTTTGTTAGATAACCCCATGTACTCTGTAAATGAGTACATGGATTTGTATTTTTAATGACCGACGATAAAATTATACCTATATTTCTCTGTTATATAATATTTTCTTGCTTCGTGATACTTTCATGATATTGTAACTTAATTTATTAATTTTATTTAGCTTGGCATGTGTATTTTCTTTCTTTGTAAATGACAATCCTCATTTGGGAGACACAATTATTTTTATTTGGAATTTATTATGTAATTTTTGACGATCATGATGAGAAGATAAACATAATTTTGACATGTAGCAAATTTATAGTGTAAAATCTAATCTAATCTAATCTAAGTTCTCGCGCTTTGTACACATATTTAAAGTCACATACAGGTCGAACGCGATTAATTAACATTATTTTTACCTTTTTTCCCAACGTTTCGGCCAGGTTGCACTGGCCGTGGTCGCGGAAGACTGACGTCCCAGCAAAATGTCACCGGAGATGTAAACAACACAAAACTACCCGATATTAATTTATATAAATGTTCGGGGTAGATAAATAAATATAATCTACCCGCTTTTAGTTAATGTTTATTTCCCACCATGTTTATTTTAAAGGTAAAAATAATGTTAATTAATCGCGTTCGACCTGTATGTGACTTTGAATATATGTTTAATGATTTCTTATCAAGTGCTAAAATATAAAGTTTCATGGTTTTATCATTTAAAATTAAGAAATCTCATACAAACTTTCAACCTCTTTTTCAACCCCTTCATCCCTTTTTTTCGAAATAAAAAGTAGCCTATGTTCTGTCTCAGGGTCTAAAGATTGTCTGTTCCAAATTTCATCAAAATCGGTTGCGTGGTTTAAGCGGGAAAGCGTAACAGACAGACAGACAGACAGACAGACAGAGTTACTTTCGCATTTATAATATTAGTATGGAGTATGGATAAAGTTCAAAATGGCGTAGGGATATGACGACCCCATCGCCCATTGGTTTTACCAGTGCAATCAGTCAACGCAGGGCAGCTTGTGGCGAGCTGTTGGGGAACAGCGACCCCACGTACCCGAGTGCTCCTGGGGAGTTCTGTTACCCGTAAGGCGGGTGGGTGGGACAGTACTCTCTACCTCTGGCTTGCCTTGGCTGGCTGTCCAGAGTGGGGTCGTTAGGGCTACATGCCCCAGGGGTGGAAGTGAAAATTTGCATAAGACGCGAGTTGGTGCAGTGGCTTAACAGCCACTGGGCAGAAAGCGGTGTACACCTCTCGACACCCTTGAGTTCTCACACCGGTGTTGCCCTTGAGCCATCTTGGATGTCGCTTTTTGTGGGGGCCCATCTTGTGGGGACGAGTCACCGTCTGCCGGAAATAAAATTGGATACCGTTTTAATAGGCAGGCGTCCGGTTTTTTATCCATAGCCCAGTATTTAGTCCATCACTTTCATCAAAATAGACCAGTTCATTTTAGATTCCATTAACTCTCAAATAGTCCATACACCTTGGCGGGTGTTGCCTCTGCGTGTGTCCCATGATACGGGCAAGGGCAACATCCGCTCGGTGTACCCCTTACATTTCATTAAAGTGTCGAAAGGGCCTCTACGTGTTGGCTTCGGCCCCGCGCACGCCTCCCAAAGGTCCGGAACACCATTGTTCCGTGATGGGAAAGACATACAAATAAAATAAGTTCAAAAACATGGACTGAAAAACAGAAGTTATAATCATAATTCATAATATTAATTAGTACATTGGAAATTTCTATAAGTACCTATTCAAGGAAAAGTTATTAAATAAAATTCATTTAGGGAGGGCCTCTTAGGAGGTATTCAGTAAAGAGATTAATAGTAGGTAAGTTATCTCGTTAAGTAAATAACAGACTTTACAAATTTACTCTCAAGCCCATTTGTAAAAGCACAACTCAGCATTATATCCAATTATCTAATTGATTCTGTAAACAAACTGGGGATTTTCAAACCAAGTTAAATTGATGCCAAAATCAGAACTTAGACGAGTTGCCAAACGTCGAATTTTATACAACGAACTATACGCGGATTGAAAGAAATTTAATGTAACCAAATGCACAAACGCTTACGATAATTTCGTTCTCGCAGATAACTATCTCTATCGCTCTTTCATATTGGCGCGACAGAGTCGGACTGCCTTTCGATCGGCGTCTAGCGTCAACGATTGTCATTTTGGCTAGGCCAGCAGAGACCTTACAAATTACGGACCTCGTACATTGTATTAACAACGAGTTGTTAAAAACGAGTTTTCAATTCTATTAGTGGAATTGAATGGCTAATACTGGAAATATTCGGGAACTAAATTTAGAAACTCGAGCGGTCGCAGTTAAGACGATACAGGAGGGGTCAATTCTCCATACAAACGCTCTCGACTATTTCTTTCCTGGCCCCGTAGCCGAATGGCATTTCTCCGACGCCAAACGAAAGCGATACGCCGCTGGCTCTGTCGCGCCAATACGCAAGCGCGATAGAGATAGATATCTACTAGCGCTTCGTTTCGTGAGCGTTTCGTGAGCGATTGTGCCATTCGGCTAGCCACCCTGGTTTTTGAAGATAGAGCAATGATTTTTTCAACACAGATTATTATTATTTTTATCTGTGTCGGACCGTTTTGATTTTTTTTGATATTCTTATTTTTAAAGACGCCAGATCATCATCAAAAATTTCCAAAAACGGCCTTATTGATTATGGCGCAAAAAAAGTGTGGTATTCAAAATTGGTAGGTAACAATTAGCCAGAAAAACTAAACGGTCCGACACAGATTATTTCATTGTTATTCAGAATCTCAAATTTCATTACGATTGATTAAGTTTTGAAGGAGGAAACAGTCGAAAGCGGAACCTCGATTTTAAAGTTACACTAGTACATTTAACTAAAATTCAAAAATTGAAAGGGGGGCTCCATTCCATTTTAGCATTTTCGCTCCAGTAGCGTCTTAAAAATCAACTCCCAAAATATTCAATTTGTATTTTCCAATGTACAGTCGGCCAAGAAAGTGGTCTACCAGTTTTTACAAAAGTTTCTGTGAGCTCTAACGATCGCTAAGGTTGACTTGACACATGGCATGACGTAAACATCATATAAAGACAGAGCGATTGTCACTGACATAATATTATTGCAAGCGGAAATCGACCTTGTTGTCTCATGACGTTTAAACGAACCTCACCCGTAGGGTGGTAAACCACATTTTTGGTCGACTGTGCCTAGAACATTTACAATGATATCGCCATACAAATGGTGGTTTTTTTTTCAGAGGTGGAGGTAATCCTTATTGGATACAAATATATAGCCATACATGGTGGTAGGAGAGACAACAACCACCGTGCTTTCAAATAAATGTAAGGGTTAGATAAAATGTTGAGTTGGGAGACATCTGGCGTGGCGTGGGAGTGTACGAAGCGCTCAGACGCATTCACAAGTGTTTTACGCTATATTACTCTAGCGGTGTAAGGATAAAGTCATAAGCGGAGGCGGAGTAGTTGCGAAACACTTTTTTGAAGATATTGAAGATAAACATTAAAACAAAAGAAAAAAGTTCTTTAGTACATGTCACGCAGTATTTGAAATATATATCTGAGTAGCTATCCAAATGCACAAACTACTCTATTAGGCACATACATACATACATACAATCACGCCTGTATTCAATAAAGGAATAGGCAGTGCACATGAAACTACTCAAGTTTCAGTGCCACTCTTGGCAAATAAGGGGTTGAATGGAAACGAAATTGTAACATGCAGTGACAGGTTGCCGGCATCTCACCTACGTCACAATTTAACCCATATCCCACAATCGACTTTTACGAATGGTAAAATGTTTAACCCGTCACCACACGGGTAACTCTAACTCAGCTCTTCCATATTACGTGCGCAGAGCAAGACTGCGTTTTTATCCCCGTCGGGCGTCGAGTGTCAACGATTGTCATTGTCATTTCGACTAGGCCGGCTAACTAGGCACCGCGTCGGTGGCAAACAAGTATACGGTCCGCCTGATGTAAAGCGGTGAGTAAGGCTGCCAGAGCTCAACGAGGGTGCGGTGTGCTGATGACGGGAGGACTTACGGAACTAACTTGTTCCGTCTATTGTCCTTTGAGTCGTCGGCAACCCAAACCCTCCTTGGAACTTGTACACTCCTTTTTGCTGTGTACTTAACACAGCAAAAGGGAGTGTACAAGTTTCTAATGGGGTGGCAACGCGCATGTGACACTGTTTGAGTTGCAGGCGTCCATAGGTTACGGTGACCGCTTTACATCAGGCGGACCGTATACTTGTTTGCCACCGACGTAGTATAAGCTCATTATGATAAAGAGATCGAAATTCATGATCAGAAGTAAAACCTAAGTATTACTTTACTTACTGCTAAATAGTACGCATATATAGGTATGTACGAAGCAAATAAATCATCATGTGCCCAAGTTTTTTTCAATTACAGAAGGATGTAAATCTATACTGGATGTGGTAATAATCAAAATTCTTATGAGCTGAAACATCAAATCCCGCACTAGCATTTATAAATCGACCTATAAATAGTTAGAAGCCTGATCTACGGCCTGACACTAGTGTTGCACCTCATCCGTGTTCGTAGAAACGCCCGCTGAGACATATTGTGGAGCGCTTTTCGCCCTATTACTCCCGCAACTGATGTTTGCCGGGCGCAAGGGATGAGATGAAGCGGATTTGGAATTAAAATGTTAGTATCAGCAAAGGAACCAACAAAATGTAATAAATGTTATCAAATCCAATAAAGTCGCACAAAGTGACCGTGCGGTATCCAATTTTACTGGGCGTTCGTGCCGCAAAGCAGGCGCAAGTCAGTAAGCGCCTATTCAAATGGAGGCACTTGGGGACGAATCGGTAAAAAAACTACCGAGCGCACTTTACTGCACCGATTCCGATGTGAAGAAGTGGCCTAAAGGGTTGCAAAAAAACCGTTAAATCTATGAATAAAATGAAAATGAAAAAATGAGAACAAAAATGAAATATTTGTTTTTCAAGTAGGCATATTACAATGAGCATATGAACGTCAAATAAAGCTACGCCGGCTCTAACCCTACGCCTCAGCCTCGAGAAGATTTCAGTCCCCCCTCAGATGGGATGGGAGGGACTTTTTAAAACATTAATTACATCTTATAATTAACATGCATTAAATAACAAGATACAATTTAACATGCAAAAGTATTCATCAAAAAATATATTTATCACGCCACCGCTTCTCATTCGCACCACCAAAGCCGAGGTTGGATGTTAGCCAAAATTGGATTCGTTTTAGTGCACTTTTCTCCGTGACGTATTATTTCTCGGCGCTAACGGAGAATGCTGGTAATGCACCTGCCTTGCGATTCTCAGAGTACGAATAAAATGCTTTTGAGGTGCTTTTAACGTGCTTGCGATCGATACTCTGAGTACCTATATTTGAAGCTGTATTACAATGTCTTGCAAATTTATGGCTACTTGGAAGTGCAGTGAAACGATATTGCTGTTTTATACGCAGTTACAGTGTTGATGTTATTATCTAGGATTTTATAAAATCAAGGGAAAACTCTGCGTTAATACATTCTACAATGGTCTGTGTTTAAAAACAATTTCCATAAACGGTCTTCTTAATTAAGGGCATTTTTAGAATTTGGGACCTCCACGCGTTAGTTGATTTTAATGTATCTACTAGACATTCAGAATGTGAAAAAATTAAATATTTAGACAGATTTTTTGCCTAATTATCGTCACAAAACTGACAGCGAGTTACTTTTGACAGAAACTTACGATCATTGGGGAAGGGGGGGGGGGGGGCAAATTCTGAAAATGCCCTTAAAGAAATAGATACATTATAACACTGAAAGTTAAATCATGATTCGCCTGCACTTATCCCAGTCATTTGGATTCGGCGCAGCATGTTATCTGCTTCCATGACTCCCTATCATCCGTCATCTCATCATTCACTTGCTTTCGCTTCATATCATATCACACAGTCCATCCTTTTCCTCGTTACTGTAAGTTAAATAAAAGCTTGTAAAAAAACTTCATTTACCGTGATCCGTACAAATACTACCAAGTTACAAACTGTTCATCTGACCGCGAACCTCGGCTCGCGTGCTTCTCGGAAATGCATCGTTTGCACGGAGAATTTTAGCACGCGATGCTTTATGCGAATATTTCAACTGGAGGGAAGGTAAAAAACCGGCCAAGAGCGTGTCGGGCCACGCTCAGTGTAGGGTTCCGTAGTTTTTCGAATTTTTCTCAAAAACTACTGAACCTATCAAGTTCAAAACAATTTTCCTAGAAAGTCTTTATAAAGTTCTACTTTTGTGATTTTTTTAATATTTTTTAAACATATGGTTCAAAAGTTAGAGGGGGGGGACGCACTTTTTTTTCCTTTAGGAGCGATTATTTCCGAAAATATTAACATTACCAAAAAACGATCTCAGAAAACCCTTATTCATTTCTTAATACCGATCCAAAAATATATCACACGTTGGGGTTGGAAAGAAAAAAAATATCAGCCCCCACTTTACATGTAGGGGGGGTACCCTAATAAAACATTTTTTTCCATTTTTTATTTTTGCACTTTGTTGGCGTGATCGATATACATATTGGTACCAAATTTCAGCTTTCTAGTGCTAACGGTTACTGAGATTAACCGCGGACGGACGGACGGACGGACGGACGGACAGACAGACATGGCGAAACTATAAGGGTTCCTAGTCGACTACGGAACCCTAAAAATGGTTTAGCGGTTTAAAAGGAGTACTATGGGAACTCGATCTAAAATAGCGTGGAACCTTGATATGAACACATAAGTAAATAAATATTAAAACATAGGTATTACACCGATTGACTTAGTCCCACGGTAAGCTCAAGAATGCTTGTATTATGAGATTTATGAGTTCAGAGATATTGCTAAATTACCTTACAGGGACCCTGGTACCCTAGGGCCTAGATCATTGTCTTACACAATTACACATACACTTACATACCCACATACTCTCAATCAATCAATCAATCAAATTTTTATTTGCTGATAAAACATAATACAATGCTGCATGCATAGTTGTAACGAACTCTGTGGTTAGATTCAAGACATGTGTTGAAGGACCTGCGGATACGAAGTTCCTAACGAACTATTGTAATAAAATAAAACAAAACGGAAAATAAAATTATGGAGATTGATGGGGAGCCAAACTCACCGATGTTGTCGTCTCGAGAGTTTATCGGGTGGCCACCCTTGCAAAGCTTGGTTCTCTCTTTCCTTGCACTGCACACTCGCGAATCGTTCTATTATAATATAATTAATTAATAACTTAATTCGTTGCGGATATTTTTATTCACCATTGACAACGACTTTCTTTTTGCGGATTGACACTTGACGTATTTTATATTTTTTAAGAAGTTTGGCAAAGAGGCGGGTGACATGACAATTAAAAATGAGGTTGAACCTATCATAAGGAAGAGCGAGCGGGATGGACGATATGAATGATAATGAATGAAAAGGGCGCGAACAACATGTTCAATATATTCATAGGGTAGTTAGTTTTTATATATATATATATATATATATATATATATATATATATACTACGTTAGTGGCAAAAAAGCATACGGTCCGCCTGATGGAAAGCGGCCACCGTAACCTATGGATGCCTGCAACTCAAGAAGTGCGCGTTGCCAACCCATTAGAAACTTGTACACTCCCTTTTGCTGTGTTGAGTACACAGCAAAAAGGGAAAGGAAAAGGAGGAGGATTAGTAAAGGAAAGGCCCAAAAAAAATGAATTACTTATACCTATCAAGATTTAATGTGATGCTACTGATGCTTATTTTATCTTCTCGAAAGCTTGACGATTTTAGTTACATTTTATACGACTCGAATATTGGCAAAAAATAGCGTTTTCACGTCAGAAAAGAACTTTCTGACAGTCTTCGAACAACAATTTGTTAAAGTAAACTACTGTGCAGTTGCTGTCCAGATAGTTTAGAAGTAGAACACACTTTTAACACCAGCTATTGGCTCTGCTATTTCTCAGTTAAGTTTTATTGTACGTGAAACGTGATTTAAAAAGAGTAATCTAAGTTTTATAAAACTTTTGAGTGTATATTCACTTTTTTCTAACCCCCGACGCAAAAACAACTGGGTGTTATAAGTTTGACGTGTCTGTTTGTCCGACATCGACAGATGAACCGATTTAGATTTATCTCTTTTCTTTGAAAGCATACTCTTGACAATTAGTGTTCAGGTATTTGTAAGCTCCTAGTCCGCTCAAGCCCCGTAGCCGAATGGCATTTCTGCGAAAGGAAACCCCATCGAAACGCCGCAGAAATATAATCTGGCTCTGTCGTGCCAATACGCAAGAGCGATAGAGATAGATAGCTACGAAAGGGATATTATCGTGAGCGTTTTTGCATTCGGCTACGTACACAGATATTACCAGACAAGCGACCCTCGAGTTAGCAACCCTCAGACCATGGCCAAGGCATGGCCAGGGTCGACTAAGATGCAAGCACCTCATGTAACTGCTAACAGTTTCCTAAAGCAGTCTCGCCCACTATGGCCGTCTAAAACGCGATCTCAGTTAAAAATAGAACCGACTTACTTTTATTACCTCTTAGTCATAAAATGTTATATCCATCTGAGCTAAATCTGCAGCGACTCAGTATGCGAGAGAATGGAGATCTTGCCATAAATTTGTAATGCGTATGAGAATGTCTTTTCTAGAATGACGTCAGTGAACCGATATTTAATGACCGATTTGAGTTTTAATATGCATTAAAAGGTAGTTTAAGATACGTATACTTGTCTGTATTTTGCAACGCGGCAACCTTCGATATCTAAAATGCTCACTTTTTACATAGAGCGTTTCCAATCACGGTGCGCAAGCCACATTTATTTGGTAATGCTCTAGGGTCGAATAGATAGATAATATCGAGTTCATAACATTTGAATCTCACGGGATATACCTACTAAGATTCTTAACTATTTCTAATAGTACTTAACAAAAAATAATTTGCAAACCCTTATAAAACTAAATATTTATGTAGTGAACTGCACGCTAGCCATAAGATTTTTTTTTGTTATGTAATTGAATATCATGTAAGCGAATCTTGTAAATTCTTTATTAAATAATAAATGTCATAAACCAGAAACCAGACTATTGCCATCATCCAAAAAAATCATGCATGAAACTAATAAAATTCTCATTGGTGTTATCATCAATATCATCATCTAGTAAAAGCCCTTGTTCGTTCTAGATTAGTTTGTATCGATTTTCTTCGCCGTTTTCAATATTATCTACATAAAACAGCGTGGGTGCAATAGCAAAATATTCCGGTGTTTTTTAATCGTCCGCGCGGTGTTTGCGATAAACAACTGTTTGAAACACTAGCTGCATGTATAAACGAGATGTGGTCGCATTTAAAACACAAATTTACTCGACAGACAGTTCAAAAGTACCTAGACACAACGGTATGCAGATCATTTGTTCTGCTTCTACTTGTACAATAATAGTTATTTGTTTTATAAGGGGGCACAGTTGTTGTTTAATCGCTCGTGCTACCTATATTGAAACCCAAGCAAGAGAAAGATTCCATTATATTGAACCGCGAGCGTAGCGTTTGCCACAAAGTGAAACCCAAAATGTTTCACCTCACCAACACTAGGAAAATACTGAATTTAAACATCAAACTAAATCAAATCAATCACTTTGAAAAAAAATATTATTAAAAATCATCATTTAAAGGGCAATTCTACCAGCCAGATTTGGACATCAAGTTAAACATACATACATATAACATACATATAGTCACGCCTGTATCCCATAAAGGGGTAGGCAGAGCACATGAACTGCTAAATTTCAGTGCCACTCTTGGCAAAAGGGGTTGAAAGAAATCCAAATTGTGACATTGCAGTGACAGGTTGCCAGCCTCTCGCCTACGCCACAATTTAACCCATATCCCACAGTCGACTTCTACGACACCCACGGGAAGAAAGGGGGTGATGAAATTCTTAACCCGTCACCACACGGGGTACAAGTTAAAATTTGTACGAAATTACTTTGCACTCTTGGATTTTTATCCATTTTTTTTTTAAGGTTTTCCTTGGTGAACCAGATGGTGTTCTAGAAAAATATTGACTTTACTGTACCGTCGTATTTGCACCATGAAAATCTTTGAAGGTGCTGTTACACTGGCAACACAATTGCCAGCAATTCACATACCATTGTCGCGTTTCCTCCATAGTTAGTTGGTGCGTATTGAACAAACGTGGCAATGGCATGTGAATTGCTGGCAATTGTGTTGCCAGTGTAACAGAACCGTACCACTTCGCTAATTTCAGCAACATATAGATTCTAACAATGGTGAGGCGTTGTTATTGATCCAGGAAGGAACAGGAAATTGACGGTATCCGGTGTCTATTATTATCGTCGTCACCCTGGTGAAAAGGCAGTAGATGCATTATAATGTCTTATTGAAAAATAATCTTTACAATTTAACAATATATTTTTCTGCTATAACATCGTGCTACGTGAACCATACTTAAATAAGAATTTCTGACAAGTAATTTTACCTGATGCCAAAGATTATGGTCTCCTGAATTCCTTCCTAGGTTCAGCTGTAGTGACAACCGAGATTGTATTCAGCGAGCGTACCATACTAGTGGGATAAACTTTATCGTATCGGTGCGTCCTTATCGCACTTACAAATAATTCGAAAAGGACGGCCTGACCGTGCTTGCTTGCCTATGTGTGTAGGCGAATGCAAAAATGCTTCACGAAACGCTCACGAATCGTGAGCGAATCGTGAAGCGGTTGGGCATTCGGCTACGCACACTGTTCTGTACCCATCGTTTCTTATCAGGTCCCGTAGCCGAATGGCACTTCTGTGACGCCAAATGTCGCAATCGCTCTTGCACACTGGCGGGAGAGAGCCAGACTGCATTTCTGCGGCGTTTGGCGTCGCAGAAATGTCATTCGGCTATGGGGCCTGGGTGCACGCAAGAGTACATCAACGAGAGATACCTACAATACTCTAAGCCATGATGATGTCTAAGAACGTAAACAATTAGTCTCTTGTCACCCTGAGGTATGCAATGCAATAAAGGTTAAGCCACTCACCGTTTTTAGCAGGATCGATCTGTGCATGCAGAATGGAGAGGCCAGGCACGACGATGGCGGGAAGGGTGCGCGAGCGCAGAAGGGGGGGAGGGGCGCGTCGGCATGCTCCAAGCGCCTCCGCCGCCGCCGCGGCCGCCGCAGCACTGTAACAAAAAAAAAGATGTCAGACCAGAATGTCTTTAGTCACCTATCTCGGAGTAAGGATATTAAGGTTAGGACATTAAATTTGGGAGTGTTGCCCATCAGAGCCAATCCATAACCTAAAAACCATTAGGAATATTAGGATGTAACCCGTACACAGAGGCAGTACCCATAATATAAGAACTATTGAAAGTTTGTGGTAGGTACTCAAAATAGACTATTAGGCAGGTGAAAGCGATAGACAAAGTCCAATCATCAACATAATACATAAATAAATGATGGTAATTAATTTCGCTAATAACGATTTTTTATAATTATGTTTCCGGTTTTGGAATTCCTTAAATGATAAATGAACAAAACTGAGACTAAAGCCGGTTCTTTGAATACTTTATCATAAAAAACCCTAAAGAGAAGTGTCATAACAATTTGACATCGGTGAATCTAGTCAAAATAATATTGATTAACATTTAGATAATATTGATGAACATATGAGCTGATGAGGACGTCAGTTCCCATACAAGTTGCAGATTGGTTGCGTCTCTATCGGCCCTAAGTGCGTTTTCACATTATCCCATACCTACATTATAGGTGCTATCTTGGATTTTTTCCATTGAAATCCTTCCGACATCCCATATCGGATCGGATAATGTGAAAACGGCCTTATATTTAACATAACAGACATCGCAACCATTCAGTACTCAAGTTCCTTTTGCGAATTTCATTCGTTTCTATTTCAGGTAAATGCATTTGTGTTTGTGCAAGAGCGACCGTAAAGTTGATTGTATTTATTTACGGCCCACGTGCCCGTTAAACCCCTGTAGAGTTCGCGATGCTGGCACATTTGGAGCTCACTGTTCTGGTAATTTTATTGCATTTATGATTTTGCGTTCCTTTATGGGGTTGTTGGGTTCTGAAGTGGTTTGGGAGGCACAATTTTGGGTGTGGTGTCTGGTTAAGAATTTCACCACCCCCTTTCTTCCCGTGAGTGTCGTAGAAGTCGACTGTGGGATATGGGTTAAATTGTGGCGTAGGCGAGAGGCTGTGGCTAGCTGTCACTGCAATGTCACAATTTGGATTTCTTTCTACCCCTTTTTGCCAAGTGGCACTGAAACTTGGTAGTTCATGTGCTTTGCCTACTCATTTATGGGATACAGGCGTGATTATATGTATGTACTGTACATACATTTTGGGCCACTATGTTTGGTTTTAGTATCAGGCCGACCGACTGAACGGAGTGATACACATATTTATGAACTCGACTGTACATTGTGACCATATTGAATTTGAAATAATTAAATATTATTTTCAGACGGCACTAAACGCATTTATTTTATCATTGTGTGATAAAGTCGATGTACAAAAAATTCCACTGGCACCGAACGAGGCATCCGTTCTTGAGAGCAAAGATGTTTTACTGCAAATGGTGGGTAAGAAATACTTAGGGCCAGTTGCATCAACCACATTTGACAGACACACCATCGTCACGCAGCAGAAGTCTATGTAATGGAACTTACAATAAAATTTAACGAACGCTTTAACGGTGACAGGTGGTTTGATGCAACCGGCCCTTAATGTCACCCGTGACAGATGAAAGTCTACAAGGAAATGGATAGAAAAATGATATATTTCAATAGCAACCGAGCAAAATGTGACTATATAATTAATAATCAGAAAAAAATACTTATGATAGAGGGAAACAACTCGAATAATCGAAAAGTTTTGTGTGTGTTTTTTTATTTATTTATACTTTTTTTTTTATACTACGTTGGTGGCAAACAAGCATACGGTCCGCCTGATGGAAATCGGTCACCGTAACCTATGGACGCCTGCAACTCAAAGAGTGTCACATGCGCGTTGCCACCCCATTAGAAACTTGTACACTCCCCTTTGCTGTGTTAAGTATAAGTACACAGCAAAAAGGAGCAACTTTATTGCATATACAACAAATAAGTAGGTACAGATGGTGGACTTAATGCCTTATAGCATTTTCTGCCAGTCATACTGGGTCAAAATGAAACATTTGTTAAGTGCAAGCATCGGGTTTATCAGTTGAATTATCATTATTAACTAGAATGTCATACATGATACAGTGGCTCGTGTGTTCAGCGGACACATAAGTCACTCTAGTTAATAATTATTTTATCTCTATAATACGTACTTAAAATATGTACCTACCTTAAATATTAGTTAAAACTATCATCCAGCTAAGATTGCCCCCGATGATTTAATATAAATTTTACATAATACTACATACTCGTATTTACCTATATATCACGCACATGAATACTATCTACTATTTTAATACATAAGTACCTTAGGTATAGGTAGTAATATATTTAATTGAAATGATGCTATCTTTGAGTTACAGCTAGAAAAAAAATTGAAAGAAATAAAAGAAAACAAGAAATCGAAAAACGGAAACGGTGACATTTTGCCAAAGAACGTAGATTTCAATCTGAAATCTAATGGAATTAGCGCTGTCGGCGACACTGATCTTCTTTTGCGATACGGCGCAAATGGTAAACATAATTGTAAACTTAGATGTACAGTAAAAAGTATTTTTAACCATCAACGCAAAAACGACGGAGTTTGACGTGTCTGTCTATCTGTCTGTTTGTGTGTGTGTCTGTCTGTGGCATAGTAGCTCCCGAACGGATGAACCGATTTAGATTTAGTTTTTTTTTTGTTTGAAAGCTGAATTAGTCGGGAATGTTCTTAGCCATGTTTCATAAAAATCGGTCCACTGTGTCGCGGTCGGGGTTTTTTGAAAATATTAATTTTGCGATTAAGTTAGGTACTAAACATAAAATAATTAATATCAAAAATTAATTGAAAATATATGAATGTTCTTATCCTTTTTAAATACGTTTTAGGGCAAGGAACTGTTAATATGACTGCCGAAGGCATCTCAAATGTGGGAAGAGTACAGCTCCTTTTAGGGACGGGTGACAACGGATTACGCATACCGGGCCTCAGTAATCTGTTCTCTGGTAAGTCATTACAACTCCACAATTTGACAGGAAATATACAGCCCCTATTATCAAATCAAACTATAAATAAATTTGCACCGTACTCAACATTGGCCACGCAAAAAAATTCACCAGTAAATTTGACTGTCTGTTATTCTTTTAGTAGAATATTCTCACAGTGCTTACATTCACTATTACAATTCAAAAGGTTCTTCAGTCAGATCCGGCGATAAAAATATGGACAATCAGTTACAACTTGCCAGTCAAAATGATTTTGGATTCAGAAGGCAAACTAACGGCCCAAGTACTAACAATACTGAAGATAAAGTAAATGAAGATGCAGCAACTGCTGTTGCTGGAAATGATAATAAAGCAAACATAGATGAAAAAGCTAAAGCAGATACAGTAAACGGTACAGGAACTGGCAACCCAACTATTGCTGCTACAGGAGGGAATGTACCGATAATACCAAATGCCAATCCTTCAAATGCATCAGCCAATGTTGTAAACCCCAATCCTGCTATCAAAAGTGACGCTGCTGCTGTTAATGGTGCGGCAAATAATGGAGAAAATTTAAATAACATTAGGTAAATAATCATAAATATACGTTTTCTCTAAAACAATGTTGGTTTATTTCCACCACATAAAAAAATTCCATATCCATATTAATATCATAAATGGGAAAGTGTGTGTGATTGTTTGTTTGTCCGTCTTTCACAGCAAAACAGAGCGACGAATTGACTTGATTTTTTAGGTGGAGATAGTTGAAGGGATGGAGAGTGACATAGGCTACTTTTTGTCTCTTTCTAACCACCCACTTCCCTGAAATGGGGAGTGGAAGTTTTTATGGAGCATTCCGCAATTTTCAAATTTAACGTGAGCAAAGCCGCAGGAAAAAACTAGTACTAAATAAGGAGAATTGGGTAAAGTAAGTAAACACTCATTACAACACCGATAAATCTATAAAATCGTGTAAATTGTACGTCTTCTAAAATTTACTATTATTATAATAACGAAATCAATACAGAAGACTTATGTAAGAGTTATTGGTTTACTTGCATTGCACAATTTAATTAATTTCGATAGGTAATTCAACATGCGTTATACGCTAATATAATATAACATATAAAATATAAAATACCCTGGCTAATGGATATTATAATAGTACCATTTTTAGTATAAAACTAGGCAATAATCATTCCATGACAGAAATCAAACAACAAATAATTTAATAGTGATTTATTTGTATCCATCTAACAAATTTTACGAAAATTTTTTGTAGCTTATTTTAAGCTTTTTTAATGTAAAAATATAAACCACTAAGGTCCACTTGCACCAACCACTTAACTCAGGGTTAGTGGGCTGTCATCTGTCAAATTCCATATAAAATGGTGGGTTAACCCGAGGGTTAACCATCTATTTTCGTTGGTGCAAGTGGCCCTAAGGGCTACTTGCACCAACGAAAATGGAGAGTTAATCCGGGGGTTAACCCACCATTTTATATGGAATTTGACAGATGACAGCCCACTAACCCTGAGTTAAGTGGTTGGCGCATGTGGGCCTAAGGGCCACTTGCACCAACGAAATGGAATGTTATATGGAATTTGACAGATGACAGCCCACTAACCCTGAGTTAAGTGGTTGGTGCAAATGCGCCTAACAGTTATAGTAGCAAATGGAATTTCATTCCCCAGATACAATCTGAAATTGAACGAAACATAATGGAGTCAAAGTGCAAACGTATTGTTTTACTTTTTCACATTCCAATCCAAAAATACTTCACTTGATTGAATTTCGAAAGACCGCTCATAAAATACAAATCAAATAAGAACAGTGACTTGCGTAACAATATTTGATTTGCTCCGAACTTCTATCACACTTTATTCTGAACTACGCACCGCAAAGGTAAGTTTATTCCAACTTTATATGAAAGTAGAAAACTGATTTGTACCAAATTGGATTTAGTTTTCGGATTCCTAGATTCACTGGACACTTTATAGAAGAAAATACGTTAGGTCGGCCACTAAGATCACAAATATCTTTCGTTTGATCTTTTTCGTTGACTAAGGTTTTAGACACCACACCGAATAAACAAAGACATTAGAAAATAAATGTTTCTCTTTTGTCACGAGTGCAAATTGACATACAAGCTCACACTTAAGACACTTTGTTTTCTACTAAAACACTATTTCTTTCTGTTTCCCTTTACACATTTTTCCATATTACTCAGATATCATTTGCTCATTTGCGCCACATCGCATGTTGGCTGCTTCAATCATTTCTGTATCATGCCATATATCTTACCCTGTTTATGTTAACAAGGGAAATTTATTTCCACGCTACACAGCGGAAAAGTTGCACGGCAAGTATCTTATTTGTATACGTTGTATAAAATAGACCTCCTTCGTGTACCATACATACAACACGGCTGGTCAACTGTACTGCCGTGAATGTGATCGAATTTTTAAGAGCAATTTTGGCCTGGCTAGCCACATAAGAGCTCACAAGAGGGAAAACTATTGACTACTGAGTTCGCCGTCATCGGAATCGACGTGGAGGTAGTCCTATATAAAATAGGACCGTTAGACATCTAATGTGTGAATGTCACACCCTAGCCAGACAAAGAATGAAGAACTTTGGAGCAGGTTACCTGGTGCCAAAGGACTTCAGAGAGCTACCCATGAGCCTCACCATCCGATACGTGGAGATGATCGAGAACTGCTCCTGAATAGCTGAAGGATCTTAGGATCGTAGGGGGCAATTGCACAAAAGATCCCGATTTTAAGAAGATTTAAGATAAGAGCTATGTAAAATAGGGAACGCCTTGCCTCTTCAAAATTTTAAGTTATTATTTATAGGTAACATTCAGAATTTTATACAAATTACAAAAAAAACGTTTACTCCGTAGCCTAGAGTTCTATAACTTTATTTTCTAACGTCTCCTTCCCTTCTCCTTCGGCGGATCACTTTCAAATCCAAACTTTACAAAAACTGTTGTGTTTGAAAAATACCTTGGCCAAACTATTCATCATTATAAGTCTAAGCAAGCCTACAAATATAAAGACATAAAACGATCGTTGATCCTAAATCTTCAGTACAGTAGATTATTGTTTGACAACGAAACAGTATTTAGTATGAATTTTCGTCGCCATTTTTCCTGTCTGACCGATGCCTTTGAAAATTTCAACACAAAGTGGTAATTTCCTACAATTAAATAGGCGTTGTCCGTCTGCCTCTGACATGATAAAAAGTCCTAATACTTAATTCCCAGCCACTTTTCCAGATCATGCTCGCACTAACGTTTGTACTAGCGGCGAGCTCGCTCGTCAGCGCGCGAGACTACCGGCTCCGAGCGCCGCCGAGCGTGTCCCACTCCATCGTGAACCTCGGCAAGATGGAGTTCAACGTCTACATGAATCCTAAAACTGGAGGTAATCCATAAATTACAAATAACTTAATTATCAGTTGATGACCTTACCACAAAATTTTAATTTTGTAAAAGCCCCGACATTGTGGACTGATTTCAATCAAACATGGCTATAAAACACTCACGACTAAATCAAACAAAAAAAAACGAAATCTAAATCGGTCCGTCCGTTCGAAAACTACGATGCCACAAACAGATACAGACATGAGACACGTGAAACTTATACTTAACACCCCGTCGTTTTTGCGTCGGGGGTTAAAAACTCAAACTAAATTAACGTTCTAGTGCAAAACCATAAATATAGCTTTTTGGCATACATAAATTACAGATTTCACAGCAAAGTTCCAAATAATGGCCATTCCAAATGCATCGAACGGCAATCGCACTCTGTTTAATTACCCGAAGTTGGTCAGCCTGCCAAGATTAAATTAAAACACTGCAATTCTAGTTAAAATAACTATTCTATTGGATGCAAATGTTTCAAACACGTCATGTAAATTTGAACTACGTTCAAACGCAAACTAGTTTAAAAACCGAATGTAAAGTTTTCGTGGCGAAAAGGAAGCTACAAAAAATATATCTAAGCTATTAAATTTAAAATATAATTAACTTATCGTTATGTGAAATAACTTAGTGTTGTTTTAAGCGTAGGTCATTTCAATTAGAGAATTGTAAATTTGAGACTATTTTTTGATATTTAAATGTGTTTGTTTTTAATATTTTCTCATTTATTTATCTCTTTTCTTAATATTTTCTTATTTTTATATATTTTCTAATACAATAAAATAGTATCTTTCTTAGTTCCAGAGTTTCTAAATCCCGAGTACGAAGCGATACACGATACTAAACCCATGCACACTATTCGATCAGAACCCGCAGAGTGTCCTTGCCAGCAGAGTCGTATTCGAGGCAGAACCCAAGATGTGCACAGCCCACACGACATGCTCAGCAAAATTCTAATGAACAACGACCTGTTCTCATTCAAAGACAACATGAACTCGCCCCTCTGTTGTTCGTCACTTGAGCAAATCCAAGAGGAATTCTTTGTCGAAATTAACCCCAAAGTAGGACCACAACCTCTTCCCCTACGCCAGGGTATGCCACTCATCCCACACGGAGCACCAATAATACAGAGTATCCCGCCAATGCCAGTCATACCATTTGATAAGGCCTACCCAAAATCGATGCAATATCTGCCAATGATATTTGATACCCTTTACCCAAACAAAGGTCCGCTAAGACCTAATTCTAAGACGCTTGAAATTATTCTGCTCCCAACGAGAAAACCAACAACCAAAGCAGCACCAAAGAAAATACAAAAACCAACAGAAACAGAGATTCAAATAGTTGGAGACAAGAAGACAACTATGGTGTATGACTTAATAGCAGCAAATTCTTCCGTGAAGAAGGATCTAAAGCAAGAAATCGGGGAGCACTTGAAGAACATGGATGCCGTGGTTGATACTGATAAAACTACTAGTGCTATCCAAAGCAACACACTTTAAATTTAAAATGTTGCTAAAACGTTTGATTTTTATTAAATTATATTACTTTGAAAGTAAATTGTAGCTTTTATTGACTTACATTTTCTTACCACTACATTTTCGTTTAGGTAGGTCTATTTTGAGCTTGTCATGACTAAAACGGTTTACCCGTCTAAAATTTCAACAGAAATCTAAAAAAACTTGACTGACTTAAGTAATACAGAACAAAAAGCACAAGGATAATAAACATGATTTACCGGTACTTGACATGACAATTGTCTTAAAGCTCTTAGGAATCAAACGCGTTTCATTGCCACTTACCAACACCGTTAAATAAAACATGCACCCCTTGTACACTCCTTTCTGATATGTATTTAATATCACAAAAGGTAGTGTATTTACAGGTTTCTAATAGGTTACGGTGACCGCTTTTCATCAGGCGGCTTGTTTTTTTTTATTATTTTTTTTTTTTTTTTTTTTTTTTTTTTAAACAACTTAAACTAATTTACCACCGACGTAGTATATATAAAAAAAATACAACTAGCAGAAGGGGTAACCGCTCCTTGGGGGTAATCCCTGTTCCGCCATATTTGAATACAAACAGATTCAGCGGGTCGTGACAATCCCGTACGTGATTACAATGTTTACCGAGCCGTAGTAGACTGCAGGAACAGTAAGGATATGTACATGAAGTTAAGAGGTAATGGTAATGAAACTTACGTGTATATTTAACCCGACGTTTCGGACATGACATTACGTCCGTGGTCACGGGTAGACTGGCTGGGAGTTGTATCAACATCTTCTAGCTGTACGAGTTTTTCGAACTACCCGCACTTGATTGTCATTAGTCACTTTTACGCTAGGGGTTGTAGGCAGAGTGGTGGTTGCAGCAGAGGCAGAGGCAGAAACGAGGCAGAGGGTTAATAATGAAATATGAAATCGTGTCATATTAGCAGAGCAAGCACATGATGATCGCAACAGTATTATCACTATCAGGCCCGTTAGACAGACTACCACTCCTTTTTCTTGCAGATGTCATTAGAGCAAGATTTGTACCTACCTATGTATATTTTGCGGGCGTGATACTGTCGCATAATTTATTTATTGTATTTTTTTATTGATTTAATTTACAAATATCTACTTCCACTTAATAAGCCAATGCCAAGGAGTGGAATTCCTTGCCGGCGGCTATATTTCCGAGCTCATATAACCCGGCAACCTTCTAATCAAGGGTGAACAGGCATCTTCTGGGCAAGCTCACTCCATCGTAGGCCACGTATTTGCCTTTGCCTTGTCTGTTTCCTAAATAAAGTTACTCACACAAAGGAAGCCTGTTTAGTTGACTAACGCACATATAGGCGCTAGAGAGTGTGAATGAAAGAAGACACTCGCTATTTGACAGTTTTTGCCACGGGGCCGCAAGAAGAGGTTGTGTCATACTGACGCGTGACGCTAAACCTAAGTGAACTCCAATCTCATTTAGTAGTTTACGTAATAATTGTGGTAAATAGGTGAAAGTTATGCATTTTAAATTATTGTTTATAGTTTTCTACATGACTTCTGAGTACTTTTTATGCATTGTTTAGCCTGGAAATGTGTTTAAAGTGGAAATTAAAAGACAGCGGTGAAAGGCGCCATTTCGTGAGTAGATTCTATTACTGTGGTATACCACAGTAATGCTTAAAGTAGTGATATTAGTTCTTTATGCTTTATTTTAAGTATATGTGATCAGTTGTATAATGTCTTACAGTTGTTTCAATCTTGATCTATTCACGCTATCAAAGAACTATTTACGTGGTATGAAAAATATTCAACAAAACCTTAATTTTTAGCAAAAACTTCATTACTGATTTCGTAGTTTCTATGAAAACCGTTAATTTGTCAATTTTTTTAAACATTGAGATAAAGTCTGATGTTTACTTACCAGTTATGTAAACTTGGTTTTAATATAAAGTTGCAATATTTTATTTTGATTTGTAATGAAAATACATCTGTATGACATTGTTTTTATTGGTCGGAATTCGATTTTATTATACTCCAATTTATGCCTATCACCGATGGTACGATCGGATAACCCTCGGTAATGGAATGTATAAGAATCTATTACCGATCCATGCAATATTTGTTTGGGTCGGTAATAGGTTCCTAAAGAAGTATCTATTACCGAGCGACATATTAGTCTTGTATCAAAATATGACATTTAGAGTACCGTAAGTCTGTACTTACGGTACTCATCTCAGAAAAGTTCTCAGAAGAAAGAAGACTCAGTTTCATCTCAGAAATCTGTATTTCTGAGATGAAACTGAGTCTTCTGTGGGTATTCATAAAGGAAGATAGTATAGGTATATGTATTTGTCATAATTTGTATATTCAACCGTCGGTATTAAGCTCCAAATTTTGAGATGGGTTTCTATTTACCGATGGCAGAAAAACACTGTCATTCATACCCTCGGTAATGAAATCTCAATTCGCGTTAATAGAACCGCATCCTGTTCATTACCACGGTAATAGAAAATTTAGGTATGCTTTCTTCAATAATTATTTTATGACATATAATAAACTAAAATGATCCAAAGACTCTTCAAAACTAATAGTTCAATAAATACTCTTCCATAAAAAAATATTTGTGGTCGTTAACGAGCTTTGATACCCCTAATTTTTTGGAATCTTTTGAAATCTTCCTGAAGTACCACGTTAATAGGCGCCATTACCTTAGCAGAGCAAGCACATGATGATCGCAACAGTATTATCACTATCAGGCCCGTTAGACAGACTACCACTCCTTTTTCTTGCAGATGTCATTAGAGCAAGATTTGTACCTACCTATGTATATTTTGCGGGCGTGATACTGTCGCATAATTTATTTATTGTATTTTTTTATTGATTTAATTTACAAATAACTACTTCCACTTAATAAGCCAATGCCAAGAAGTGGAATTCCTTGCCGGCGGCTATATTTCCGAGCTCATATAACCCGGCAACCTTCTAATCAAGGGTGAACAGGCATCTTCTGGGCAAGCTCACTCCATCGTAGGCCACGTATTTGCCTTTGCCTTGTCTGTGGTCAAGATTAAGCCCATTTATAGAGGTAGGTACAATAAAAAAAACTTGCTGATACTACACAAACAGACTTTCAATATAAAAGCGTAAACATGATAACTGAGGCGAAGTTTGACAGAATCAGGCAGTGAACAGACAACTTTAAGCCACATAAAGTACAGTGGTATGACTTCTTTCCTACGAGAACTTTGTAGCAGGCACATACCTAATACTTTGTAAGGTACGCCAGATATCGTTGCAGAATGTAGGTAAGCACTCTTTTATATGCCACGGAGTAAGAGTACCTAAGTATTTTGTTTTCATGTCACATCTCACCTTAGATCGTCGATATCGTGACATGAATATTTATATTGCACTGTTCTTCTTGAAATTTTATTAGTGTGAAGAAGCTAAGACAAATAATTAATTGATAATATAGGCAATCCCGTAATTGGCACGCAAACACATGACATTGGCTATCTGATTTAACAGGGCCCCTAGACAAATGGCCAATTGATCACGTTCCGTACTTCCTGAGGTATCCATACTAATATTATAAATGGGAAAGTGTGTGTGTCTGTTTGTTTGTCCGCCTTTCACGGCAGAACGGAGCGACAAATTGTCGTGATTTTTTAAGTGGAGATAGTTGAAGGGATGGAGAGTGACATAGGCTACTTTTTGTCTCTTTCTAACGCGAGTGAAACCGCGGGCAAAAGCTAGTCTTTCAATATCGCTCTTCCGGATTAGTATGACAGAGCCCGTTGTAGGTATTTAATTTAAAATCATCAGAAAAGTTTCCAATCGATGTATTTAATGTCAGATTACATTTAAAAGTGTAAATATTACTGCCTCATGTGAGACATGATCTAAGGGCCTTTAGGTCGATACTTCAGAGCCCTGAGCTTCAGAGCACTTTAGTACGGTTAACACATCGAATCTGGTGAATTCCCAATATGACTTAAAACTCCAGTAGCTTTAAGCGGTACTTAGAAGTGTAACACTCTAGGGTAGATGTCACTAGGGGTCCCATTGATTCATATCGAGGCAAGATTTGCGGACTAGGGATAAGGTTTTGGTGGCACAGTTAGTATAGCGCAGAAGTATCGATTCGACCCAGCAGCCCGGAGTTCAACCCCTTATTCATAAAAAAGTTACTGAACTGATAGTTAAAACGTATTTTGTCCCATTCTGTGTTGACTTATATATTTATGAGAAAGTAACAAACATCACACAAAATCTTCAAACTTTATGAATAAGGGAGCAAGTCTCCAATACAGCAAGAGTGGCAACATATTGCCACTTAAAATATATTCAGTTGCATTTCCTCGTAGCGTTATTGGCTTCTTGTCAACGAGCCGACAGCTATCAGTATTGTCGAATTGAAATAGGATTACCTCCGCCCACAACTGAGGGTTGCCCACAATAGGCTCATTTACACTATACACAAATAAGTTAACCTTATTTTAGGGAACCCGGAAGGGTCCCATCCAACCAAATATGCTTATGAGTTTTACAAAAGTTATGTGCGGAAAATAATTCAATTTTAACAGCCGATTAACATAAATTATTTTTGGTAATAAAAAACACTTTCTGAAAATCAGACTAGTGTTAATAAAGTCTTAGTTTCCCCGATTTTTTTATACCACGTTGGTGGCAAACAGGTATACGGTCCGCCTGATGGAAAGCGGTCACCGTAACCTATGGACGCCTGCAAATCATCATGCATGTGTCACATGCGCGTTGCCTACCCATTAGAAACTTGTACACTCCTTTTTTGAAGAACCCCATACCCCGATTAGGATGAACACTTTTTTTTAACTAGTGGCTGCGTAATGACGCAAGTATTGTCTTGGGAATGGTTGCAGAGCGGATCTCAGGCTTTAATGAGCTGTTTGGTAAAAAAAAAATCCGGGACGTCACATTTATTAAATATTCTGCCAGGTTTCTCTAATATCTTTTAGGTATACTCGTGACCTCAGAACATTATCTTGATATAGATACAAAAACGGTAGAAATATCAAGACAGGCAATTTAGACATTCTTAAGAACATAAAATTTACACCCTACAAACCAGCATTACGAAAATCGTACTGTGAACAAAAGAAAAACACCCATTTCTAGTACTTTTACAAAAGAGTTTTCCATTCAGTGTTATTATCAAGTCATGTAAGTACACCGATTCCTATGCCATAAGGCAACTGCCTTACTTTCAGCTAGGAAGCGACTCGCGTATTGAATATTTTCTCACGTATTTCGACTGAACAAACATGTACAAAATGTTAAATTTATGGGCAGTTAGTCCCAAACCCAAATAGCGAAAATATATTATGTAAATATAATCATAATGTTTAAGTATGTTTCATGGACCCTTTACATAGTCGTTTAAATATGCTTCAACACATTTATAACACTCAACTGCGCTTTTATAAAACTAATTTTGCAAGTGTATTTTCAACCAAATTAACCTACCAAATGTATTGTTTTGGAGAAATACAGTGTTAGCAAACGTAGCTTCCACGGCACTCCCACATAAGCACCGGCCGCTTTAAGGCAAACATTCTTCCAAACACTGGAAGAGACGAGATACAGCTCACTCATAAGTTTGAAACACTGAAAAATACGAGAGACACTTCACTCATATGCTTAAAACACTGAAAAAGACGAGAGACACCTCACTCATTGTTTAAAATACCGAAAGTAGAATACAACTCACTCATAGGTTTGAAACAATGAAAAAGCCGAGAGAGAACTCACTCACTTCTCACTGATCGCCGACGTTCAAACAGTCGCCTAACTCAGCGGCAGCCTGGCATCGAGCCAAACACAAGTAGCTGATAGCTTTGTAGAAACAAAAAGCCTACTTACTTTTCATTTACACGGCCGAACACTTTGAAAAGTGCTGACAAAGTGCTAAAGTTAGGTCACGGGGTACGAATCAGGAATAAAGTTATTCAGTAAGAGTAGACATTATAGGGGCGCCACTGTCTATGTAAACTTTTTTGCATCTGGCAACTATTGAGTTACTTTTATATGTAAACAGTAGGTATTATTAAATTAAAACGGGACTTAATCGCGTAAAACTTACGTTTTATATTTAACCCGACGTTTCGGACATGACATTACGTCCGTGGTCACGGGTAGACTGGCTGGGAGTTGTATCAACATCTTCTAGCTGTACGAGTTTTTCGAACTACCCGCACTTGATTGTCATCAGTCACTTTTACGTAGGGTTGCCACTCTGCCTACATACAACACTCACGACATCCGATGGTATGAGATGGTGGTGGTGATGGTGAGATGGGTGGCAACCCTAGCGTAAAAGTGACTGATGACAATCAAGTGCGGGTAGTTCGAAAAACTCGTACAGCTAGAAGATATTGATACAACTCCTAGCCAGTCTACCCGTGACCACGGACGTAATGTCATGTCCGAAACGTCGGGTTAAATATAAAACGTAAGTTTTACGCGATTAAGTCCCGTTTTAATTTAATAATATGAGTGAAGATCGTGTTAGTTTAAATCAATATAAACAGTAGGTACTTTAAGTATTGCTATGATAAGAAAAAACGTTACGAAAGTTATGAATTTTCATTAAGTTTCGGAGTCTGAAGTTGAACTAAGAGAATCCTTTATTCGTATTTCTATATCTATTTTACCAAGTAAATAAATTTTAAGCTAATTTTGAATTACATTTTGAGTAAGTACCTAGGTATAAAACGAGATCCAGACACTAATTAAGATTTATAAAAAAACTGTTACACATTTTTCATTTCACAAAAGCTACTCTACAATTGCTTTCTGAACTTGGGTTATGCCACTAAAAAAAATTTATTTGATATTAAAGGTCGTAGCATAACCGAGAAAGAGAGGAAGTCGTGATACTAAACGTTATTTATCTAACATCAAAATTATAAATATCAAACCAATACCGGTCCCATAGTGGATACCCCCCTCCCAACTGAGGGGGGACTGAAATCTTCTCGAGGCTGAGGCGTAGGGTTAGAGCCGGCGTAGCTTTATTTGACGTTTATATGCGCATTGTAATATGCCTACTTGAAAAATAAATATTTCATTTTCATTTTTCATTTTCAATCATTTATTTATTTAATGTAAATATCGTTTTTATGATTTACTAGTATTTGCCCGCGGCTTCGCTCGCGTTAGAAAGAGACAAAAAAGTAGCCTATGTCACTCTCCATCCCTTCAACTATCTCCACTTAAAAAATCACGCCAATTCGTCGCTCCGTTATGCCGTGAAAGACGGACAAACAAACAGACACAAACACTTTCCCATTTATAATACTTATAGTATGGATTCATAGGCTAAGAATATTAAGTATCGTATAAGAGTTTGTGCATTGGGTCTGTACCTCAGAGCATTAAATAGGTACCCTTTTTCTTAAATCTGTGGTACTCTTTTCAATAAACGTCACAGATGGTCGCAACGCCAACGCAACGACAGCGAATTCATTTCTCCAGTCAAATGTTAAGTTATTTCACATTTTATAGTTGTTGCGTAGCTAAACTCAGTTACTCAGTACTCCGTGCCCATGTGGTGACGGGTTAAGAATTTCACCACCCCCTTTCTTCCCGTGGGTGTCGTAGAAGTCGACTGTGGGATATGGGTTAAATTGTGGCGTAGGCGAGAGGCTGGCAACCTGTCACTGCAATGTCACAATTTTGGTTTTCTTTCAACCCTTTTTTGCCAAGAGTGGCACTGAAACAGTAGTTCATGTGCTCTGCCTACCCCTTTATGGGATACAGGCGTGATAATATGTATATGTATGTATGTATGTAAACTCAGTTATATGAAATTTGGAAGCACGGGAGTAAAGGCGTCAAGTTTGCTATAACTTATTTTAGGAGTCCGATTCACATTTAAAACTTGTTATGAATAGGCACTCGTTTTCATATCGTACAGTCAAGTGTAAAAATATGGGTGCGTACAACTTATCAAAAATATGTCCCATAGCACTTTATGTCGGCGGAATAAGGTCTCGGTACATATTTTTGAGCGGATAAAATCGATACGTATTTTTGCACTTGACTGTACCTATGTTGCACACATCTTTATCTAAGATATCAAATAATTATATACATACCTACATAGAAAATATCGTGAATCATGGAAGTTTTCTATTATTTAAGTATTTGTTTATTATCATATGTATAGCTGTCTGAGTATCCACAACACAAACCATCTTGAGCATACCGTGGGACTAAGTCAATCTGTGTAAGAATATCATATTTATTTATTTTATTTTATTTACATGATCGGTTACATCATTTATGTATAATATTAAAGCAAAATATAAAAAAATCTATGGATTTAACAGTTGGGAAAGAGAAGAGAAAGGCCTTTGTGCCTCAGTTACTCTAACTAATAGGCTAATATAAATAAATAAATAATGTTTTGAATCCTTAATTGACCTAATTTCCAAACTGGTTTGTTTGCTCCCTGTCTAATTAGTCACGGGACTCGGTTGTTTGCTACACTTTAACTTTGCTGCTTAGTATGCAACCGCCATTCGGGCGAATTACCCGACCGAGTCCGCAATACAGTGAACACTTAAACAGTACTAATTACTTAAGATAACTCTTAATCAGTCTAGTATTGACGACATCGTCGAAAACATTAATGTTTAAAATGCAAATTTTTACATAATTATATTTACTCGAACCTGCGACCTCTGGCCTTGCCGGGGCCGTCGCGCTTCCAACTGCGCCACGGAGGCCTGCTGGATGTGTGCGAATTTATCCATGCCTTCCCTCAATTCTCAACCGCCTTAGGGTGGAGTCATAGCAAACATCTACCCGTAAGAATAGATCTTAACAGGCACTGGAGTCTCAATTTACATTGAGAATTCGCCAGTAACAATGTGCTAACCCATACGAAATTTGTTGTATTTTAGTTATAATTCATTTGTGTAGGTACCAATAATTCTGCTAGTAGTTCCTAGAAGTAGATCCAAACATAAGTAACGTATTTTGTTGAATAGGTATTCTAATTTTATCATGAATGTGTTGTTTTTTGTTTTCTTTATTTTTAAATATTTTTCAATGTTATCAATAGGAAAACGTGCCTAATAAACTAAATAAATTTACTTTCTGCTCTCAACCTAAAAACGAAGCTAAAGAACCGTTAATAGTTTTTTATGACGAAAGGACGGCGTCAGATAGTCCATCGATTCGATTAAATGATTACCGGCTAATCAAATTGTTGAGCCGCTAAAGTAATGCCCGCAGTGTGACTGTCTACTTGATTAGTCATTATTATCTATTTTATATCTGGAAAATTCTATGAGTACTGATAACTTACAATATCCCCGACATAGTGGACCGATTTACATCAAACATGGCTAGGAATACTCCCGACTAATTTAGCTTTCACACAAAACAAAATAAATCTAAATCGGTTCATCCTTTCGGGAGCTACGATGCCGCAGACAGACACATACACAGACAGACAGACAGACAGACGGACGGACAGACAGATACGTCAAATTTATAACACCTCGTACGATTTTTCCAATTCCTAATCTTTTTGCCAATTTTTACTCTTTTTGCCAATCTGACACTTATTTTGGTTTATGTTAGGCTTGTGTCGTTCACGAACTATGAACTGTTAGGAATAAAATCCCATCAATGACCGAAATGAACTGAATCTTTCCGTGCTCTGTGAATCGGTCTTTGCTCATTTAGTTCAGTATAAGATCGGCGAGCGCGAGCGGTTTGGATCGAGAATGAGTGTGTGACTGCGCCGACCGAGAGCGAGAGCTACTTAGCAGAGCAACACAAAAACGTCAAGTTTTCATATTAAACTTCGGTTACTTACAACCTTTCGGTCCGGAATGTTACTATCTGTGGAATATTCGTATAATTTCGACACTATTCGGTCCCATTCGTTCTGATCTTTCCGACCGCAGTGGTCGCTCGTCTGGCTCAACTAAATGATCGGATGAGATTCGGAACGAGATCAACGAACGAAACGGCACAAGCCTAGTTTATGTTACGTCTCTTTCTATGTTTTGGTCATCACCATCATAAAGATCGTCAATTTAATTTTTAAGTGTTCGGAACTTGCAACAATTGTCCTTCAAGAGTTACCAGAGAAGAGGATACAATTTCATCACACTCTTGGGACCCATGTGATTGCACTCACCAGCTGTGGTCTACTTCAGCACAGTGACATTGACACTTGACACTGACAATTCTGTGCTTATTTGTGGGTTAATAAGTAACATATTCAGCCTCAATATTTCCTTGTTAAACAAGCAATGAATGGCGAAGTGTCACGGTCGGGCAACAATTGTCACTATTGTGAAATAGACCTTCGCCTAATATTAACTGCCTCGAGACTCCGATCGGAAGAACTATGACACAATATAGCATTATGTTCTTAATATGGCATCCCTTATGTTGCTGAAACCGTCTATCAATACAAATAATGTTTTGAAACACTTACTGTTTATCCTTTCTCAGCTGACGCTTCTTCTTAAAAGCGCGCTTAACGCGCAGCAGTAAAAAAGCAGCACGGTCAATAGTCAGCACGGACGGCCGCTTGGTGGCGCTAGCCTCGTCCATCTCGCCCTCATCGCATAACCTCAGGCCGAGCCATTTCAGGGAGCCTGGGCGCGTGCTGCCGGACGCACAGAGGTTTGAAATGGTGAAGGCATCAACTCACAGTCGTGCACTAGTCGTGCTTGCAGGGATATGGTTTTGTTTCACTCGCGTTCTTACACACAGTCGACACTAGTCGTGCTTGCAGGGATATGGTTTTGTTGCACTCGCGTTCTTATGAGCGGAATACACACAGTGGACAATAGTCGTGTTTGCAGGGATATGGTTTAGTGTCACTCACGTTCTTATGAGCGGAATACACACAGTGGACACTAGTCGTGCTTACAGGGATATGGTTTTGTTTCACTCGCGTTCTTATGAGCGGAATACACACAGTGGACACTAGTCGTGCTTGCAGGGATATGGTTTTGTTGCACTCGCGTTCTTATGAGCGGAATACACACAGTGGACACTAGTCGTGTTTGCAGAGATATGGTTTTATGTCACTCGCGTTCTTATGAGCGGAATACACACAGTGGACAATAGTCGTGCTTGCAGGGATATGGTTTTGTTGCACTCGCGTTCTTATGAGCGGAATACACACAGTGGACACTAGTCGTGCTTGAGGGATATGGTTTAGTGTCACTCGCGTTCTTATATGCGGAATACAGACTGTTAAGCACGACTTTAAAACCGTTTTAGCTTGGTAGTTTATGATATTTTTACTATTTTAAGCACGGGACTTAATTGACGTTCGAAATGGAGGGCTCTAGTTGAAATTGTACCGGCACAGAATTAAAACTATTTTATTAAACGAGGAGCGCGGATTATCACTTAATTTAGTTTTAAACGGAACACTAAAACAAAGATAGATATTGCATTAAATTAGGAATTACACTTTTTGGAATACTTTCACAAACCACGATTTTACACTGCGTTTCACTTTTTAACACTTTCAGCTGAATACCTGTAACAAGATAAAATAGATTATTAGTAAAATATAATTTAGGCCTTAGAAATATATTCTGTAGAGATTACAAATCATTTGAAAGCTTGAATTGTGTAGGTAAATTAGGTACTTAATCTTTCAAATTTTTTGTAATTATTCTCAATTGGAGTGAGCATTTTTACACGATTCCAATTTAAAGACTATTGTAGCACAACTCTTTGTAGATAGGAAAATACGTTGCACAGGCAATCTAAAGATGTGGGTATCAGACGTACAGTAATTAATTTTCACAAATTTCCACGTTATCGTTACAGTGTTATTTATATTAAATACGGTATTCACATTTTTTGTTACTAATAAATAATAAAGATTAATAAATGCTCCAAAACCTCTAAGAACCTTGTTCCGTAGTGAAGTATTAACAGATTATTCATAGTCAGAAAAGAAATGAAGATAATTTTTCTTCTCATTTCAGTGAAGAAGTTCCTACGTTGCTCGCCTAATCGCCTGCTGAAGGCATTGCCAATGCTTGCCAACGAATTACTGAGCAACGATTTGATAAAGACTTGGCTAAACTGGGAGTCTAGCACAGCACTCATTCTCGTGCGTGGGTACAGTATATCTAGCGCGTAATGCGCTAGACCGCCCGTGCCTCAAGCCAAACGAACAATACGCAACGCAAATGGCAAACGCTACACTACGACGATATCACACATCGGACACTGGCGATCAAATATATGAAAGAGGCGCGTTCCTAGCATACAGTCTAAGCTCGTGTAGGCGAACGCGTACTATGCTTGTATGAGTGAAATATGACAGGTCGACTGTTCGCGTTTTTGACAGGGGGTAACTGTGAGGTAACCGAGAGGGGATGGGCGGCACTTCCAGCGGGAAGCGGGAATGGTCATACTGTACGATAGTACTCTTTATTATACTGTGACGATACGCTAAATAAATAAATAAATAAATTCTTTATTTGCAAAAACTACTTGAAATATTGTCAAGAAGACAACATCCGATTAATACAGTCAAGCTGTAGACCTACGACCTACTTCAAATCGTATTTATAGGTGCAAAAAATGCCGCAGGCGACACTTTAATTCCTACACAGTATAATAAAGAGTACTGTCGTACAGTATGGCCACTCCCGCTCCCCGCTGAAAGTGCCGCCCACTTCTCGGTTACGTCACAGTTACTGCCTGTCAAAAACTCGAACAGTCGACCTGTCATATTTCACTCATACAAGCATAGTACGCGTTCACCTACACGAGCTTAGATTGTGTGCTAGGACCGCGCCTTTTTTTCATATATTTGATCGCCAGTGTCCGAGGCTGAAAAATGCTGGTGGCAATAAATTGAACCTCGACTTATTCAGAGAAATGGACTCACTCACGTTCACTGAACCAATCGGAATACCGACATGGCCACGATGAATAATAAAGGAGATGAAAAGAAGAATTTCCGTAATAATTTTCGAGGTATTTTTCTACCCTAATTTGGATGTAAGCAAAATATAAAAAAATCTTTTTACTTTATATCTCATTATCTTTTTAAAAACGAATTTTATAAGGTTTGTAACAAGAATATATATAGGTAGATACGTTGCATATACTAATTGCTTTGACAATAGTTTTTTGTGAGCACTTTGTACAGTCGACTTCATAAATATGTGTACATGTTTTCACCTTATTGCAAAATGTTCATATATTTATGAACTAGACTGTACAGCCCGATGTTCAGGAACTAAACTACCCCTTTTAACGGCACTTCCTATACCACAATCATTTCTAAAATTCGAAGCAATTTCATTGTTATTACATGTTGTTAGCTTTTAGTGCAGTTTGACAAGCTTTGATACATTTTGATCCATTAAGCGCTATGGCATTTTCAGGAAATTACCATTCAGGTATCAATCAGGACATTCAGATATCAATCAAGACATACACATATTTATGGATCAGGCAATTAAATTGAAATTTAACCAAAACTGCTGAAATATCGTGTAGGTATCGGTTTATATAAGTAAATATACTCAGCGATGAATGTAGCTAAAGCTCAGTATAATAAAGAGTAGGTACTATCGTACAATATGGCCACTCCCGCTCCCCGCTGAAAGCGCCGCCCACGCGTTCTCGGTAACCTCACAGTTACCGTCTGTCAAAAACGCGAACAGTCGTCCTGTCATATCTCACACATACAAGCATGGTACGCGTTTACCTACACGAGTAGTGTGCGTAGGAACGCGCCTCTTTCATATATTTAATCGCCATTGTCCAAGGTGTGGTTAAAGCGTCGCCTACGTATTTATTCATGATAATAGCTAGGTGCTACAATTTGTCTACCACATCATTTGAATGAGTACTCTCTTGTCTGCTTTTATTGGACAGGATAGTAAAGATTGATCGTTAGAATATTATCGTACCGTGTGACACCACAATCACATGGAAGCAGCTTCATAAATCAAGTCTCATCCCATTGCCGAGAGAGACCTTGCCATTAACAGAACCAGTATGTTTTCCGGTACGGCTAATTTTACCAGAAAGCAGATTATTTTTATTATTAGAAATGGGTTTACTCTTGGCCACAGACTAGCCAAAGACAAAGACGTGGTCTGCCCTGGGATGTGAGCTCGCCCAGAATATGCCTGTTCACCCTTGATATTTTGAAAGATACGTATACGTATCAGGTGTGATCGTGGTCAAACGTCTACCTATCTATACTAAAAAAAAAAATATTACGTATATTATTTTAAATGAATAATTTAAATATGCGGCAGAAGAATACTTTCCCCAGTGTCAAATGATTTGGACGATCGAATTATTGAAATTTGTAAGAGAAATATAAACATCATCCATGAAAGTTAGACAATGAGAACCACCGTATTATAAAGCGAGTTTCTAAATCATTAAATAGCCGATCGAATTACCGAGTAGTTCCGAATTATTCAGCATCAGAATACCGTGAAAGAAGAACCGAGCTATTGCTAAGAATCAGTACCTATAAAAATAATCTTGAGTTTGTTTTGTAACTAAAAAACTAACAAAATACATACAATTTCTCGAAATATTACTTATTATGTATCAATTTAGGCTGATACTCACCTTTTCTTGCTAAGAGTCGAAAAAGACGTATATGAAGCATAAAATGACATCAGTTACGACGTTTTAAAAATTACGAGTAAAGCGGTCCTTATCGTTTCTGCTTCAAGCATGCGACAGCTTAAGACACTTTCTCAAACTCAAATTTACAAGGAAGTTACAAAATTATGCTCTTTTACAAACGGCATACAGTTTAGATTGGTTTCCAGTTGATATCTTGTGACATTTAAGATTACATTGTCGCGGCGTACATGTAAATCCTTCCGCTTTTCCTGGATTTACTTTTCATTGATAATGTACGGAGGCTTTGCACTTCTTAACATAATTTTAAATAAAATCAGTAGCCGGGTGAATTTCAACATACTCGAAATTTGCCTAATTTTGGTGGATTTTTTTTAGTTTTGTAATTTTTGTTGAAATTATGTACTGATGTTACATAACTAATTATTACCAAAGTTATGTATCAATGACCTTTCATTAGTAGTTTTAGAGAAATTACGATTTCAATGACATGGTCGCCACCAAAATTGGTCTACCCACAAAAATAAAAAATAAAATCAAAAATAAAGCCTTTTATTCATTTTTCTATTATTTTCTACTTGAAATAATAAACTTTTAACATGTAATAAATACTTTTCAAATAGAAACAAAAACGTTACTGTCCCTCAATTTGTTCACCACCAAAATTTATGCAATTTTGGTGGAAAAAGTATTACGACCCACCAAAATTAGATATTTTTGTGTGGGGCGGACCAATTCAGCAAGGTATGACACTTGTGTCATGTCTAAATGCAGGAACGAACCCGAATGGTCATGTTACGACACGTTTGTTCGTCTTGCTGCGTCTCGTTTAACCATAAAAATGATTTCAATACTTACCACCAAAATTGGTTCTTTCCCCCGGACAACTTTTGGTGCTCAGTTATAAGTGTCAAATTGTATAATAATATTGACTTATGTCATCTTAAAATATACTTAATGTAATAAAGAATGAAGTTATGGCAAGTTTTCTTTATAGCTGCGGATTTACTAGATTTACCATAGCAATAATCCGCTAAAAACAGGCTCTGGACGCTACAACAAAATTAGAATTTCGATGGAAAATTATTTTTAAATAAATATGTACATAACACTTGTAACAATTTGCAATCTTGCCGAAGGTAGTATTTTAGGATTGGTTTTCATTAAAAAAATAAAAACCCGGAAACAATGAGCCCACACAATGATTATCAGCTCCGCCACAAAAAAATCACGCTGATCCCGGATTTGTAATTTCACATTTTTGACACATTTGTTTTGAAGTATGTTGCGATGTGGCTAAGACGTATCGTTTGCCAAATCTAACGATTAATTTCGAATTGGTTGAATCGATTAGGCCCTATGTACATACAAGGAGGCGCTTACATAAATATACGATTTCTATCAACTTACTGAAATGTCATTTGAATCGAAATGACAGACTCTGCCACAGCACTAGTTTAAAAAGTAAAAATGAATGATAAATAACATAATAAGTAAATCCTGCGTGATAAATGAATACCGTAAAATACTCACTACGAAGATCCGCAAAAATGTAACATGTGTTAGATTATGTTTAAACTAAGCGAAATAAGTACTTGATTTTTTTAAAATATTATTACAGGATTTTATTTAAAATTTCATCAGGTTGCGCAAGTTTATATACGTTTTGTGGACGCTGTCATGTGTCAAAAAGAGGTTCTTACAGCTCTGGGACAATAAGTATAATTTGTCTGTTTGTTTGTCCGTCTTTCACGGTTCAAAACATTAAGGAATATATATGTAATATTAATATTTATCGTATAATAAATGAATAACCATAAATTAACTGTGTATTATGCTCCTTAAATTAATAACAACGACTAATACTATATTATTAATTTTAACATTGTATAAACCATTTCAAATGTAAACGCATAATTATTTTTATCTTTTAAAAAAATATCACCACTAATCCCTAATGTGTATCCCGCCTTATAATAGTTGCAACAACCGGCCGACCGCATGCTCGCCGCGCGTTATCAGCTCAGCTGTGTCGCTAACCAAAATGCTCCAGTGGTTTTAAGAATTGAATTTAAAAATACCGACATCCATTTTTATTAAATACACAAATTGATGAAATTGTAAATTTTAATTTTAGTATAATTAATGTTTTGCTCGCTTATGGCTTACTTGTAATTTATGTAATTACTTAAATGTTGTTTGTTTCTCGCTTAAGTGATTTGTAATCTTAGAGAAATAAATATATTTGAACTGAACTGAACTGAAAACGGAGCGACAAATTGACGTGAGTTTTTTTGTGGAGATAATTGAAGGGATGGATAGTAACACAGACTACTTTTTGTCTCTTTCTAACCCCCCAGTTCCCTAAAATATGGAGGTATGGTATGGAGGAGGGTAACTAGGCCTCATTGGAATTAGTCCGGCTTCCTCACGATGTTTTCCTTCACCGAAAAGCGACTGGCAAATATCAAATGACATTTCGCACATAAGTTCCGAATAACTCATTGGTACGAGCCGGGGTTCGAACCCGCGACCTCCGAACTGAAAGTCGCACGCTCTTACCGCTGGGCCACCAGCGCTTATCACCACCGCACCGGTATGGCTAAGGTCTGCTATTTTATGGTATATGCGACGTTCAACCTCAGTGTCAATATATTTTTTGTCTCTTTCTAACCCCCCAGTTCCCTAAAATATGGAGGGGGATGTTTGTATGGAGCATGCCGTAATTTTCGATTTTAACGCGAGCGGAGCCGCGGGCAAAAGCTAGTAAGTATATATTTGGAGCACTCCTGAGAACTAAGAACTTTCGGAGGAAAATTTCCTTGATGATGCATTGATAGTTATGGCAGGATAAAGAACTTTGCTTTTAAAGCCTTAGGTGAAACTTGAAGTCACATTCTTATTGATCAATACAGTAGTTATAGTGGAAAACTTCACTGGCTTTTGTTGAGGTCTTGGTGGGCAGAGCGGAAATATTGATCAAGAGGCCGTGAGTTCAAGTCTCAACCAAGGAGGTTTATTTTTAAATATCGTAGTTTATTTGTTTTATTTTGTGTGTTTAGTGTGTACTTTATTGTTTGTGTTGATGTGTGTTTGCAAATATAAAATAGGTACCTAGATTTATATCATACAAGTCAAACTTTCGTGAGACATATTCAAATAATTAATGAATCTACGGTTGTACTCACGTTATTATATCGCTATTGCTACGACATGTTTCGGGCCAATTTGGAGGCCCCTCTTCAGTCATATAGGAGTTCACGCGGCGGCTAAGCTCCGTGGACTGAACGCGCCGCTCGCCGCGATTTTTATCGACTACTTAGATTTATATCTTTCAAATCAAATACACCTAAGTCACCTAACCTAATATAGCAAGTTGTCACTGTAATTTTGAAGTTCTTTTCAACAAAATGTCGGAACAGACTTTTCCACCCTAGGGATCCAAAACCTCCGAATACGTTTTGTAGGACGCAAGAGTTTTACAAATTGGACGTAGCTCCGGGTTCGCCGCTGAAAAGGCAGTGTTATCGTTAGTATTTCTGTTTTTTTTTTTGGTGTGATGTGAATATATGCGATTAAATGTTTTAAAAGGAAGGTTGGAATGTACATTCCAACAAAAAAGCCAAGTTTTCTATCCTGCCATAACTATCAATGCATCATCAAGGAAATTTTCCTCCGAAAGTTCTTAGTTCTCAGGAGTGCTCCAAATATATACTTACTAGCTTTTGCCCGCGGCTCCGCTCGCGTTAAAATCGAAAATTACGGCATGCTCCATACAAACATCCCCTCCATATTTTAGGGAACTGGGGGGTTAGAAAGAGACAAAAAATATATTGACACTGAGGTTGAACGTCGCATATACCATAAAATAGCAGAACTTAGCCATACCGGTGCGGTGGTGATAAGCGCTGGTGGCCCAGCGGTAAGAGCGTGCGACTTTCAGTTCGGAGGTCGCGGGTTCGAACCCCGGCTCGTACCAATGAGTTATTCGGAACTTATGTGCGAAATACATACATACATACAATCACGCCTGTATCCCATAAAGGGGTAGGCAGAACACATGAAACTACTAAAGCTTCAGTGCCACTCTTGGCAAATAAGGGGTTGAAAGAAAACGAAACTGTGACATTGCAGTGACAGGTTGCCAGCCTCTCGCCTACGCCACAATTTAACCTATGGGTATTGGGATATGTCCCATAGTCGCCTTCTACGACACCCACGGGAAGAAAGGGGGTGGTGAAATTCTTAACCCGTCACCACACAGGCAAAATGTCATGTTATGTGCGAAATGTCATTTGATATTTGCCAGTCGCTTTTCGGTGAAGGAAAACATCGTGAGGAAACCGGACTAATTCCAATGAGGCCTAGTTACCCTTTGGGTTGGAAGGTCGGATGCAGTCGCTTTCGTAAAACTAGTGCCTACGCCAAATCTTGGGATTAGTTGTCAAAGCGGACCCCAGGCTCCCATGAGCCGTGGCAAAATGCCGGGATAACGCAAAGAGGATGATGAGACATACCGGTGCCGTATCAGTATTTCAACCGCCTAAGTACGGTAGCAGTTCTCCCAAACACAATTCTAAGTCAAGTTTATTGCCGGAATATTCCAACGTTACACTCAGATATTTTAATTAAACATTACAACAATAATTACCCGCGCAGATTGCAATCAGGCGGGACTCGGTTGTATATGGCGGCGTCTAGACTGTGTAAATGGGAGCGTCTTACGGTTTACAAAGACATAAGTACAGACATTCTGAATGTGCGGTTGAGTGAATACTTGTACACTTTTGTGTACCTACCTAAAGTGGGAAACTGTAACAAACGATATCTGGGTGGCTAGCCGAATGGCACAATCGCTCACGAAACGCTCACGAAACGAAGCGCTAGTAGATATCTATCTCTATCGCGCTTGCGTATTGGCGCGAGCGCGACAGAGCCAGCGGCGTATCGCTTTCGTTTGGCGTCGGAGAAATGCCTGGCCCCGTAGCCGAATGGCATTTCTCCGTTACGTGAACGTTTCGTGAGCGATTGTGCCATTCGGCTAGCCACCCAGGGTGGCTAGCCGAATGGCACAATCGCTCACGAAACGCTCACGAAACGAAGCGCTAGTAGATATCTATCTCTATCGCGCTTGCGTATTGGCGCGACAGAGCCAGCGGCGTATCGCTTTCATTTGGCGTCGGAGAAATGCCATTCGGCTACCCGTAGCCCCGTACCCGTAGACCTGGCCCCGGCCAGGTCTGATAAATCGTCTTAAATAAAAAACAGATCTTCGTTTGACGTACTTCCGAGCCGAGAGCAGTACACCGAGCACTGCTCGGAGAAAAATTCAAATCGGTTAAAAGGTTAAGATTACATGTGAAGTTCTTCGTGTTATTAGATCTGTGCTACAAGGCGAAGACACTTACTAGATTCAGTATAAGATTACGTGAAAAAATTACTTATACCTAAATAATTCAAAATGTATACCAATTTTAAAGTACGATAGCTTTTAACTAGTTCTTATTTTATTTTATTTCTTTATTTAAACTTTATTGCACGACCAAAGAAACATGTACTAATGGCGGGCTTAATGCCAAAAGGCATTCTCCACCAGTCGACCATTTTATAGCTGACACTCGTAGCTCGGTGAACTGATGGCCAATGGCAATGGGACAGAGACAACCACGGACCGGAAGACGCAGAATGAAGGAGGTCGGCATGTGACCGGACGTTATGAAGATCATTAAGGGAGGTATTTGCCCAACAGCTGTCGTCCTTCAGCTAATATGATTAATAATACGAGTAACTGATGATGGTAATGTGTTGTAGATTAAAAATTAAGACTACTGTTCAAAGACCCACTATGCTTACCAGCCTCCGAATGTATCCAAAATAGTCCAATAACTCCTAAAACCAAAATAAAATTAGCGATTCATTTACCTTCGCCGCTCATTTGAAGGAGCCAGCAAAAAGACTCCAAATTTGCATACTAAGTGAGCCGCTGAGGACCGGGTCTTTATGCTAATGTGTACAATCAGTCCCGGAGGGGCCAGATTACAGACACACGTCACTTGAAAAACTTCTGAAGAAGGTTCTTAGAAATTGATTTAAAGTGCCAGATAATATATTACATAGATATATATATATATATATAGGTAAGTTTTATTTATTATAGTTATTTGAAATACATGTCAAAAAAAAAGCCTTAACTAAAAATAATTACAAACAGTAATTAGTCAATACCGCTCCGCACCGCCTCCGGTGCAAAAGTGCCCATAATGCTTGCGGCATTACCCCGTTGGATCTATATATTGGGTATATATATATATATATATATATATATATATATATATATATATATATATATATATATATATATATATATATACAACTTCATGATCTTGTACATCAGCATAGAATAAGTAATCCTAGAATGTAAGTACTTAGAGTATGATTTTTAACTAAATTTGCATGTATTTATACTTGTAATGGCAAATAAATCATCTGAATCTGAATCTGAATACAATGTCACTTTCCAGATGTCAGTTTCCAAATCCTTTATATGTATACTCGGAGCAGTGCAAAGACAAGTTACTTTTTGAATTTCATGTAAACGTAAAATCTTGATGATATAATAATTTCTTATTTACGTATAATAAACCTTCACTCTCGGAGAAAGCTTTTAACATTAGCATCTCCATTTATTATCTTCACAGTTTCTTTTGTAACAAGAAAATTTCTATTAGTTTTGCAGGCTATATTTATATACCAGGGCACTCGAGATTGCACGCTTTAATATTGTACAAGTTTCATAATCTCTCGAGCTCTTTATTACAAGCCTTAGATAAAAAGAACACTTGTACAGTCAAGTTCATATGTGTACATTTTTCACCTTATTGCAACGAGTTAAGGTGAAGAAAAGTACACATATTTATGAACTCGACTGTAACTAACCCAGTATTTATTTACCTCCCTTCCTCTCTGAATTCTTTCGGACTAAAAAGCTTCTTTGCGCCCTTGAAGTAGCTAGAATTGTCCATATTTAAAAAAAATTGGCCACATGTACCCAGGAACCCTGTAGGTCAGAACTCAGAGAAGTGGCATACTAGAAGAGACTGGCAGTGAACGTGCTTAGCAATGGACGATAACTTCTATGCTTATGGTTGGTGTGACATTCACGAGAATGTCCCTTGCGAAATACGGCTCTTCTAATACTTCTGAAAATGGTAAGAAAGCGATTTACGTTGTAATATTTCATGATTTAGTATGAGACGTTTTCGTGAGGAAGGGAGTGGCCATTCGCACTTTTTACCATCTACCGAAGTACATGCAAATGCAAGATTTGCCTTTGACGTGGGTCAGTTTTAAACCCCCGACGCAAAAACGACGGGGTGTTATAAGTTTGACGTGTCTGTCTATGTGTGTGTGTGTGTCTGTCTGTGTGTGTGTCTGTCTGTGGCATCGTAGCTCCCGAACGGATGAATTAGTTTTTTTGTTTGAAAGCTGAGTTAGTCGGAAGTGTTCTTAGCCATGTTTTATGAAAATCGGTCCACTACGTCGCGGTCGGGTGTTTTTCAAAATTTTAATTTTGTGGTTAGGTTATCTACATACGTGTTGTCAGTTTATCACTGCACATTGTATTTGATATGTGGTAGTGAGTAAGAATTTTCATGCTCGTTTTCCTTTCAAAAATGGAAGAATGAATGATGCACGTTAAGATGCCACTTGGTCTAATATCTTGAAAGCTTTGCTTGAAAGATTGATGATTGATGAGCCAGGCAGTTCCCATAATTCTGGATTTCCAACACCATTGCTCTTGATCTTACGACAAGAACAAAGGGTCTTATAGAGGCTGGGTCAATTAAGAGAGGCGGGATTAACTGGTTCGGGCCTCACGTAGCGCGGTCGGGACCTAATTCACAATGTCCAATAAGGGGTAGTCTGCTGTTCTTAAGGAAAACTATTATTATAATCATTAAATCTCTTGACGACCGGTCTGGCCTAGCGGGTAGTGACCGCAGGCAGCTGCTGCGCCACGGTCCCGGATTCGAATCCCGGTAAGGGCATTTATTTGTGTGATGACCACAGATATTTGTTCCTGAGTCATGGATGTTTTCTATGTCTTTATATAATTATATACCTTTATTGTTGTCTGAGTAACTGCAACACAAGCCTTCTTGAGCTTACCGTGGGACTCAGTCAATATGTGTAAGAATGTCCTATATTTATTTATTTATTAAATAAAGTTTCAGTTCATCTTCCAATCTAAAATTGGATGTCGGGTAGCTATCAGAGTATGGCATTTGATAATCTTGTATTAAATAATACTTAGTACATGTGAGAAATGCTACTTAAGTCTGATCGTTAAGAAAATACACGTTGAATGTATTGTACCAAATAACTCTGAGAAGCTTTTCTTTCCTTACACAATTCACATACTATATAGATATACAGGGTGAAATAGACACGGTAAAATAAAAAGGACCGTTCAAACTGCATATTGACTTTTTCTACTCGTCGACTGTAATCTTTCAATTAGGACACCACAGACTAAACTATAAGTGCTAACTTTTCAGTGTTGGATACTCTATGGCAGTTCCGACTCAACTATAATAATATATGTAATCTTATTATAGTTGACTTTAAGGTAACTGTAATAATTTCAAAAATAGAACATCATACAATTTCTATACTAATTTGCGATACCTGGTAAATTTTTCTGCATCTGAGATACATTTTTTTTATTTGTCGCGTTATCGGCCAATCAGAGACGGTTATTACAAACAATTGGTTGCTAGGTAATTCGATGTTGATACAACGGTGAACGACGCTATTAACATTAATTTAAACTTGCATGAATGATGATATTTCCGTCTATTGATGATGAAGATGATGATGAAGACTCGTAGAAAAAGTATTGTATACAATAGTGATATAATTAAGCATTTCACTCTCGTACCGTACTATTAGGCCACTCAGCAAAGCTTTGTGGCCTAAACATGGTACTCGACTGAAAAGCTTTGTATTATATCGCGATTGTATAAAATACTATTTGAGGTCATTCATAATGAACGACTTTTTATTATGGGACCAATGCTGAAATCTCAAAAAAAATTCCTGTTTCATACACTTCGACTGTCATGAAGCCGCTCATTTTTATGGAACCCATAAAATAATCCCATAAAATAAATAGTTCATTATAAATAAATAATAATAATAAATAAACATTAGACGGTCGGTGAAGGAGCGCTTTTTCAGTCGGCTCACAAAAGTCCTTAACAGTCTTTTGTCAGGAGGCAACAAAGTGCGCGCCTTTAACGCCTGGGTAATGCCTCTACTCACATACTCCTTTGGCATACTAAGGTGGACCCAGACTGAACTGGACGCCCTGGATCGGAGGGTCCGCTCACTGCTTACCACACACCGTATGTTACACCCGCGCTCGTCTGTTATGAGATTGTACATCCCACGGAAGTGCGGAGGTCGAGGCTTCCTAAACGCCAAAGATCTTCACAACCGTGAGGTGTACAATCTCAGGAATTACTTCCTTAACAACGAGTGTGGGATGCATCGTGATGTGGTGGCAGTGGACGGAAACCTCACGCCGCTCTCCTTGGCGAAACAGAACTGGCGCAAACCTGTGGTACTAAGTACTGCGGACCGCAAGGCGGTATGGGAGAACAAGCGTGTAGCTACACGGGCGGTTCTACAAGGCCCTCACGGGACCCGATGTAGATCTGCTCGCATCGGTGAACTGGTTACGATTCGGGGACCTCTTCGGAGAAACCGAGGGTATTGCCTGTGCAATTGCGGACGAAGTTATGATGACGAACAACTACCGGAAATATATCCTGAAGGACGGTACGGTCGACATTTGTCGGGCATGCCGCCGTCCCGGAGAGTCACTCAGGCATATCATTTCCGGTTGTTCCCATCTAGCTAACGGCGAGTACTTGCACAGACATAATCTCGTAGCCAGGATCATTCACCAGCAACTTGCTCTTCAATACGGCCTTGTGGACCGCGAAGTACCGTACTACAAGTACTTACCTGCGCCAGTTCTCGAAAATGGTCGTGCCACGCTCTATTGGGATCGATCTATTATCACTGACAGGACTATTGTAGCCAATAAGCCTGACATTGTGATAATAGATCGACTGCAACGCCGGGCAGTGCTCGTTGACATCACCATCCCCCATGATGAGAATCTCGTGAAAGCCGAGAAGGACAAGTCCAGTAAGTACCTAGACTTGGCTCACGAGATAACCGCCATGTGGGATGTTGAATCAACGATCATTGTTCCGATAGTCGTTTCAGGGAACGGTCTCATAGCGAAGAGTCTCGACCAACATCTTAAGAGACTCTCGCTAGGTGGCTGGATCAAGGGCCAGATGCAGAAGGCGGTGATCTTGGACACAGCGCGGATAGTCCGACGGTTCCTCTCTCTGCAGCCCTAACCACCGGCAGCTTGGGCCCTGCCCCGCTGCTGGCGGCACCCTAGGTTAGGTTTTTTATAATGTGTTTATATATTTTGTATTGTTTTGTATGTGGTTTTGTATTTTACTTTTATAACCATATTATAAAACCTAGCCTAAGAATTAAAATGAATAAAGAGGAAAAATAAATATTATAGGACATTCTTACACAGATTGGCTGGGGCCCACGGTAAGCTCAAGAAGGCTTGTGTTGTGGGTACTCAGACAACGATATATATAATATATAAATACTTATATACATAGAAAACATCCATGACTCAGGAACAAATATCTGTGCTCATCACATAAATAAATGCCCTTACCGGGATTCGAAGCCGGGACCGCAGCGCAGCAGGCAGGGTCACTACCGTCTGCGCCAGACCGGTCGTCCCAAAAGTATTTGTATACGAACATCGTTAATAACGCAGTAAGCGCCATTGACATTAAGGTCCAGATAACGTCACATATAGATATTGGTTTACCTAAATAATGATTTAAATACGTCAGCAATTCTCAAAATCCTCATTCTCAAAAAGTTAATCAATACATAAATTATGGCTAATTACTTACTCGCCGTTCGAGTAAATACTCGTCGTTCTTCTTATTCGTCGTATTTATGTTATAATGATAATAAAATATATATAAAATAAAAGTGATTCAAAGTCAGATCAAAGATTTGCTCCCCGTGATTTACGGTTTATTTTATGTGACATCTGGGGTAAGAGATACCTTTATGAGCCGGGTTATGATGAGGGTACAATTAAACTTTCATAAATTAAATATGTGGGTTTCCAACAGTAAAGGTTCCAGCTTTAATGGATCAACAATAAGGACCATTTTGTCAAAATGCCTGTTGGAATTTCATTTTTAGGGTTCCGTAGTCAACTAGGAACCCTTATAGTTTCGCCATGTCTGTCTGTCCGTCCGTCCGTCCGTCCGTCCGTCCGTCCGTCCGTCCGCGGATAATCTCAGTAACCGTTAGCACTAGAAAGCTGAAATTTGGTACCAATATGTATATCAGTCACGCCGACAAAGTGCAAAAATAAAAAATGGAAAAAAATGTTTTATTAGGGTACCCCCCCTACATGTAAAGTGGGGGCTGAAATTTTTTTTCATTCCAACCCTAACGTGTGATATATTGTTGGATAGGTATTTAAAAATGAATAAGGGTTTACTAAGATCGTTTTTTGATAATATTTATATTTTCGGAAATAATCGCTCCTAAAGGAAAAAAAAGTGCGTCCCCCCCCTCTAACTTTTGAACCATATGAATAAAAAATATGAAAAAAATCACAAAAGTAGAACATTATAAATACTTTCTAGGAAAATTGTTTTGAACTTGATCGGTTCAGTAGTTTTTGAGAAAAATACGGAAAACTACGGAACCCTACACTGAGCGTGGCCCGACACGCTCTTGGCCGGTTTTTTTTTTATGAGATAGGAGGAAAACGAGCAGGCAGGTCGCCTGATGGTAAGCGATCACCGCCGCCCATGGACAGCCGAAACACCAGAGGTGTAGGAGGTGCGTTGCCGGCCTTTAAGATGGGTGTACGCTCTTTTCTTGAAGATTTGAAGGTCGTATCGGTCCGGAAATACCGCAGGCGACAATTCATTCCACAGTTTAGCTGTGCGGGGCAGGAAGTTTCTGGAGAAACGCACAGTTGAGGACAGCCAGCCATCTAACGCCGTGGCTTGCGTGGGCGACGGTCGCGCGATGGTTGCGCGACGGCGATGCGACGCATACGAAATCAGACCTTATCGATATGGAAGTATGTGACGCGACGGCGACGGTCGCGCGACCGTCGCCCACGCAAGACACGGCGTAAGTGGTGGCGATGGAAATGTTGTCGCGTAGGGCGATGGCGGAAAGATAGGATCGAAAAGGAGAGTAGGATTATGCATAGGATCTTAGGGCACTTGAGATATAATGAGCCTTTTGTGCTGTATAGTCTCATATTGTTGTGCGTTTGCTTGTCAGTATTTTAAGGTGGGTACATTTTTATCTGACTTCCATTTCAAAAAAGAAAAGTTTCTGGATGTGTCATCCAAGGCATTTAAGGATTATCTTCTTCTACGCCTCTATATCGTCCAAAATCTCAATACACCTTCTAATCTTACTTAATAGTTACATACCTTTACCAAATTGCTTTATTTATTATAATTAATTAGCTAACTAAAGTATGAGCAGGATCCCTTACATAGGTACTGAATACCTACTATTTAGGCGATCCTCATCAATATACATTGACCTGTATGTTTTAAATAATTTAACATTTTAATTTTTTCACATGTGATCGTCATTTTTTTTCACGGTGTATTCATCTTTTTCGTTAATATTCTCCCACCCAACGACGTGTTACTTCCCTCCACATTCATTCATAACACCTTTCTCGAGCCTTTTCTTCGCATCACATGCCCCAACCAGACCTCGGACACTGGCAATCAAATATATGAAAGAGGCGCGTTCCTAGCACACGTTCTAAGCTGGTGTAGGTAGTACTATGGTTGTATGAGTGAAATATGACAGGTCGACTGTTCGCGTTTTTGACAGGCGGTAACTGTATGGTAACCGAGAGGGGGTGGTCAGCACTTTTAGCAGGGAGCGGGAGTGGCCATACTGTACGATAGTACTCTTTATTATATTGTGCCCCTACCAGGCTAAGGTCGCTCTAACTTATAATCAGCCTCTTAAGAAAAGTCCGCAATTACGAACTCGAGTGACGCCACGTGCGAACTAACAATGTAACGTAATCCGAGCTGAAACGTGCCCTGTGGTAATTCCACCAATTACTGTGCTTAGGAACTTACAAGATTAAGCCTGTTTGGTCTTATGTTTAGGAGTCGTCGAGTCAAGTCAAGAAAAACAGCCCAGAATGGGAACAAAAATGACAATGCTCAAGTGTCAATATCACTGTGGTGAAATAACCCCTGGTCTCAATTTAACACAGAGAATTTGCCAGTAACAATGTGCTTACGGGTCAAAAAGATACTTACTTACCTATATTTTTTAATTGTGCAATAAATTTCAAATAAATAAATTTAACTTACGCGTGCATAATTCTGAGAGAAATTTGCATTGTGAATTTAACAAGTTCGACTTGTTGCGGTTTATCCGTTTGAATCAGCCAAACGTATGTTTAAAACAATATGTGTCAGGTTGTTTTTATAAAATCGACTTGTTGATTCAAATATATTGCCGATTCAAATGACAAGTAGCTTGTTGTTTGAACCAAAAAGCACATAGGCGCTATTTTAACCAAAAAAACTTGTTGAACGAACATGAAAACTGGTTGTATTTTCTCTCAGTGCACTATGTATTTTTTTTTCTAAATTCTTCGTCGTAAAAAGTCGTGCCACTTAGCTGGCAACCCGTTACTTCCCAACCTTTTTTCTACAATTAAAATCAAAATCATATCACTAACGCACTTTACAATTACAGCCACTTTGAAGCCCTCCTAATTGAATTCAACAGCGAACTCCAACGGAGCATCGAAAATTGTTCAATTAAATTTTCCAACCTCGTATCTCCCAACTTACATTCGAAACCTGGACTTAATACGCAACATCGTAAAGTTGCTCTTAGAGAGTTGTAGTACCAGTGAAGTGAATTCAGCCGGCGTAGCCAAAATGACAATCGTTGACGCTAGACGCCGATCGAAACGAAGTCTGGCTCTGTCACGCCAATGCGGAACAGCGCTAGAGGTAGGGGGCAAAGTTATTGTTTACCCGCACGTCCAATATTGACACCCGAGCAAGTGAAAGATTCCAATATTCAGATTTTGAATGTGGAATCCTGGGGTTCCCTCTATTTGACATACCTTAAATTTTCCGAAACGATTTTCGCATAACAGATTTCGCATAATCGGTTTTCGACGAATGTTAATTTGGCAGAATGTTTTTTGCCATAATCTAAAATAATACGAATATTATTTTGTCCGAAAATAAGTTCGCATACTGCTATTTACGCCTATTGTGTTTATACATAAAATTTATTCGCATAATTGTGTTTGTCATATTTCTTAAAATCAGAATAACCACCCATACAAAAAGTTGTCAGGAGAGTCGGTTAGGTTAGAACTGCGACCTCAACAAATACAACATTTTGTCAAAAATGTCGGTTAGGTTAGGTTAAAACTGCAACATCAATATAGTAGTATTACTTGTGATAAAAATTCAGCAATAATTTACGCATAAAAACTATTCGGCGGATGACCTTTATGCACGAAATATATTCGGACAAACAAACATATGCCTAGACAAATTATGCGTAATTATACTATGCGATAAGTGCCATAACCGATTATGCGAAAGGTGAATTATGCCAATATAGATTATGCCAAAAAAAATCTTCATTGTAAAATTATGCCAAAACAAGGGACACCGGAATCCTGAGCGATGCGAGGGCTTCAAGGAACGTGGGTTAAGCAAATTTTGCCTCCGACTGAAACATACAATTTCTTACCATATCGACATGAGGAAAATATTAACTGTAAAACATCAAACTAATCACATTCATATTTTTTTATACATTTAATATTCAAAGTTTTGGGCATCAATTTATAATAAAATTTGTATGAAATTATTTAGCACTCTTTTGCAATTTCGCTATCCGTTTCCGAAGAATTAAAAGAGTTTTTACCAATTAAGGCTAGAACGCATTAAGTGGCTAGCCGCGTGCTAAAAATATATAATGCTAATTGGCCATTTTTTTTTCCAATATTGTCTACCCCATTTTTTTGTAACATAGGTATTTTGTACGCGATTCATACTCAGAATCACGAGGTCTTTCGATCCTGATAGGAGAAAAAAAATGTCCCAAAGATATACATTTTTCAAAACGTTCCATTCCGTTACGGCCATACAAAATGTATGAAAAAATGGTAACGGAATGGGAAAAAACCTTGAGACACTTTTTTTTCCTATTAGGATTAAAAGAGCTCGCGATTCTGAGGGGAAACCACATAAAAATTTCCAAATCCAATCACAAAAAAAAAAGTGGGGTGGACAGCTTTGAAAAAAATGGCCCATACCTACCTAGTGGTGAAAACGATATTTAATTATCGTTAGCGCTCGTGCGTTTGGCTACGTACCCTGAAGCTAGGAAACCGCGTTATATCACTGTATGTTCACGTCTGGCCAATTCCGCTTTGCACTTTGAGCAATTCCCTTTGTTGTAGAGGGTCTACGCGTACCTTCTACGACGTAGGCCTTCGTAGAGGTTACTGCGAATCAACATATATGATGGAAATATATGGGCTTGTTGGTGTAGTAGTATATATTTTTAGACGCAACTATTTTGTAAATAAACCTAGTAAACAAACAGTTTTATGTGGAGTTTTCAGAAATTGTACAGCAAGGTTTATTTTGGTGTAAATGGAGCAGTTGAATTTATGAAAAGAAAAAGAAAGAGAAAGAAAGTCTACAATAGTCTGTTTTTTTTTAATTTAAGTTTCATGATGCATTGGATTTATCTGTAATGTCATTGAAATATGTTTTCAAATAAATAAATAAATAAACAAATGTACAGCGACATCTGTGGGCAAATAAGTTACTATTTTTTAAATCATCATCATAGTTCTTAAACTCACCAGACTCATATGTCTGCAGAGACAATTTTTCTATCACTTAACAATCAGAATTGAGATTCCACACAGACAATTTGTATACAGAGTTCATGTAACTAGAGTTAAAACGATAAGCATAACTTTTTTCTCATTTGTTATCGCTTGACATTTTATTTTATATAATTTATTGATCAAGCACTACACTGAGAGAAATTTGCATTATGAATTTAACAAGTTCGACTTGTTGCGGTTTATCCGTTTGAATCAGCCAAACGTATGTTTAAAACAATATGTGTCAGGTTGTTTTTATAAAATCGACTTGTTGATTCAAATATTGGGTTGGTAAGAAAGTAATGAGCGAATCATAACCAATATTGTAATTTTTATTTAATTTATTATTTTAATCATTTATCAAAAATATAACGGCCTTCGTTATCTACTACTTGTCTCCATCGTTCTGGTAAAGAATGAATAGCATCGGCGAAGAAGTTCTTAGGTTTAGATTCAAAAAACTCAGCTATGTACTGTCGTAGATGGGCTTGATCATCGAACTTTTTTTCATTCAAGGCATTGCTTAGCGATCTGAACAATGCGTAATCCGTAGGTGCCAAGTCTGGAGAGTACGGTGGATGAGGTATCACTTTCCAACCTAGCTCCAATAGCTTTAGCCGAGTCACTTTTGCAATGTGTGGGCGAGCATTGTCGTGTAAGAAAAAAACTTTAGCGTGCTGTGAACGATTCTGACAGATTTTTTGGTTTAAATTTTCAAGCTGATTACAGTATACTGATGCGGTAACAGTCATTCCACTTGGTAGGAGTTCCCAGTGAATAATACCATGAATATCCCACCAAACGGACAGCATAACTTTTTTCGGGTGAGGCTCTGTTTTTGGTGCCTCTATTCCTTTTTCGTTTGGAGCTAGCCACTGACGTTTGCGTGTGTGATTTATATATAAGACCCATTTTTCATCTCCAGTGATAAAATGGTCCAACCAGTTGAATGTGCGGCGAAAAGACAGAAGTTGTATGCAGATAGCGGCACGGCGGTTTAATTGATCTCTATCAAGTTCGTGCGGTATTCAAACACTGTATTTGTAGTTTTTTCCCAACTCGTGTAAATGTGTTTCTATGGTGACATGAGAGCAGCCTAACTCGGTAGCAAGAGTACGACTCGTTAGCCTCGGATCTCCTTCAATTAAGGTTTTTAATTTGGCTACATCAATCTTCACCGGTCGACCAGACTTAGGTTGATCTGATAATGAAAAGTCGCCACTACGAAACCGCTGGAACCATCGTTTCGCCGTGGCCTCAGACACAACTTCAGGAGCAACACGCTGACATATATTACGCACTGCTTCGGCGGTTGAATGGCCAGACTGAAATTCATATAGTAAGCAATGCCTTACATGCACTTTTAATTCGTCCATTTTCTTCCTTATATTAGCTCGCCGACAGATAGTAAATGACTGACGAGAAACTGTGCGACTCGCCCTTTATATACTTTCGACCATAGAAGATTCTAGAACTCTCTCAAAAATTTTATGTGGAATTCAATCGATCGCTCATTACTTTCTTACCAACCCAATATATTGCCGATTCAAATGACAAGTAGCTTGTTGTTTGAACCAAAGAGCACGTAGGCGCACGTATTTTAACCAAAAAACTTGTTGAACAAATATGAAAACTGGTTGTATTTTCTCTCAGTGTAATAATTGTGAGTTTTCAAAGCCATATCCATCCATAAAAATAAAACGGTCGCAAATCGTTAAATCTTTGGTAACATGGTCCCGCGCAAAAGTGTCAAACTTGATAAGCCACCAGCAAATTTATTCACAAAGTGGACAGGAGCGGCACGAGCCTTGGGCCACTATCGTCCATTACCGTTAGCTCAGTGACAAAAGGGCTTAAGAGGTTACATTTGTATTGACAGATAAGCCCTTTTGAGTAATATTTTGGAGGGCTGCGAATGATGTTTGAGGTAAAAATATGCGTTGCATTATACTAAAGAGGAGTTTATGATGTTGACAAAGAAACTGTTTCTGTTGGCATGTAAAATTATCAAGGTTAAATAGCTTGATATAGTTATGGTTATATTTATTTATTTATTTAATCAAACAGTCACACAGCAGTACAGTACAGTTTACACTAAGACACTGTGAAACGACAAAATACAAAAGACACAAACAATAAATAATACAAAAATAATACAAATATCAACATTAGATTTGGGCGACGACGTAACAGCATAGCTCCGTTGCGTCGTCTGATTCAGTGTAGGATTCGGCAGGTTTATTTAATTTTATTTTTATTTATTTAAGGGATGACAAACAACTGTACAAGGGGTATTACAACTGTTACAGTAGGTGTTATTATATGTACTTATACAATCAACAACATTATTCACAAAGTACTATGCAACTGCTGAAAGCAGGTTGCCCCGGAACCGCCGGAATACCACACCCTTCGGCCAGAAGTCTGCACACGCGATGGTGTCCTGCGGCGTGCGCGGCACGCGCACAACAAATGAAGTGAAGTGCACGTAGTGTCGTGACTGCAGCTGGTGCACCTTCAGCGTATATTGACTTTAGAAATTCTAGTTAAGCAGTAAACGGCGATAAAGAATGACAATTAACGTCACATAAGCCAGAAAGAGACAACGCTCTACGAAGACGAAAAACCGATGTGCAATCATTATCGCCGGTTACTGGCACTGGCACTGGTACATCTGGAATCAGTATAGAAGAAGGATTACAAAGAAAAACTCTCAAATTTAGTCTATGCATCAGGAAGAAAACGATCTGTAGTAGAAATACCTTCTTCGCCAGAATCACTTTCAATACCAAACATATTTCCGATAAACCTCATTTTACATCGCTGCTGCAAACTCAGCGACACAAACATCTAAATCTGTCAACAATATCGGACGGACAAACAGATCTACAAACAAAGTAGTTAATCCGGGTTCGAGTCAATGGCAGCGCCGGGGTAATGCCTGTCTCGTGACCTCACTATATTGGATCACATGTGTCCAAGAAAGTCATCATTCCTCGCTCGGATCGCTCGGAGAGCAAGTGAGTTGCTTAGACTACTTGATCACAGCATAATAAAGAGTACTATCGTACAGTATGGCCACCCCATGCTTCCTGCTGAAAGTACCGCCCACCCGCTCTCGGTTACCTCACAATTACCGCCTCTCAAGAACGCGACAAGTCGACCAGTCATATCTCACTCACACAGAACACCCCACTAGAAGCCTATTGCAAGCGATATTGTTCGAGACGCAAATCACCAATCCTTGCGGGGTGAGGCGGGCGCGCACGGTGCTGCCATTGGTCGTTTCAAATAATGGCGCGCCTTTACAATTAGCAGTAGGGATGGGAATGGGACATGTCTATTATAAACAATGGTACCGGTACCAGTACTGTGATGAATTTGTTTTGCAACAAATTATAATATTATAATTAAATTATAATAAGGCCTAGTTACCCTTCGGGTTGGAAGGTCAGATGGCAGTCGCTTTCATAAAACTAGTGCCTACGCCAAATCTTGGGATTAGTTTCCAAAGCGGACCCCAGGCTCCCATGAGCCGTGGCGAATGCCGATGCCGGGATAACGCAAGGAGGATGATGATTGTGATAGCACCTCAATAAAAATCATTCTAGTAACAAATAACTAAACTGTGCATTTTTACTTACGTTTACTAAGTTAAATTACCAACTAAATATTCTAAACTAATCAATCAACTAAATAACACTACAGACTCTACAGATTATAGATAATTATTCACAATTACAAATCTGCTTTCTTTTATATTTCATAAAATGGTAGCACATGGTACGAACGGCAGTACGAAGTTCCCGCAACAGACATAAACTTACATGGCCCCATCCCTAGTCGTTTACGTGAAAGGGATAGCATATCGCATTGTTAACTAGGCAAAAAGGGATGGACGCGCCTCGGCGCCGCTCAGTACAACCATATTGACCAGTATAAATGAACTCCGCGGATAATAAACAATATTCAACAAAATAATTAATTTGACTTAACTGTGGAATGTTATTCCATCTTTTTTAGGGTTCCGTAGCCAAAATGGCAAAAACGGAACCCTTATAGTTTCGTCATGTCCGTCTGTCCGTCTGTCCGTCTGTCCGTCTGTCCGTCTGTCACAGCCGATTTACTCGGAAACTATAAGTACTACAGTGATGAAATTTGATGGGAATATGTGTTGTATGAACCGCTACAAAATTATGACACTAAATAGTAAAAAAAAAAAGAATTGGGGTGGGGCCCCCCATACATGTAACTGAGGGATGAAAATTTTTTTTTTCGATGTACATACCCGTGTGGGGTATCAATGGAAAGGTCTTTTAAAATGATATAAAGTTTTCTAAAAAACATTTTTCTTAAAGTGAACGGTTTTTGAGATATCAGCTCTCAAAGTCGTAAAAAGTATGTCCCCCCCCTCTATTTTTATAACTACGGGGTATAAAATTCTAAAAAAAATAGAGGTGATGCATGCTAATTAACTCTTTCAACGATTTTTGGTTTGATCAAAGTATCTCTTATAGTTTTTGAGATAGGTTGATTTAACTGTAATTTTGGCAGGTGTATAAATTGACATAATAAGTTTATTATATTTGCTGCTACGGAACCCTTTGTGCGCGAGCCCGACTCGCACTTGGCCGGTTTTATATGTAGAAGTGTTAGAAGACTTGCCACACCACTTTATGCTGCAAGAGACCATTGTTTGCAACCAAATTTGATTATTTAAGATTTTTTCCCGAGCGGACACGAACACTGTTAACGGGTCGTATACTCGTATGCTTGGTGACCGCGAGTCGCCCTGTAAGGGCCGTCTTGTTGTATTGGTCTGTGCTCACTCATAAGCATGGTACGCATTTACCTACACGACATTTACACCCTTAGACTGTGCGCAGGAACGCGCTTCTTTCAATATGAGCGTCATTGAACGAGGTGCGCCAAGAATGCCTGTCGCGTGACCTCACTATATGGGATCACATGTGTCCAAGAAAGCCTTGCGATTGGTCAGAGAGAACAAGTGGGTTTTCTTAGACTGCTTGTGTCATTATAGGACAAATTAAAACTTTAATCTTGTTTTAATAGTAATTTCACATTAAATATCACATGTACAGTCAACCAATTGGAACCCTAGGCCACTGTAGAAGTATGTCACAGTAACGTTATCAGATTGTAAGAAATCTCTAACTGCTTGTTATTTTGACATGGTTGTACAGTGGCCTGGGGGGATTCCAATTGGTTGACTGTACATTAGACGTGGCGAAAATCATGCACAGCTGGATCCAACCTGATAAATGAAACCTTCGATCTCTATAATGTATCTTAGGTGAGCGACGCTGATGAACTATCAAAGACAGCTGTCGCGCGACCATAGAAACGGCCATAATATGCTCTCTTCTTTGCTCAAAATTGAACATACAGACAAATCAACCCAGTAATTAGGTTTAATAGCTACATTTAAATTCCAAAAGCTATATTTTTCTGTTCTAAGTTCCAGACGTTTAGTTTAGATTAATGAAAGTGCGTTATTTGATAACAGTTGTTACCAATGACAAAACTTGAAATCTTGCATATTTAACTTATTTTCTCACGCCAATACAAACGAAAATGTTTCTGTGAGAAAATAAGATGCCAGCGAGCTTAGTGCAGTAAAACTGACTTGAAATCAATACAATATTTTCAAAGTTCAACCTTTTGTTAGAGGCTCTCAGACAGCACTCGTTCCAGCTATAATGCACGGCCAATAGTCACCAACAAAGGCCTTAGCAGACGAGACAAAATACCAAACATTTCAGAAATAAGGATAGGGCAATACATATGAGTTCAACTAAAAACTCTGATGCGCCTTGATCAAATGCTACGCGCGTTCGATAGACTACACGCTCACGCCATTCGTGGTGCCCATTTTTGGCGTCTATATGCCACGTCTTTACAGATATATTATATAAATCAATGACTACTTATTTTTAGGGTCACCAATGTGCTTGACTAAATACGAATCCCGTTACGAACCTGTCGTTTTCTTATTATTGTGGATTTTATAATTGTATGGGTTACGGTCACCTTTTGAGCACAGCCTAAGAACTATTATTTTAATATTGTCTTCGGTTACCGCGATAGTTACTCATGAAATAAAACTATGGAAATGGATTACATCGCGTGTCACCCGTTGACCACAAACGCTGTAAAGTGTTATTAACACAGATATTGTTTTTTTTAAGATATAATTTTAACATTTGTTTTTCAATTTCTACTACTATGGATAGTGTCTATTAAGACCTGTGATTAAGACGATACGGTAGGGGTCAATTCTCCATACAAACGCTCTCCACTATTTCCTCCCTAGTTTTTGAAGATAGAGCAATGATTTTTTCAACACAGATTGTTATTATTTTTATCTGTGTCGGACCGTTTTGATTTTTTTGATATTCTGCTTTTTAAAGACTGTAGAGCCAATCAAAAATTTCCGAAAACGGCCTTTTTCATTGTTGCGCAAAAAAAGGTGTGATACTCAAGATTGGTAACAATTAACCAAAAAAGCTAAACGGTCCGACATAGACTATTTCATTGATCAGATCAGATTCTCAAATTTCGTTCCGATTGATTAAGTTTTGAAGGAGGAAAGAGTCAAGAGCGGAACCTCGATTTTAAAGATTTTTTTGAAATATCTTTTGACTGAGTTGTTCTTAATGGACAATTTTTTTTCGTTAAATCTAATTAATAACACTTGTATATTTAACTAAAATTCCCAAGTTGAAAGGGGGGCTCCTTTCCATTTTAGCATTTTCGCTACCGTATCCTCTTAAATAAATATATTTGTTTTTTATAATTGTAAACTAATATTTATAGTGATTATTGTGACAAACTATACATTTTTTTAAAGTTTTATATACTCCACAAAAATAGTAATACCTACCTATTAAATTCTGACCAATACTCGAATATAAATTTTCCAAAGAATGATTTATAGATGATGGACGATATTGAATCGTCTAGATTTTCCCAATATTTCTCAATATTACTAGATTTTCCCAACTCATAATTGTCCTTCTACCGTCATTGTGGCGGCACGCGCCACGCGCCCTTTTGTCACTGGTAGTGGATGCACTTGTAAGAGCCGAGATAGGGCATATAGAGGCTATTGTTACGGATCTGAAGCTAAGGATAGATAAGTGAGCCTTTTTGCTACACTGAAAAGAAATTTGCATTGTGAATTTAACAAGTTCTACTTGTTGCGGTTTATCCGTTTGAATCAGCCAAACGTATGTTTAAAACAATATGTGTCAGGTTGTTTTTATAAAATCGACTTGTTGATTCAAATATATTGCCGATTCAAATGACAAGTAGCTTGTTGTTTGAACCAAAGAGCACGTAGGCGCTATTTTAACTAAAAAACTTGTTGAACGAACATGAAAACTGGTTGTATTTTCTCTCAGTGTAGTGTTTAACGTTGATGAAGGGATCTTAACCTTTCGTATGCGCCTGTCAAACATCAATTATTAATGTTAGTTGAAATTATATGGAGCAGATCTGCTACTATATGAGAGGTTAAGGACGTATCAAAATCTTAATATGTATCAAAATCTGAGTTTGACTCGTGGGTTTAAAATTATATACTCCAGTCGCTGTCAATCGTCATATTTTTTTAGTGATTAACATACGGCGGTATAAAAATTTTGAACATACGTATTGAGTATTGTTAAATACCATCCCAATGATTTTCCCAGATTCGATTTATCTACTTTTGACACGGATAGTATCGCAGTGACATCATATATTATATGCGTACTTTACCCGAGACTTTTTATCGAAAACCATAATTATTGTGCTGACAATTTATTTAAGTTTTTGTTCATCCACTAGAGCTTTTACAAAATGGAAGGCTTTTTAATTCGATAGCAAAGTTTTGTCAACAGCGTTCCAGGGGTTAATTGTTTATCTACATGTTTAACCAACTCGTTCGACTTATTACGCAATGCTAATATCAGTATTCGCAAGAGAGCACTAAACTAACAGCAAACGACTAATAAAATATTTGCAGGCCAGTAACATTACTCCCTGAACACTGTATCGGTCTAGTGCCCAAATTGGGTGCTGAGTTTACGCCTTGTTAAGCTAAAGGCTGACGCTCGGTTCTGAATTAACAACTGGTTACGGGTTGCGATCCTATTTTGATATGAATTCGTTTCACAGATGTCATATACTAGACCATAGATCAAGCAAACGTATCTACTTAGCATGTCAAATGAACTCAGTAAAATACACTGAGTTGTCCGTCTTTAATCGCAGCTTGCAACTTTTGGGCGTTAAACATTAAAAATGCCTCATTACGTGATATTTTATTGCAAAAAAAAATATGAACACTCAAGGCCCTGACACATATTTAAAATCACAGGCAAGTAACAACTTCAGTACAAAATCTGAGACGCTCGGCCGCCATACAAATAGATGAACTTGTTTCTTCTATCTAAATCTAATCCCGTGGGTCGTTTGCTATCCACTCATTTTGGCAACCTTTGCAACCAGCATTGTGAATCGGGAACTTAGGTTTTAGAACCCAGAACATTTTTAGACACCTTACTTTTTTTTTTTATACTACGTCGGTGGCAAACAAGTATACGGCCCGCCTGATGTAAAGCGGTCACCGTAACCTATGGACGCCTGCAACTCAAACAGTGTCACATGCGCGTTGCCACCCCATTAGAAACTTGTACATTCCCTTTTGCTGTGTTAAGTACACAGCAAAAAGGTGTGTACAAGTTCCAAGGAGGGTTCGGGTTGCCGACGACTCAAAGGACAATAAACGGAACAAATTAGTTCCGTAAGTCCTCCCGTCATCAGCACACCGCACCCTCGTTGAGCTCTGGCAACCGCGACGACCCAAAGTGAGTCTTGGCCTCCAACACAAGAGCACGCCACTTTTTAGATACCTACTTTAATATAAATATTATTATAATATTTAATTTTTGTTTTCAACACAGTAATAGTACCGTTAAAACTCCCTGTTTTCCTTGCCGTTAATGTATATTTTAGTGTTAAATTTGCAGCTTTACAACAGTTAACTTTGATGTCCAAAGTGGGCTGTGTAGATTTTGTTGGATATTTTCAAAAGAAATAAGTCAATAAATTGTTGAATTGGAAACTTGTTGAAATGATTGCTTTGAATGGACCGCTCTGAGAGTTATTTACGAATACTAGTTTAACGGGAAATTGTGATTTGAATATCGAGGGGCGGCTCATCATCAAATCATTTTTATTGGAAGGATTAACATTATGATTATTTGCATGTTCTGAATTATTGGTAGTTTCCTCACTTGTTTCAATGTTAAACATTTACCTATCCTGTAACCACTTAGCGTAAAGGCGTGTGGCCTAGCCTAAGTGTTGTGTGGCATAGACGGTTAAGTACGGTGGAGTAATGAGCATCAATTTGTCGCTGGCTCGTTTGGGACATGCCGATTCAACTGCAGACGTTAATTATTATTTTTTATTTTTCTTTCTTAGTGTGATGGGCGATTTACCCTAGTCAAATTTGATGAAAAGTGAAGACAGAGTCTGAGGCACTGGTCCCATCGCGAGCTAGTAAGCTATGAGCTATCGGCTATAAAAACGAACAAAAGATAAGCACTCCCGTGTAAATAAAAGAGACACGGCGACATTGATAGCTCACCGCTGGGCGAGTCACTATAAACATCACCGTGTCTCTTTTATTTACACGGGAGAGATTATCTTTTGTTCGTTTTTATGATGTTTTTGACGACCGGTCTGGCTCAGTCGGTAGTGACCCTGCCTGCTAAGCCGCGGTCCTGGGTTCGAATCCCGGTAAGGGCATTTATTTGTGTGATGAGCACAGATATTTGTTCCTGAGTCATGGATGTTTTCTATGTATATAAGTATGTATTTATCTATTTAAGTATGTATATCGTCGCTTAGCACCCATATTACAAGCTTTGCTTAGTTTGGGGCTAAGTTGATCTGTGTAAGGTGTCCCCAATATTTATTAATTTATTTTTATTTATTTATAGCCGATAGCTAATAGTATACTAGCTCGCGCTGGGACCAGTGCCTAAGATGGAGCTCACTGATTCAGTAATAACCTATTCACTCTTCCTGTATAATGAATCAAATAATCTATATAGAGGTATAAGTAATTCAGCACAAAAATAACATCAAAACCGCAACTAGTTTTGATTTTTGAATAGAAATAATTAGTAAATCACCTGAACATAAAAAAAAACAATTATAGAGATCAAACACCGAATACAAAAGAGGTAAACTTGAAAAGAACAACACTCACATCACAGAGACTTTACTTACAAGAAACATTTCGGCAATACGGCAAGAAACCCTTATCCAGCCAGCGTCCTTCATTAACTCCGTTTGTTTAATAAAGATTTTCGGGCCAGACACTCGCTACTAAGGCACTGGTCCCACCAGCGAGTAAGCGATGAGCTATCAGAAGATAGTCGCGTGTAAATAAGAGACGTGATGAGAGCGCGAGCGAGTCATAGCAGGGGCGGCTCACTCCGCGATTCTATCGCCGCGCTACAAGTACATGCCGGGGGCCGCGAGTTCGTGGCCCATTCAGTGGTGACGACCTTCGAGCGGCGCAATAGAATTCAATGTCGACTGCTCGCGTTTGTTAATGTAGGTAAGAATTTAGACTGGCGGCATTTTGTGAATATCAAAAGAGTGAGCCTCCTGTACTTGTACTATTATATAATCTGTGGTTATAGTTCGTCGCCGAGCGATGCACTTTCTCTTTTCCTTACACGTTCGTTTCTGTCGCCGATAGCTCATCGCTTACTTGTTTTTTTTGGTGGGACCAGTGCCTAAATAACGAAAAGGATTAGTCGAATTATAGCAGATGATGAGGGCTTATGGCGCCGTCAGCTGTTTGGCTCGGACGCCATTTTGCTTAATGAGATTATGTGAATGTGTTAAATGGTGGTTATTTGACTTTCAAAAAAGTTACTATGGAATTAAAATATTGATCAAAGGAGTCTTGAGTTTTCTGTATGTGTGTGTATTAAGATATAAATTGATTAAATTACACTAGACTTAATGTATTAGGTGAAACCTTTACTGTTGTTGCCTTATTGAGTAAATACATGTCAGTTTCGTAATCAAAAATCAAATTACGAAAATGAACTAACTGGTCTTAAAGTTTACAACATCAAGCGGCGCTGCGTTTTGCCGTGAAAGACGGACAAACAAACAGACACACACACTTTCCCATTTATAATATTAGTATGAATGGATACCGGAGCTGATATGATTTAGCAGACAAGTATTTTAAAGCGTCAGCAACTTTGTAGAACCGTCTAAAACTATTGCCGCTTGATGTTGTAAACTTTAAGACCAGTTAGTTCATTTTCGTAATTTGATTTTTGATTACGAAACTGAACTACGTGACGTGATTTTTCATTTTGAATTGACGTGATTTTTCAAGTGGAGATAGTTGAAGGGATGAAGACTGACATAGGCTACTTTTTGTATCTTTCTAACGCGAGCGAAGCCGCGGGCAAATGCTAGTTGAAAATAAATTAAAGACAAGTTAATATATGCGGTCTTCATACCTGACTGTAGAGATATTTTTTACCAGCCACAGCAATATTTAAACAATATTACCAAAATCACTACATCACATAAATTGTCAGCTTATCAAAATCAAAGTACTCAATTTGCATACTCTGTGGCACCTAACGCGTCAGTAATGCTGGCAGGACCGATCAGGGTGGCTAGCCGAATGGCACAATCGCTCACGAAACGAAGCGCTAGTAATCGCTTTCGTTTGGCGTCGGAGAAATGCCATTCGGCTACGGGGCCAGCCGTACTAATTCGTCCGTAAAATGGAAATTCATGCAAAATGTAACGCGTCTGCGGTGGTAACTAATAGCGTGGTGCTAAATAACATATTGTGAGGAATTTACAATTTTACACGTAGATGGAGATTTCGATTAATGGAGATCCGTCAAAGACTACCTTTGGCATGGATTACGGATCAATGGGTCCTTACTGACACTAACATTTTTTCGCACATAGGTAAACATTTAATTAAGCGACTTTTTTATTGAATACACAAGAGAGATTAAATCACTCATTAAAAAGCATATAACCTAACCACAAAATTAAAATTTTGAAAAAGCCGCCGACATAGTGGACCCATTTTCATGAAACATAAGAACACTCCCGACTAACTCAGCTTTCGAACAAAAAAAACTAAATCTAAATCGGTTCATCCGTTCGGGAGCTACGATGCCACAGACAGACACACCACACGCACAGACAGACAGACAGACAGGCACGTCAAACTTATAACAACCAGTCGTTTTTGCGTCGGGGGTTAAAAACAAAACAAATGCATCAGAATAACCGCGCCCGTATAAGCTTCATTTTTTTCCTACCATAAAAAATAGCAGCACTTAGAAATCAATCACCATCGTGTGGCAACCCTGAGATAAAGGCTATAAATCTAACCTAAGCTCTATTTCATTAATAACCAGACTTAGGGGTGCCACTCTAGACAAATGAATGATATTAATTACATTACTAATATTAATTATATTCAAGGAAAATCTTGGGTATTCAAGGGAAAATATAATGCTTTATATCCCGAACGGGAAAATGAATACTGGAAATTTTAAGATCAATTTTATAGAGAGTTTTCGCATTTCTGACGTTATATGAATATAATTGTACCAAAAATACAGGCTGTTTCAATGAACGTAATACAAAACATGTTTTTCAAACTCGAATTACTACTGCGAAAACACTATGTTAGATCGCGTGTTGTTAAACTAGTCAAATAATCATTAATATCACTGTTTTCCTAAATGAGCATTTCTTTTTTTTCGCCACTTTTATGACATGTGATATTTTTGAAAAAAAAAGGTATTTCTACTCAGAATCACTAGCTTTTTCAATCTTAGTAGTTGAAAAAATTGTTCCGTACGATTTTTTCTTATTTTGTTACCATTTTCCGTACATGTTGTGTGGGGTAAAGAAGAGGAAAGTAACAAAAATGTATGGAAATTCTGGGATACTTTTTGTCTCCCAGTGAGATTGAAAGTACTCGTGATTTAATTTAATTACGTAGAATTTTAAGACTGAATACATGCATTATATTCTTCGTCGTTAATAAGCTGGAATCACTTTATTTGTATTACGTTTGTTGAAACACTCTGTATAACACAGACAAAACACATAACATAAAACTAGACAGTTAAGTCTAAAACTCATAATAGGTACAAGTACCTAAGCCCGAACAACTCGTTTTTGAAATAGCTTCATTACATCTTCTAAATATAGTTATAAAAGAAGAAACTGACGGACTGACTGACAGACTGACATATCAAAGCACAGCTGAACCGCAGGTCCTAGAGATTCCAAATTTGGCACGTAGGTTCCTATAAGATATAGAGGAACACTAAGAAAGCATTATTCAAAATTCACCTCCTAAGGGGGTGAAATGGGGGTTCAAAGTTCAACGTTTGAATAAGATTACTTTTAGCATGCGGGCAAAGCCGCGGAAAAAAGCTAGTTGATACAATATACTTCGTAATTATGTGACATGCAGGCACTAAAGATGGTGCCAGCACAGTGGTGTCATTCGCCGTTGTGCACTTTACGGCCCAGCCACGACATTGGTCTAAGCGCGACAGCGGTGAGCGGCAGCCATACGTGCGAATGAAAAGTCCCATCGCTGTGTCTCGCTCCAATGTATGGCCGCCGCTCAACGCTGTCGCGCTTAGACCAATGTCGTGGCTGAGCCGTAAAGCGAGCCAAGCGTGCAGTCTCTGCGACCAATCACGCGCGCGATACGTACTCATCAACCAATCGCATTGCAGCATTCTACCAAGCCGCATCAAACGAAAATATTCAGTCCAAATTATATAAATTACCTTACCCCTTTCAAATTTTTGCTCCATTATTTATTGGTAACGCGAGCCCTGAGATGGCTTATAACTTATGTCAGACCCATAATCTGATCCTTTGCTCTTAATAGAATATTTGTCTAGCTCAAATTTAGACAACCTTTATTGATATAGGATAACGCTTTCACAGGGCTATACGCCGTTATTTTTGTACGTGTCATGTGGGGGTTTCTAGTGTAAAAGGTAATAAATGGTTGGTAAATCTTAAGAAAACAGTATACCCTTAAATATTAAATATTAAGAATCTATTATCACCTGACCTGATAACTACTGGATGTTAGAACATAATTGGCGTCATAAGTATGAAGAACTTCTGGGTTAATATTTTAATAATATACATTTAGACAGGTAGTCGTATTTTTAAAGTTGTTCTGCTTTCGAAGTTATCCGAATCGGTACTAACTTCTAAAAATACACTGCACAACTCCAAAACTTCCTGAGATTTGTGGTACATTTTATAGAATGCACCGCTGAAAATAAAGCTAAATTATGTACTATTTTCAAGGAATATACAGCTTTTGTTAACTCCCGAAGCAAAAACGACGGGGTGTTATAAGTTTGACGTGTTTGTCTGTGTGTCTGTCTGTGGCATCGTAGCTCCCGAATGGATAAACCGATTTAGATTTAGTTTTTTTTGTTTGAAAGCTGAATTAGTCGGGAGTGTTCTTAGCCATGTTTCATGAAAATCGGTCCACTATGTCGCGGTCGTTTTTTTTTGTTAATTTTAATTTTGTGGTTATTTACTATTTGAATTAATTTGGTTTCGATGAGTTAAATACCCCCATAATTTTACAATTAGTCCTGCGGTGATTGATTCTACTTTTATCTCGTATTTCCATGGTAAAAATTTAATTTATATATAAAAATTAACATAATGGAATAAAAAATACCGCAGTCTTTTAACCCTTGCAAAATTATAACCGCTTGAAATTGCTTCTGGTAATATTCAATTTCCTTGACCGGTCGGTACTTTATGGCAGTAATTTTTTTTTTTTTTTTTTTTTTAATTTATTGCTAAGTAAAAACAAAACACTTAAATCTTACAATAATTTCGCCAAACTGCGGAACAGTTTGTTGGCGAATGAAAAAACACCCGGACTTATATGTACTTACTACTAGCTTATCTAACTTAATTGCTTAATTGCTATGCACAGGCACCATGATAACGGGTCACCTTGCACGAATATTCCTTACAATGTGACCCATCAACACTGCCCCTGAGTGCATACGAAGTAGGTATATAACTAATGATATGCTTTCAACATTTGATTTTTAATTTTTTTCTTAAAAATATTTTTCTTCATGCAATCCTCTTCAGAGGGTAAGCCGTTCAATATACGCGGTATTAGATATTGCCTTGTTCTTCGGCCATAATAATTAGTGGCTTGTGGCTCGATATATTTCTTTCGTGTAGATTCTCTTAACAGCTAACAAATATTTAAGTTTGTCATGGACAGGTAATATATTGCACATTTGAAAAAGTTGATTATATTGTTTTTTACATTTTTCTTTAGTTTTCTTATCTACTAATATTTTTATAATTCTAAGTTGTAAGTTAAGAATCTTATCAAGTTGGGTCTTAAATGTACGACCGTATGCCACCAGTCCATAAGTTATCACAGAATCGGCTAGCGAGTGATACAGTGTAAATAAAACCGCCTTATTCACTATAGGCTTTAAGTTATTGAATTTACACAATATCGACCTTAGTTTTTTACACACTGACTCCACATGCAGATTCCAGTTTAAGCAACTATCGACATTTAGACCCAAGTACTTATAGTGAGTGACTATTTCTATAAACCCATTTTACCTGAGATTAGGTGCAAATCACGCAAGCCTGGCCAAGCAATTTTGCTGTTGTTAAATCAGACTCTCAGCTAGTAACTGCAATGTTGCAACTTGTATTTAGTTTTTAAATAAAATAAATATTGGGGACACCTTACACAGATCAATTTAGCCCCAAACTAAACAAAGCTTGTACTATGGGTGCTAAGCGACGATATACATACTTATTGGTAGTTAGATAACTTTTACCTACTTACAACAATTTAAATTTAAATTTTATACAGAATAATATTCAGCTCTTAATTTAATGCAAACACTTTTGCGTTAAACGTAACTTTCAACGTTACTTTTAAAAGTTCATATCGCGTAAGTAATATCATTGACTGTCATCACAGTTATGTTTGCAGTACATTGCTACTGAGAAATGCAGACCCAGCTATTATGCTGATATTAGTTCAATATGGCTATACCATTGTAATAACTTGAAAAATAAATATTTCATTTTCATTTATTTCATTTTCATTTTAATTTTAACCACAAAATTAAAATTTTCAAAAAACCGCCGACCGCGACATGGTAGACCGATTTTCACGAAGCATAGGCTGAGAACACTCCCGATTAACTCAGTTTTCAGACAAAAAAAAACTAAATCTAAATCGGTTCATCCGTTCGGTAGCTACGATGCCACAGACAGACACACACACAGACAGACAGACAGACAGACAACCAGACAGACAGACAGACAACCAGACAGACAGACAGACAACCAGACAGACAGATGGACAGACATACAGACAGACCGACAGACACGTCAAACTTATAACCCGTCGTTTTTGCGTCGGAGGTTAAAAACATACAAGTTCAATTTTGCCACGTCGAGCGCTACTCATAAGCAGGGCCCGTAACTTTCATGCCGATGACATAAATTTGACGTCACGCTGTATATAGGATGATTCAGAGTTTTATTTAATAATTAATCATTATTCATAAATCATTTTAATCATTACTTCAAAACTAATCTATTCATACGTGAAATAATTAATACCTACTTGATACTTGAAATTATTGTTTATTTTTTATGCATACATTTTACTAAACAGTTTTGTACCATATTTCAATAAATTATAAAACAAAACTTTTCGTTTCACGTATCGAGTAGGTATTAATTATTACACGTATGAATAGCTTACTTTTGAAGTCATTTGTAAACGATTAAATTGATTAATGAATAATTATTACAATAGAACTATTTGAATCATCCTATATGTAGCGTGACGTCAAATTGATGTCATCGGCATGAAAGTTACGGGCCCTACTCATAAGTATGTAATTAGTTCCCGCTCCACTTTTCAGTTTGCGTAGCCGAATGGACAAACGCTCACAAAACGCTCACGATAATATCTCTTTCGTAGCTATCTATCTCTATTGCTCTTGCGTATTAGTGCGACAGAGCCAGATTACATTTCTGCGGAGTTTCGGTGGCGTTTCGCGTCGCAGAAATGCCATTCGGCTACGGGACCTGCAGATACGCAATATCTGAAATCTATCAGAGAAGAGCTGAGTTGCAAACTTGTAATCCTCGATATTGGCAAGTGTGGCACGAGTGATGGTATAGAGAGATGAGTTTAATTATCAGTAGGCCTAGCACATGATGACCGCAAGAGTATGTCGCCGCGAGATAGATGACACGTCAAAAAATAACATCCATTCGAATATTACTCTGGGCATTTTTAGAATTCGTCAGTTCCAAATTTTGAAAATGCCCCTCTACAAACACTGTACACTTAATACCAACTCGAGACTAAATTAAACATTTTAAACAACTATTTAGTCGTATTTTATATTATAACCATAAACACAACATATATATAAAATAAATACTAAACCAAGCTAAAAGTATCCCATATGACATAAAATGTCACTTTCAATTTAAAATGTTAAAATATAAAATGTCATTTCGAAGCAACAAATTTTTCTGTTGCAGTTAAATTTGTCATCTCATAGTTAAAAATGCCGGGACTTTTAATTGGCTATTTCCTCGTTTCATATTTGAAAAAGGAGGCTAAAAATATAAAATCATTTCGTATTTCTATTTTAGGTAGGACGACGAAGAACGAGACATTTTTATTTAGTTCCTACTGTATCGATATTTTAAAAACGTTTGAAACTTGAAATGGTACTTGAAATTTCATAGCGCCCCTAGGAGAATTGTTTTTCTATAACTCCCGCTCCACCTGCGTGCAATAGGCTACTTGACCCTTTTTTAAAGTATGTCTTATGATTAAGTACTGTCCAATTAACCAAAATAAAATATTACCATATTTTATTATAAATTAAAAACAGCAAAAAATATTTTTAAAGTATACCTTTACGTAATCAGTCATGTTAATCTATAGATTATCTGTGCATCGCTCGAAAACAACATTTTCTGACTTTTAAGTATGAGACTAAAGCGATGACGCTACATGACAGGCCAAAATAAATAAAAAACTACATTTTAAATCGACGTAGTCATCATACACTTTTAATTATAGGGTTCCGTAGTCAACTAGGAACCCTTATAGTTTCGCCATGTCTGTCCGTCCGTCCGTCCGTCCGTCCGCGGATAATCTCAGTAACCGTAAGCACTAGAAAGCTGAAATTTGGTACCAATATGTATATCAATCACGCCAACAAAGTGCAAAAATAAAAAATAGAAAAAAATGTTTTATTAGGTACCCCCCTACATGTAAAGTGGGGCTGATTTTTTTTTTCATTCCAACCCCAACGTGTGATATATTGTTGGATAGGTATTTAAAAATGAATAAGGGTTTACTAAGATTGTTTTTTGATATTATTAACAGTTTCGGAAATAATCGCTCCTAAATGAAAAAAAGTGCGTCCCCCACCCCTCTAACTTTTGAACCATATATTTAAAAATTATGAAAAAAATCACAAAAGTAGAACTTTATAAAGACTTACTAGGAAAATTGTTTTGAACTTGATAGGTTTAGTAGTTTTTGAGAAAAATAAGGAAAACTACGGAACCCTACACTGAGCGTGGCCCGACACGCTCTTGGCCGGTTTTTTTAAAGTATGTTTTATGATTAAGTACTGTCCAATTAACCAAAATAAAATATTACCATATTTTATTATGAATTAAAAACAGCAAAAATTTTTTTTTTCTACTCATCGACTGTAATCTGTCAATTAGGACACCACAGAATAAACTATAAGTGCTAACTTTTCAGTGTTGGATACTCTATGGCACTCTGGCAGTTCAACTCAACTATTTATAATAATCTCATTATAGTTTACTTTTAGTTAACTGTAATAATTTCAAAAATAGAACATCATACAATTTCTATACTATTCAATTCAATTCAATTCAAATCTTTATTGCGATCATGTTCATTTTATACAGGTGTTAGGTAGTAATATAGTTGGTACATGATACCCTGATAGGGCACAGCAAAATACTAATTTGCGATACCTGGCAAATTTATCGACATCTGAAACACATTTTTTTTATCTGTCGCGTTATCGGCCAATCAGAGACGGTTATTACAAATAATTAAATTGGTTGCTAGGTAACTCGATGTTGATACAACGGTGAACGACGCGACGCTATTAACATTAATTTTAACTTGCATGAATGATGATATTTCCGTCCATTGATGATGAAGATGATAACTCGTAGAAAAAGTATTGTATACAATAGTGATATAATTAAGCTTCTCACTCTCGTACCGTACTATTAGGCCACTCAGCAAAGCTTCGTGGCCTAAACTCGACTGAAAAGCTTTGTATTATATCACGATTGTATAAAATACTATTAAAGTATACCTTTACGTAATCAGGCGAAAACAACACAGTCATGTTAATCTATAGATTATCTGTGCATCAGGTCATTCTACTCGAAAACAACATTTTCTGACTTTTAAGTATGAGACAAAGTTAATTATGTCAGTGATCGTTTTGACATGAAGTAAGATTCCTATTCGATGACGTCACTACATCGTTGACAGCGTTTTCGGTGGCCAAAATAAATAAAAAATTACACACATTTTAAATCGAAAATACGTAGTTATCATACACTTTTAATACCCAAAATCTGTAAATATTGTTTTTTTATGTGAAATTCCTACTACAGAAGACAATCATTTATTGTGACAAATTCGATATGAGACTAGTAAGTACCCTATTGCACTTTTACTGCGCTCTAGGGTCATGAAAACGTCATTCGATATGTCACAGGACCCATTATTAAAACGGCCACTGCTGAGAAAGTTTAACTAACTCAGCGAAAACTGTAACCACAAATTATATAAATAAAAGTTCTTATTTATACTGCTAACATAAAATGTCCTATTTCAATATCCCGCAAAGCAATAATTTAACATGCAAATTGTTAATATCGTTCGTTTTAATGTCCCGTTTCGTTTAATTTATTATTATAGCTGAACACACTATATGTCTCTTTTATGCGATATAACTACCTTGATAGCTGCTTTTATGAGTCTCTATTACTTCCGTGTTCATTAAAATTGCTGTCCTACATCTTTTAATACGAGGTATAGTTAGTTGGTGTCACTCACGAGTATAACCATCACACCTTTTTAACCCCCGATGCAAAAACGACAGGGTGTTATAAGTTTGACGTGTCTGTCTGTCTGTGTGTCTGTCTGTGTCATCTTAGCTCCCGAACGGATGAACCGATTTAGATTTAGTTTTTTTTGTTTGAAATATGAGTTAGTCGGGAGTGTTCTTAGCCATGTTTCATGAAAATCGGTCCCCTGTGTCAGAGGTTTCTTCAAAATTTTAATTTTGTGGTTAGGTTATTCTAATCGCTTTTTAAAATCAGGCCGAGATATCGGTTGGCAATGATTTATTTTGAAGGCAGAGGCCTCTGCAAATGTCAAACGTCATGTACGTGCTATAGATAGCGGGTCAATGTACAATCAACCAATTTTAATTATAGGCCACTGTAGAACCTTTGCACAGTAAACGTCAATGTGACTTTTTATGGCAAATATAACACGGTTTAAATGAGACTGGGTTCTAGAGTGGCCTAGGATTCAAATTGGTTGACTGTACGAAAGTCCATGTGAAAAGGGTTCTTCCGAACAAGATATCAGAATATTTTAAGAGTAATTGCCATTAAATTAAATACACAAATTAAAACATTAGTGTTGTTTTATGAAACGAACCGAAACGTTGGGCCTAAAATGGGCGTGGTGCGTTCAAAATATCTTAACTTTTTCAGTATTTTCAATTGAAATTAATTCTCTTAGAAATAATCTATAGATTGGATTGTATTAGGTATATCAATAATAGTCAAGAAGAAGGATGAGAGAAGTCTGCATGTGAATGAAATGAGAATGTTGCGATGGATGTTGTAACTAAACCTCCGCTCACCTTACTTATTAACTTACTTACTTGACTAACCAACAGTATAGTTAACCCCCCTTTAAATATACCCCATAAATTTGGCTTTGTTATCGTCTAGCGTGAATAAGTAGAACCCTTCGATGTGAACCGCGATAACCTAGATCCTTTAATGAGTATCAGCTGTATTTTTGACTAATAATTAAATTTTTATTTATTTATATTTTAAAGAAGAATAAAGGTCATTGTAGCATAATAATATAGTGTTATAGAAGAGTAGTTTATCAGATTTAGGCCTAGAAAGTTATATGTGAGAAAATTAATGACGTAATGAAGAAAATTTTTAGAATAGAAGTTAGTGAGTGAAACGTACATGAAATAAATATTAAAAAATATTTTGGTAATCATCGGCTACGACCTATTAATGGATTCGAGTTGCAGGGCTGCCTTTCGATGCCGTATGAATCCCCTAGCCTGATCAAACCACTTTATCAGGCATCCTAAGCAAGCAAGCCTGAAGGGCTATCTATCTACGAACTAACCCCCTTTTATTTTGTTTTGTTTCTTTTCACTAGCTAATCCCCCCTTTTCCCCAATACTGCTAATAGACCATAACTTCTCGATCCTTCTAATGTATCATCAAGGCTCCGAGTAGTTGCTACCACTGAGAACGAAGTAAGTAAGTCTAGTAACTCCTTGAAGCTTTTGACTTGTCATCAGTGGACGGCGCTCGCATGCCACTGGGCCCTATAACAAACCTATGCTTTTTATTCCAAAGAATAGTTTGTTTCCCTAACCAACTTGATAGAATTTACCTTGAAAACTAGTTAGCAACACTCACTGGCTCGATGCTACACGAAGAATCAGAAATTGCTACCACAATTATTTATTTCACTCAGATAAATTAAGTAAGTAATGAGAGGTTTTATAAATTACCAGTTTTACCACATATTTTAAGATAATAAACACCACATTTAAAATCCATTTCAACCCTACAAATAGTAGTAGTTAAATTATTTCTCCACAATACACGTTGACCAATTATAATTTAAGGCCAATCATAAAAGAACTCTACATTCATAGAAATAGTGTGTGACTCTACCCTAATCCTATCTATTTCCCTACTCTAGCATATCCGAAACACAGACCTTCACTTACCATAGATCTTGAGTTCAGAATATGCACAAGTGTATCCCTACCATAAGCTGTACAGTTCAGCCAGCGAAGCTGAGATAGGCAACCTATAGGCTTGAGTTGGTTAGACCCCCCCCCCCCTCTGCTTTTGCCCGCGGGCTAGGGTAGCAGAGAGTAGATCGCCCTATCCGTGTATATATCCAGTATTCTAGGACACACCAGTACCAGTCACATGGGAGACCCAGCTGCGATCAACTTTACTTAGATGTGGATCGATCACAACCGAAATCCCCAGCGACCAACGCCAGCATGGACTAGAACACCGAGTAAATAAATATAAATATATATAGGACCCCAGCCTCAAATACTGCCGACTTCAGTGAGCAAGGATTACTCCTAATGTCTTTCGTCAATCGTGAAAGTCCTCACTTCCATCTAACAGTTGGACTCTTTGAGACCGGTTAGAAAATACGCTTTTGTAAGTATAAAAAAGCGTCCAAGCCCCCACTTGGAACAAAAAGACCCCTAAACGCCTTATGTTTAACAGCCGCAAGGTATAAAGCGCTTAGCCGGACAACAGTCTGTCACAAACAATGATCTGGCTTATAACTTTCACAAAATAACCCCATAGAAAATTACTAAATTCAATTTTACTGACCAACTAAATAAACGAATGAAGTTTCCTTTACGTGCTATAATCTAAGCTTAGTTTTACAAGAATTACTTCCTACAAAACCAAACACAGACTTATCTCCAAGCACCAGCCATACATCGACCCAGTCTTTGTATTGCTTGACGGCACTCAAGAAACAAAGCACAGAAAACTTCACTATACACATCAATTTAAATGTAACACTACACTATAAATAGAACACTAAAATAACCCCACAACTGACGGTAAAGCAATTCCACCACAGGCCTAAGTTCAACTGTACGACGATATTGTCCCCGCACAATCAAACAGAGACACAATTTCAAAGTTTACAATCACTTAGAATAATTTCCAAGTATAAACAAACAGAGAAACAATAGCAGAACAACTTCACGCACTAGTATAACACACGAAAGCCAGAGACACTGTTAGTCTTGTGGATATTTTAAGAATGACGCGCGTCGGCTCGCTCCGACCCTTTTATAGATTCTCTATAAGAGACATAATTGGGACACACCAGGGATATAACTGGGACAAACCTGGGATATAACTGGGACAAAATTGAGACTTGGGATACGATAAGAAAAAAGATCATAACTACTTTGTTTACTAAGCCGTACGCCTTATACATTTAACGTCCATATTCTCTCAGCACGTACGTTTTTGCTTCTCAATAGTAACATCTGCATGACTGCACGTGTTTTAGAGTGAGATAGAGATATCTTTTGTTGATTCCTAGTACGTAATGAAACATTTTATATTGTGGTAAATATAAATATGCAAATATTACTTTATCAAAGGTTTTTAACTAGTTTTGTAAATCAAATTTGAGGCAAAATATTGTTTTTGTTTCTAAATGCTACAATAAACACATCCTGAAAGTATACTACAATCATTATGAACTTTTATGACTTATAATTGAAATCAAGATATAATATTGGAACGCTACTCAGTTGACAACTGTCAGTGTCAGTATTTCGTCCATGTGAACCATTGAAGTATAATGTACTACGTACATAGAACAGACGGCGCAAACAAAATCTGGGTAGCAAGCGCGGCAGTGCGGGGCGGGGGGAGGGCGGCTAAATAGTCATACGATGTCAACTCCGCAGAGGCGTCACTTTTGTTTATATTCTGCCTATTTAATTAAATACGTACGGGAACGTGCAAGTTAAATTTAATATTAATTCGTATTAAAATTGTCTGTTTATTTTTTGTTTATAGTTTATAGTTATACAAAAAAATAGACAATTTTAAATAACGATTCAAAAACCCCTCTCATTCTGAGACTTATATCCCCTGAGGTATGTACAGTTGTACCATCAGATATATCGAGGCGACCAGGGTGCTCAAACATCTGAGCTGGCCTCTATTGTCATGGCGTTAGAGGGCATGTTCAGATATTTTTGAGCACTGTGGCCGCGGTCCTGGGTTCGAATCCTGGTAAGGACATTTATTTATGTGATGAACACAGATATTTGTTCCTGAGTCATGGATGTTTTCTATACAATAAGTATTAAGTAGTAAATCATAATTATGTATCGTCTAAGTACCCAAAACACAAGCCTTCTTGATCGAGCTTACCGTGGGACTCAGTCAATCTGTGTACGGACGTCCTATACTATTATTTATTAATGGCGACTGTAGGTATGTACATAAATTAACTGGTTTAAGGGATCATGGAAACCTTTCGTAAAAAAACAGCCATATAGTTACGTACAAATATTATTTTTATTTAATTACCCTTAAATAATATAAGTTTTGTTAACTTTTGCCGCTTTGAAAAATAATTTATTTTCTGATCAGTTTTAGCTTCGTGTTTCATCCGTTTTCCCTGTCTTTAAGGCCCAGACGTGCAAAACCTTTAATAAAAAAGTAAATGTAAATGTAAAGTAATATAAGTAAAAGTACTTAGATAAGAAACAATAAATCATATTTTACCTTTTTTCATCCATTAACTTAAGTAAGTTCTTTATATGACTACGCGCCTTGCTGCGGAATTTCATTAGAACTGACCAAAAATATATGACAATAGTCATATATTTTTGGTCAGGCTTTATATTATATTCCGCACATCGCCTTTTACTATCCAGTATCCACACAATGCACACAACGTCACATCTCTCAATTTTTAGTCTTTGACAAGAGACGCAAAATGGCGTCCACTAAACAATTTGCTCAAATTAAAATTTAAAATGATTATACAGTTACTTACCTATAGAAAGTTACTCCTTCGCACTTCGACGTATTGCTTGAATTGTTAGTGCAATATCGCATCACACACGAGGGCATATTTAAATTATTTAACCAGTTTTTATCCTGTTTCGTTTTAAAACATGTTACGACCGCCGCGCTTCAGTACTCGTAAGCGACTGAGTGACGTGCGGCCGGCCGGCCGCAGTTGAACGGAACACGGTAGCAATGGGCGATGTCTTCTCTATACGTAGTAGTAATAGCTCAATGATGTGAACGTAGTTTGTTGATAAATACGTTTTTTTTTCAACCTGTTTTGCATCAAATAATAGTGAATTTTATGAGTGAAGACGTGACTAAACATGTGATAAAGCTTCAAAGATATTATTTGTCAAAATATCCAATGAAATCCCAAAGGAAATATGCACCAAAAAGTTGGTCAAGGAAAAGTTGATTCGCCGTAAGTTTTATATGTAATAACGAGTCAATTTCCTCGTCATAGACGCTTGTTCTGTTACAATGTGTGGTGTGACAAGACGGGATAGGATTCGGAATGAGTATATAAGGGGAAGCCTGAGAGTAGCGCCAGTGACAGAGAAGGTGAGAGGAAGTAGATTAGCATGGTATGCGCATGTGATGCGGAGGGATGAAAGCAATGATATAAAACGAGTGGTAAATATGAAAGTGGATGGCGACAACGGTAGTGGAAGGCCTAAGAAAAGATGGATGGAATGTGTGAACAATGATATAAGAGTGAAAGTTGTAAGTATGGAAATGGCGGCTGATAGAGAGGAATGGAGGAAGAAAATCTGCTGCGCCGACCCCAAATAATCGGGAGAGGACAAGACAATGATGATGATGATGATAGCTATAATCGTGGGATTCATTATTCTTTAACTAAAATACTCTACATCCAGCTACATTATTAGTTCCTTTATTTTCACAAGACTAAAAGCTTTTCAGATTATAATTAGACAGCATGGCGATCTAAACTTTAATAAATTACTTAAAAAACGATGCATAATTCAAATATGATTAAACCCGAATGAGCCTGACGAGGGTGGACGTTTAAGGACACCATTCAAATATTTTAAGGGGCTTTACCGACCAATCACATTTGAGCTGTTCTAATAACCCCCGTTTGATAAAAAAATCTGTCAATTTTTACCTTGTTTATTACCTTATTACTACTTATTACCTTGCTGATTCGAATTACCGAGTTGTTTAAAATACACTTGCGTAAATGTGTATACAATACAATACAATACAATACCATACCATTCCGTGTGGTGACGGGTAAAGAATTTCACCATCCCCTTTCTTACCGTGGGTGTCGTAGAAGTCGACTGTGGGATATGGGTTAAATTGTGGCGTAGGCGAGAGGCCGGCAACCTGTCACTGCAATGTCACAATTTGGATTTTTTTCAACCCCTTTTTGCTAAGAGTGGCACAGAAACTTAGTAGTTCATGTGCTCTGCCTACCTCTTTATGGGATACAGGCGTGATTATATGCATGTATGTACAATACAATTACTGTTTATTGTACACCTCAATACAGGAAACAACATAGTAAGTATAAAAAGCAACAAGGAAGAGGGAAAACCAGAGACGGTCTTATCGCTAAAAAGCGATATCCATCCCCCTACGGAGTATCGAAGTGTGTACCTAAGGAGATGAAAAATCTTTTCCAAAATATTTGAGGATTCCTCAACCGCTTGAACTAAGAACTCTTTTAAAAAGTGGCTTTCTTTCATCAACTAAGTTCAATAACTCTCCTTTTGTTCTCAAGTACTTTCCCATTTATTTTTATTAAAAAAAGTTTTCTTCAAAATCGGTTCCATTAACGAAAACATAACATAAAACTGCCACTGCCTATTCTAACTTGATTACGTCAAAAGGAGCCAATATTGCCCCCTGGCTTATTTGCTTTTAACATAAATTGGATGAGGCTTAGAAGGTCGACTATATACAGGGTCTCTGGCGGACGTAGTACAGTCAGCTGTAGAGAAAAGTAGACCCCCTGCCTTACAACCTTACAAATTTGTATGCAATAAACTTTATCGTATCTGTTATTCCCTATCGCACTTTACAAAAGGTGCGAAACGGCGTTATATCGTTTATCACGCGACCATGCTTGCCTGTCTAAGGGGTTTCGCACTATATCCGATCCGAATCCGAATTTTATTGAAATTTCATGCTTAATTTATCGTCACCTGACAGTGAGTTAAGAGGGCTTTCATGTGAAAAATAGTGAAATCGCAACCAAGCGCTTAATCATACCGTGTGTGGTATCAAATTAAAGAACTTTCCGAGTAGTTTACAAATATATAACATATTATAGGACTTTTTCTACTTAGTCTAACAAAATATGAGAAAATGTCCAGAAGTGGCAATAATTGTGACGGGGTCGACGGGGAAGGCTCGTTTTCAAAAAATTGCCAAAAATATATAATAGAAATTTATAATCACTAAGGCATAAGAGCAATTTTAGTAAACGTTGCAGATTAATTTTGTATGAAAATAACTCCGATGTGATGTAGATTTTCAAAGAAATCGTCACTTAATTTTAGGTAATTTCTGAAAAAAGTTGAATTCCTCTTACCCTTGTTTACCTTTTTTAAAACCTTATAATAAAAATGTAGTCTGAGAAGTTTGTAGTACAGGATATACGTATTATAAATTTACCAGTTTCAGTATTCCAAATTGTCCAAATTTTACAAATAAGATCGACTAATCCAGCGCTATACGCGGGTTTTCCTAAACGTGCATCAGATAAAAATTCATAATTAATTTAGTGAGTCAGTTTTCAAAAATCCAGTCTTATAAGAATCAACATAATAAGATTTTCTAATTGAAACTTGAATGAAATATATCTGTTAGATAACGGAAAGTGTAGTATTACACCGACTAAAACTATCAATTTTACATTATTTTGACGTTATCTCGAAAGCAGCCTTAATTTTTCTTAACAACTTTCGCTAATTGGGGGGTCCCAATCCCAAATTCTGAAAATTCCCATATTAAAGAATTAGTCTAGTAAATTTGGGCCTTCTTCTCTTTATTTAAAGGTTGATCTGCTATCTAATTTACATTGTGTGTAGATGGAAGAGTGTTAAATGCGTTTAAATGCGTCCCCGCTGCGTTTAACGGCGCGCACGTGACGCGTCGCCATAGTCGGACATAAAATAAAGTGATAGTTCGTGTCGTAAAATGTATGGCTGCATTGGCTTTGCACGGAGATTCTAGTGCTACAGTTTATACACGGTGTAGCATGAGGAAACCGAAAGATTTTAACTATGCATTTCTGAGGGCAAAATATAAAAAAAAGTTGTTTGACGTCAAGCAAATTTCGAGATTTTTATATTTTATTTTACTTTTTTGGATGCATTTTCACATAAAAAGTAAATGTTAAGAGTTTTAAATGATTCACGGTTATTTTCATAAGACTTATATTGACCGGGATATAAATATAAATACAATAAATAAATATAAACATTGAGGACTCCTTACACAGATCAACTTAGCCCCAAACTAAGCAAAGCTTGTACTATGAGTGCTAAGCGACGATATACATACTTAAATAGATAAATACATACTTATATACATAGAAAACATCCATGACTCAGGAACAAATATCTATGCTCATCACACAAATAAATGCCCTTACCGGGATTCGAACCCAGGACCGCGGCTTATATAAACTGTGATTATCTTTTTATTTTTATTGAGGTCCCGATATTTCGACGCAGTTGTATACCTCATGAGTCATGATAACGGGAAAACTGAAGATGGCGGGTGGATGTCAAAGTTGTGTAGTCTAAGTCTTATGAAAGTAAATGTTATTCGTAGAACTTGCACTTAAAATAACTAGTTACTTTTTAACCCCCGACGCAAAAACGAAAGGGTGTTATAAGTTTGACGTGTCTGTCTGTCTGTCTGTCTGTCTGTCTGTCTGTCTGTCTGTCTGTCTGTTTGTCTGTCTGTCTGTGTGTGTGTCTGTCTGTGGCATCGTAGCTGCCGAACGGATGAACCGAATTGTTTGAAAGCTGAGTTAGTCGGGAGTGTTCTTAGCCATGTTTCATGAAAATCGGTCCACTATGTCGCGGTCGGGGGTTTTTTCAAAATTTTAATTTTGTGGTTAGTTGTACTGGATCTGACAGAACTAGCATGATACGTTCGTGATTTTCCATGAAAATACGAAGGAAAACACATCTGTAACCCCTGCACACAGACGAAGGATACCTAATATCGACCTGTGTCACTTCATCCGGCTTCCAAGAAATTAAACAATCGCCGAGAAACAAGATTATCCAGAAATTTCCACACTGCCGCTAAGATAAAAAGCTAATCAATCTATATAAATAGCAACTCGTAGACAATAAGGTATGATGAGATCCAATCTTCACAAAATCAGTGCCTTTTCACAAAATCTAAGCCATATATTAGCGTTGTCTGGATTCAGCAAATTATTTGCTTTTCAATTCAACTCATAGATGGCCCGAATTTCTTGTAGTATTGAGTTTTATTTTGTGTTAAAACTCGGCCACACATGCGCGTTTTGAGAGCGTAAGCGGAGCGCAATGATAGCGGTGCGCCGGACGAACGCTGGCGTTGTGCCCAACGGACGCCGGCGGGAACTAACGAGCGCGGATTGCGAGCGGAATGCGCGCGGATTGCGAGCGAAACGCTAGCGTTCTTCCGGCGCACCCCTATCATTGCGCTCCGCTAACGCTACGCTATCAAAACGCTTTATGTGTGACGGAGGCTTCAGATTTTTTCATGATTTCGCCGTTTACGGAAAATCTTTTTTACGAGACATAAAAGCTTTTCAATAAGGGGTTTTGAATTGTACTGAACGTAGCAGCAGGTGTATTTTGAGTAGCCTTGTCGTGTTTAGCCACGTGTAAGAAAATTTGTCTTTTTTTTTGCAGACAAAATGCGTCACTTTAGATGACATGTGAGATCCGATTTTTTAAAACTAATGAGTATTTGACGTAAGGCACAACGGGACAAATCTCGACTGGGGGGCAAATGTAACTGGTCCATTTTTTCCATGTTTTACAATGTTTGCATTATTCAATAGAGTGTCAGTGGATACAGTCATGTAGAACTCAACATCATAGTGTAATAATGGAAAAAATGGATTAGTTACAACTGCCCCGCCGCCCATATATTTCTTTTTTACATTATTTGAAAGTTTTATCGCGTTGAGAATATCATTTTAAATGCTATTGTTTTGAGGTTCTCAATGAAGTAAAATAAATCAATATAAGTAGAATATGGTACCAAAATCTTCGAGCTCAGGGTTTATTTGACATTATCTGTAAATCTGTTTCATACAATTTTAATATTAATACGTGGTCTGTCAAACAAAACTCCCGAATAAAACCATAACTTATAGAGTAACTACTGACCCATTAAATGTCTAATGGGCATCAAATTTATAAACAACACGTTATTTTCAAGAAAAATACAACATTAATGGTCATATAGAACATTCTATTGTATTAGAAATTATTGTTAACATAATCCAATTCAAACCATAAACGCAGGTAGCTAAGTCCTAAATTCAAATAAAAGTGTAGCAAGGCTTAAATAAAATATAAGGCACTATTCCAAAGTACCCATAAAAGCTTAGATGTATCTGGGATTCGATAAAAGGTAATTTATTCATCGCTACTAGAATGGATTCGCTTAATTTAAGCCGTATAAGCGAAGTTTACTACAGATTGCTCTCATAAAACTGGTTTACACCAGATGGTCTCTGTAATTCCATATTAGTAGTTCACTATCGTGACTGTTTTATATGGATGATGCCAAAATAAAGGAAATAACATGAGCAATCACTTACTGCCGTTAAACCTCAAATCAACAAGTACGTACATGTACATGAACAGTGCAAAATAACATACATGACTGGTACTAGGTACTTCGTTTATATACTAGACATAGTATAATATTTTCAGTACAGATGGTGTTTTTTTTACGCACTAGTACGAGAAGTGGTTCATTACATGCCAGGTCGAAACTTTGGTGGCTCATCTGTACTGAAAAACGTCGTACGATACACGTGCGAAAAGGAAATTCATAACTCATGTCGATTTAAAACACTCCCTTCGGTCGTGTTTTAATTTATCGCCACTCGTTTCGAACTTCCTTTTTTACGCACTTGTATCGTAATGTACTATTATAATACAAAAATCTGGAAACGATTTTACCTACATAGTACCTATACCTACATACCTATGATGCAGTCATCATTATCCTCCTTGCGTTATCCCGGCATTTGCCACGGCTCATGGGAGCTTGGGGTCCGCTGTGACAACTAATCCCAATATTTGGCGTAGGCACTAGTTATTACAAAAACGACTGCCATCTGACCTTCCAACCCAAAGGGTAACTAGGCCTTATTGGAATTAGTCCGGTTTCGTCACGATGTTTTCCTTCACCGAAAAGCGACTGGCAAATATCAAATGACATTTCGCATATAAGTTCCGAAAAACTCATTGGTACGAGCCGGGGTTCGAACCCGCGACCTCTGCATCGAAAGTTGCACCCTCTTACCGCTAGGCCACCAGCGCTTACCTATAACTGCACATACCTAATGATGCAGTCATTGGCAATAATATCGCACAAGAGAGACCGTAAAAATACATACATACATACAATCAGGTCTGTATCCCATAAAGGGGTAGGCAGAACACATGAAACTACAATACTAAAGCTTCAGTGCCACTCTTGGCAAATAAGGGGTTGAAAGAAAACGAAACTGTGACATTGCAGTGACAGGTTGCCAGCCTCTCGCCTACGCCACAATTTAACCCATATCCCTTAGTCGCCTTCTACGACACCCACGGGAAGAAAGGGGGTGGTGAAATTCTTAACCCGTCACCACACAGGCCGTAAAAATATCTGACATAATCTTATTTCTAAAGCCTGTCAGCAGTCTGTCAGATATTTAAAATGCAACCTTCTTTTGAGCGACGATATTGCCAGTGACTGTACCTACTTTTACATTAAAATCCTACTCGCTCAATTTTCTTTTTAATACACAAAAAAATCTTGTCCCAGACGTAGATCATACGTTATGTAAATGATCATGTCGTTTCAAGTAATAGCATTTTTTTTTAAATGAGAGCATTATTTCTGCGTCTAGTCTGAACAATGCTTTAAATACGTCATTACAATACGATGTATGATGATATAATGGGCTTCAATTAAATTCTTATGTATTAAATAAATAAATAAATATCGGGGACACCTTACACAGATCAACTTAGCCCCAAACTAAGCAAAGCTTGTACTATGGGTGCTAAGTGACGATATACATACTTAAATAGATAAAGGGCTCGTCCGGGATTTACAAATTTTAACTTGATGTCTTGCCTTAGAATTTACCTAAAAATGATGATTTTGAATCCTAAATAGATAAATACATATATACATAGAAAACATCCATGACAGGAACAAAATCTGTGCTCATCACACAAATAAATGCCCTTACCGGGATTCGAACCCAGGACCGCGGCTCAGCAAGCAGGGTCACTACCAACTGAGCCAGACCGGTCGTATTAAGCAAAGACATACATATTGTATAACCCCGTATAATAGACAAATAAAGTCTAAGAAAAAAACGCACCTCTGAACCATCAATAAAAATGTACGGTCGCCTAGATGGCGTTACACCTTCAGATGATTATCAGCAAGATTTGACAATTTTAACACATATCAAGTTAAAAATATGGGCCAAATTGTCAAAACTGAGGTTGAAAAGTTAAGAATGTGTCGAGAGATGGCAGTCTGTGCACTGTGATAACTCAATTTACTTTGACAGTTAATTCTCTATTTATAGGTATACTCGATCCTCCTTAGTATTAAGTAAACTTGAATGTTGAAATTACAATTTCTTCACGAATATAAGTTCCAATTTAGCGAAGTATGAGAACAGTCTTATGCCATTATTGAGATAAATGTGCAATATGAGCCCTTAGAGAGTAAAGCTAACTTTATGCTGGTGTAAGACGAGTGTATCAAATTGAAGGTCAAATGGCGAAATAGCATCTGTATACAGTCACCGGCATAAACAAGTGATGATTTCTGTACCTTGTCGCTTTAAATTGTTTGACAATTTCGCATGACATTTCAAACAAGACGTTAATGTGACAAGGTATAGAAATCATCCCACATTTATGCTGGTGACTGTAGAATCGTGAATAATAGAGAGCTTTTCAGTCGAGTACCATGTTTACTGTTTAGGCCACGAAGCTTGCTGAGTACCCTAATACTACGATACGAGAGTGAAAAGCTTGATTATATCACTATTGTATACAATATACTTTTTCTGTGAATCATCATCAATAGACGAACAATATAATCATTCACGTTAAAGTCAATGTTAATAGCGTCGTGTTCACCGTTGTATCAACATCGAATTTCCTGACAACCAAGCATTTGTAATAACTGTCTCTGTCTCTGATTGGGCGATAAAGTGACTGATAAAAAAATGTGTTTCAGCTGCAGACTTTGCCAGGTATCGAAAATTAGTATAGAACTTGTATGAAGTTCTATTTTTGAAATTATTATAGGTAGTTGACTTACAGTGAACTGTAGTGAAATATTATAGTTTTCAAGTGTCAAAGACTATCCAAAACTGAAAAGTTAGCACTTATAGTTTAGTCTGTGGTCCTCTCTGTCTGTGTCCTAATTGACAGATTAAAGTCGACGAATAGAAGAAATTGTTTAAGAAGGCAACGTCTTACAATTTGATACGAAAATTTCTCTCTCAGCTCAGTTTCAACAGTGAAACAATATCCTTGTAACAAAAGCCATTTTTTTACAAAGGAAAATATTATATATGTATAGTAACCAAAAGCAGAAAATTCCCGATATGAAACATTTATAACCTCAATTGTCAATCTCTTCACTTGTTTATATAGCTCCGACCGAAACGGTCATATTTATTCAGTCATTCATTTTTCACGTTAATATAACATAATGCATATGTCGCAGTAAGATAGATAAAGCCGTTATTTATAGTTATAACCCTAGGAATATAACTATAATACGTTACTAGTTTAGTCATATAGTTATATGACTGGATTCAGTTTAGTGAAATGATTGTAGGCAGGAGTGCGGCGGTGCGGCGGAGGTATGGTTATAACCCTAGGGATATAATTATATGCCATAACATAGCTAAACGAAAGCGATTCCTTACCACCTTACTAGGAATATAATTATAATACGTTACTAGTTTAGTTATATAATTATATCACTAGATTAAACTTAGTCTAGGGATATAGTTATAATACGTCTGTAGTTAAGTAATATAGTTATATTACAGGATTAAGTTCAGTAGTATAATTGTAGCAGTGTAGTGCTGCAAATTGCACTATTTGGGATAAATATCATGTTTATCTAGTCAGATTAAATTAAAACTGCCATCGCACAAATCCAAATGCAGATAAAATATAAAAAATTAATAAATCGGATATTTTGAAAAGAACCGGGAGCACCGGTTCCTAAATTTTTGTCCCGGTTCTTTTGCCACCATAAAATTACCGGGATTTCCCGGGAAATCAAGAACCAGGAAATACCGGGAGCATGCCCTAACTGTTACGTTTTAACTAATATAGCTTGGATTCGTGTATTTAGTAACCAAACCTTGTGTACTATGTTCGATACAAAATAAACTTTGTTCTAACGTCAGTGACGATGTTGTTATTCCAAATCGTCCCGCTATACGTATTATAAAACACTGATTTAAACTTTCACGATTTTAAATACCGTATTATAATTATATTCCTAGTAAGATGGTAATTGCTTTTGTTAAGCTATGTTACGGCATATAATTATATCCCTAGGGTTATAACTATACCTCCGCCGCACCGCTGCACTCCTCCCTACAATCATTTCACTAAACTGAATCCAGTCATATAACTATATGACTAAACTAGTAACGTATTATAGTTATATTCCTAGTAAGATAGCAATTAATCGCTTTCGTTTAACTATGTTACGACGTATAATTATATTCTTAGGGTTATAACTATATAACGGATTTATCTATCTTACTGCGACACATATATTGCAAATGTATAACTCCGTATACGATAAATTACGAAAAAAACGTACCTACTACGATCAGATAGAAGAATAGTTATTTGTTATACAAGGGGGCAAAGTTGTATTTTAACGCCGAGTGTGGAATTGAAAAACGAGCAAGTGAAAGGATTCTATAGTTGAACCACGAGCGAAGCGAGTGGTTCGAGAATAGAATCCTGAACTTACGAGTTTTTTAACACACGAGAAGTAAAATACATTTGCACCCGAGTGTAACACAAAACTTTTCCCCTCACTATAGCGAGGAAACTACAACGCAAAAAATGCATTTTTATCACTGCTTCCAGTAGTTCCACAGGTAGTAAATCATCTTTATTACTAGATTCACCTACTTTTATCAATTTTAAAGCAGTCAATTTGACTTTATTCAAGGAAAAATTACTTTACCCACTAGTGGATAAAATGCGTTTTTACCCGCTGGTATTAAAGGACAAAACACGTGTTTCCGAGCTAGTGAGGGGAAAAAATAGTTATTTGTTTCATTGTAACCCAAGACTGAACAATTGAACATACCGGGTTCCTCATTTCAACTCTTTCTTCTGTAAAATACAGTTCCCGGGAAATAGGGACATTTCAAATTCAGTCCACGCCATTTGCCACCATCATTGTGACGAATGTGCCCTAGAAAGCTCCATATCAAACACAGCTCTACAAAATGGATCACGTAAAAGGCTACATTTCAAGTAAGCATTGACAAATAAGTCAGGTTTTTCATAACCCACCGCGGGACGGGAAATTTATGGCGAGTAAAGTAGCCATACATAAGGGCAATAATACTTGGGCCCGTGTCACAGTTGGTGGGACAGGCAGCTTAATACTGAACAGCGGGTGATAATGAGACTATTATTATCCATACTAATATTATAAATGAAAAAGTGTGTGTGTCTGTTTGTCAGTTTTTCACGGCAAAACGGAGCGACGATTTGACGGCGAATTCAAGTGGAGATAGTTGAAGGGATGGAGAGTGGCTTATACTACTTTTTATCTATTTCTAAATCCCCACTTCCCTAAAATGGGGGTTGGAAGTTTGTATGTACATGTCGCAGGGAAATGGCCAAAACAGAGATTTCATCAAATCACTAAGGGATATGATCAAATCACGCAGGATGTCAAAATGGCGAATCCATTTTATCATTTCTCTAGAAAAGTTCAGTCATTTGACTAAATCCCTTACTCTGTTTAGTGAAATCACAAAATCGACCAACAGACACGCCACGTTTTGTCATTTCACTAGATTTGTTTAGGGATTTGATAAAATCCCTGAACCACGTCAGTAAGTTGACGAAACGAGCTTATAAAGTCAACTAGTTTTATCATTTCGCTAAACAAGTTCAGTGAAAAGACAAAATGTTTTAATAAATCTGAAAATAATTTAAAATGAAACATTTTTAGCTTTATTTCTTCACTTATTCTATTTTTTTTTCTTAACTCTTAAAAACGGATTCAATTTTACCATTTCACTAATCTATTTTCTTAGCTTTGTCATTTCACGAAACCAGTTCAGACATTTGATCAAATCACCAGTTGAGACTTCTAAATTTGTTTAGGGAAATGTTAAAACTAGTTGACTTTTTGAGTTCGTTTCGTCAACTCACTGTCGTGGTTCAGGGATTTTATCAAATCCCTAAACAAATCTAGTGAAATGACAAAACGTGGCGTGTCTATTGGCCGATTTTGTGATCTCACTAAACAGAGTCAGGGATTTAGTCAAATGACTGAAATTTTCTAGAGAAATGATGAAATGGATTCGACATTTTGACATCCTGCGTGATTTTATCAAATCCCTTAGAGAATTTATCAAATCTCTGTTTTGGCCATTTCCCTGCGACATACATACATCGCTCCGCGCGTAAAAATCTATCGGTTTATTAATTTAGGGTTCGTAAATAATTAAAGATATTCCCACAATCACGTACTCCAAGAACTGTTGAACCATTATATGACAGCTGATACCAGTTATAATCAAGCGACACGGCCAACCGAGACGAGTCATAAAACTCATAAACAGACATGCATTAAGCCTTATTGGATTTTGAAGGTTGACGTTCAAGGGCGGATCACTTTCGCAAGGACTTGAGATAATATTTTTGTAGGAAAGTTTATGAAACAATTGAAATCGCAACTTTTCAAGGACAGAAAGGGTAGAGGGCAAGGACAATAGACGGTATCATGTTCTGATTGAAATAAGATGGAAAAAATACGTTTACACGCAATTTGTTTTTAATGGGACAGGTTTTCTATGTAGGGCAACCAACAAATATCATTTTGTTTATTTTACATAATATATTTAGGTGAAAAACCGTTATTTATAACACGTTATTTGATAAATCACGTCGCTCCGTTTTTCCGTGAAAGCGGAGAAACAAACAGACTTTCTCATTTATAATATCAATATGGATAACATGGATTAGAAAAAGGCATTAGAATCTAGCTCCAAAATGTTCCTGATTACTATGAATACCAAGTAACACTTTTTCACGTTGTTTATCAGCGCTAGCGCCGTAACCGAATGGCATGTCTACAATGAATAACGCCGCAGAAATGTAGTCTGGCTCTGTCGCGCCAATACGCAAGAGCGATAGAGATATATTGCGGCGTTTCGCATCGCAGAAATGGTCGGCTACGGGGCCTAAGGTTCTATCCAATATGATTTTATGGCCCGTCTCGGTTGGCCGTACGGACTGATTAGCCGATAGCAGCTGACGCAAAACGATTTATCAACGTTTTGTGTTCGTTACTGTAAAAGGCGTAAGCAAGGTCAATGTAGGGAAGGTCGGAATAAAACATATTTTGTTATAAAGACCATAAGTAAAGAGTAATTAACTTTTATAACACCTATATTTACTGAAGCATAGTCAGGCCACGGATTGAACGCATGCGGTACACTGGTGGGCAGACCGCTGCCGCTGTCATCCAAAATATTCATTCAAGTCTATACATTTTGTTCATATCGCTCAATAACGAGCGATGGGCGGCGCGTTAAACGGTGCGGCGCGCGGCATGATCTATATTATGTATATTTACTTCTTCATAAGAGCTGTCTGCTGAACCAACTTTGGTTAAGAGGAATATGTTTAGGTAATTCTGTATTTATAAAGACGTAATAGCGAAGAAATAAGTAAGCTCGTGGAAAGCCTTACATAATAGACGATATACGCTAGTATGATTTTTTTTACTGACTTAAATTATCTATAAGGACATGTACAGCGGAATAAATCTCGACTGGGGGGCAATTGTAACTGATCCATTTTTTCCGTTATTACACTATGATGTTGAGTTCTACATGTATCAACTGAACACGACTGCCACATATAATCGGTGGACACTCTATTCAATAATGCAAACATTGTAAAACATGGAAAAAATGGACCAGTTACATTTGCCCCCCAGTCGAGATTTGTGCCGCTGTACCTTATTTTGTTAGTGTCGCTCACCAACGAGCGATAGGCGGCGCGTCGAGCGGTGCATGTGTACTTCTTCATTAAAGCTGTTGGTTGAACCAACTTTAGTTAAGAGGAATATGTTTAGGTAATTCTATATTGTACTGTAAATAAGTAATCTCGTGGAAAGCCTTACCTAATAGACGAAATACGCCAGATTGATCATAGATTTTTTTTACTGACTTAATTTATATATACACAAATCGATGTCAGTTTTCAATTTAAGAACCTCAGATTAAAGCAACTTTCTTACTTTAAAGTGAATAATATATAATTTAATATTTTCTTTGTACTTACCAAATAATTCTGCAAGCCGCTAAAATCATTTTCGTTTACTCCCTTTACGGCCCAAAAAAGCAGACTTGCGTAATCTAATACATCGTAAAATGAAACATCAAACTGAATTTTCGACAAATAATGTAGTAGTTCAAGTTTTACTTAAGTTTAATAAACATTTTCGTTCGCAAATAAGTTTTGTTGTATTAAGGCATTTTAGTAAAATTGTAGATTTCTCCTACAACCCCTCTAGAATAACAAATGAGTAGGTACTTATTGTTACACAAATTTTGAGCATTATTTCGCTCGGTGAATTCGTTTTCACACTTCGTTACACTGGCGCCCTTAACCTAATGTTACGGGGGCATAAGTAGCTTCGGATACATGGAGGTCAAAGTTTTAAACTTTGGCGAAGAAAAAGGGTTTGGTACTTGTAGATTTTTTAAATGTTTATAATAGAACAGCTAAGTAACGTAACGGAGTGAAAGAATTGTGGTTATAGTGGCTCAGATTTCAGGCGAGCAGTCTTGGTAATCGTTAGTGACATTGCTTCTGGGTTCTAATCCAATAGAGGATTGTTTTGTTATTCCAAAGATATACAAGTACTAGCTTTTGCCCGCGGCTTCGCTCGCGTTAAATTAGAAAACTTATTTATGCTCCATACAAACTTCCGCCCCCCATTTTAGGGAAGTGGGGCGTTAGAAAGTGACAAAAACTAACCTATGTCACTCTCCATCCCTTCAATTATCTCCACTTAAAAAATCACGTCAATTCGTCGCCCGGATTTGCTGCGAAAGACGGACAAACAAACAGACACACACACTTTCCCATTTATAATATTACTTCGGGGGCTAGCTCAATTTGTGTAAGTCGTCGTCCAATATTTATTTATTTAAATTTATTTGTGAAGATATGATAAAAATAAATAAATTGAACTGTTATTTCTTTAAAAAAAAATAATCAGTACATGCTTATATCTTAGCCTAATCTATATTTATTCTAGAATATTAGCCAAGACGAGTAGATTCTCTTTACATTTATTATTAAATACATGCAAAAATCTTAAATATATTTTTAATTACTCTATTATTTTTAAGATTATACATTTATGAAAAGGTTTAACTAGGCTATAGTTATATATTTAATCGTATATGGCTTAGCCTCTATATTATCAGTAACATATCTAGGAAAACTGTTTAGTAGTAGTAGCTATTAACTATTCAAAGTAGGGTAGTAGAGTAGTAGTATTGTCCCGGAGCTGTAAGTTCACATTTTTGACACATGACAGCGTCCACAAAACGTAAACTCGCGCGACCTAATGAAATTTTAAATAAAATCCTGTAATAATATTTAAAAAAATCAAGTACTAAAAAACAATATATCGTTTACTTCAAACATAATCTAACTCATGTTACATTTTAGCGGATATTTGTTAATGAGTATTTTAAGATATTAATTTATCATGCAGGATTTACTTATTATGTCATTTATCATTCATTTTTATTTTTTAACTAGTGCAGTGGCAGAGTCTGTCATTTCGATTCAAATGACATTTCAGTAAGTTGATAGAAATCGTATATTTGTTTAAGCGCCTCCTTGTACACATAGGACCTAATCGATTCAACCAATTCGTAAATAATCGCTAGATTTGGCAAACGATATGTCTTAGCCACATCGCAACATACTTCAAAACAAATGTGTCAAAAATGTGGATTAACAGCTCAGGCACTATAGTAGTAGTAATTTGGTAGTAGTATATTTTTTTAGTATATTCTGTCTTCTCTACAAACAAAACTATGTAAGAAATATTGTTATACAGACAAAAGGTATACAGGCTTAATAAACAAGGGCGAAGAGTAGAAATAATTGACTGAGCAATGAACAGCCAAGCCCCTAACATAGTTGCTTAATGTTTGTGTTTCAAATAATTTAAATCACCCGACTGTCTGCGGGCTTTGCGCAAACAGCTCACGAGAATCAAAATGGCCACTTTAAGATGTATGGAAACTGCAGTATATTAAGATACTATATGTAGGTAGATATAGTTCATAAATCATATCATAAGTATAAAAAGAATGTCCGCAGTGTCCGTGAACATTTACCAACAAGCTATCTCAAGAAGCGTTTCTCTTATCTAAATTCAATTAGATCCTCTCAAAATTTCCTTCTATCTGTGCCATCTTCATCTTCCAAATTTTATAATCGTTCATTTACTTTCCAAGCTATTCCACTGTGGAACTCTCTCCCTGTTGAGTTAAGACATTCTCAATCTATTGCCTCTTTTAAATCAAACCTTAAAGAACTATCTTACCCTTCCTTAAATTGTATGTCACAGTTTCGTTTTCTTTCAACCCCTTATTTGCCAAGAGTGGCACTGAAGCTTTAGTAGTTTCATGTGTTCTGCCTACCCCTTTATGGGATACAGGCGTGATTGTATGTATTGTATGTATGTAAATTTTATGAATGACACTGTTGTTTGTTTCTTTATGTATGTATTTATGTGTGTATGTTTATCTATGTTTATGGTTATACTTATTTATGTATGTCTATTTGCATGAGTGTTTTGTGTTGTTTGGTTGTATTTAAATTCTACTTCTCATATTTCTTAGAGCCACCTACTATATATTCTGATTATATTTACTCCAGTACCCAAAATTGTCTGGAAGAGATCTCTCTTAAGCGATAAGACCGCCTGTTGTTACCTCTGTTTAATTTGTCTTTGTTTCTTGTGCATTACTAGTAAACTATGTGGGGTGTGCAATAAAGAGTATTGTATTGTAATTTAAATCGGGTCTATCAAACGATTTATTGACCCATGATTCCCAAAATCCTCATTTGCATCTAGAACGTGCCAACATACCAAAACTGCCTGTTTACTCTTTAAATAAGCAGATTCTCTGATTCTCTAATAATTACTGTGCGCCTCTATTTTTGATAGTCATTACAGAATAAATTGGTTTTCTTTGTAATTGTGAATTTTAGTAATATATTGTAACATTTCTTTAAATAAAGAATTCTTTAAAAATACGCTCGACTTACACTTAATTTGCAGACTTCAAGAAAATAGTTTATTAGCATTTCTTAATTATAATGTACAATTTTGACACAATTAAGACCGTTAGGGATCCGTACCTTAATCACTCATGCGTCTGTCTGCAGCATTTAAAAAATAAGGTATGGATTATGGAATATACACAAGTTTTATTTTATTTCATTTCATGTTGCTATACGACTCTTTTAGAACTTTAAGATACGTCAAATATTAGCTATACCTAGGTTTGATACGGATCGGATATGTCAATGTCAATACAAACAATAACGTCACTTTAGCCACTGACCTATTCAATCTAAATCGTATTTAGATCTAATATTAGACGTATCTTAACGTTCGAATTGAGCTGACAGTTATTATTTTAGTTTTAGACATTTCAGTCACACAGCCTGGCAAAAAAAAAAGTAAAAATGGAACTTTTTAGGGTTCCGTAGTCAACTAGGAACCCTTATAGTTTCGCCATGTATGTCTGTCCGTCTGTCCGTCCGTCCGTCCGTCCGCGGATAATCTCAGTAACCGTAAGCACTAGAAAGCTGAAATTTGGTACCAATATGTATATCAATCACGCCAACAAAGTGCAAAAATAAAAAATGGAAAAAAATGTTTTATTAGGGTACCCCCCCTACATGTAAAGTGGGGGCTGATATTTTTTTTCATTCCAACCCCAATGTGTGATATATTGTTGGATAGGTATTTAAATATGAATAAGGGTTTACTAAGATCATTTTCTGATAATATTAATATTTTCGGAAATAATCGCTCCTAAAGGAAAAAAAGTGTGTCCCCCCCCTCTAACTTTTGAACCATATGACGACCGATCTGGCCGAGCGCGTAGTGACCCTGCCTGCTAAGCCGCGGTTTCGGGTTCGAATCCCGGTAAGGGCATTTATTTGTGTGACGAGCATAGATATTTGTTCCTGAGTCATGGATGTTTTCTATGTATATTATGTATATCGTTGTCTGAGTAACCACAACACAAGCCTTTTTGGGCTTACCGTGGGACCCAGGCAATCTGTGTAATAATGTCCTATAATATTTATTTATTTATGTGTTTAAAAGATATGAAAAAAATCACAAAAGTAGAGCTTTATAAAGACTTTCTAGGAAAATTGTTTTGAACTTGATAGGTTCAGTAGTTTTTGAGAAAAATACGGAAAACTACGGAACCCTACACTGAGCGTGGCCCGACACGCTCTTGGCCGGTTTTTTATTTTAGCATAGCAACACTTACTGTTGACATACAAAAGTGAATGAATAGTTGCCACTTACAAAGCATTTTACATAGCCGGTGGCGCCCCTATTAATGGCAGGCAGCGCTATAGAATAAATAATAAATTATAATAAAAATTTAAAACATGAATTCTTGACATATTTCATGAAACTTTAAAGAATCTCATGCCATCCAAGTTGATACATTAAGTCTAGAAATATAATTATATTCTATCGAGGAGACAGGGGTGACATTAATTAATTACGAAGCATGTCAGCTTGTGGAACGGGGGCCGACGCACTTGGCAGGGACCGGTGAACCGAAAAAACGACCTCCAATGAGGTAACTCCTAGCCGTATACCATTAAAGGTGTTGTAAAGTGCTTACATTACTGTGCCCCAACGGGGTTTATGCTGGAACCTAAACAGGTATGGTAAACATGTATCCTAAAATCTTGTATAAACCTTAGTACCTAAATGAAATAAACGAATTATGAAAGGAATAGATGTTGAGGTAAAACAGAAAATGTTTGACATTAAAATATCTTTTTGAGACTTCCAAAACGTGGACAGTTATCGTAGACACAATAGTATTAGATTTGGTTTTGATTTCGATGACTTAATGCTCTGACTTCTACGTTGCGCTCAAAAACAGGCATTACTGATATTGGAGTTAAATCTGAAGGAGTTGGAGTTGAAATGGGTCTGGGCCAGCCAATATCTGTCGCTTGCACCCACAGAGGTGGGCAAAAATTGCCACGGTCTGGGTGCTGCAACATAGGCCGCATCTGACAAACCCAGGCGGAGATGGCGGGATGACCTAGACGCATATCTTACCGAAGACCGTGACGGATATAGGTCCATGGCGGAGGCTTTTGCCCAGCAGTGGGACACAATAAAATAATTATTAATAGCCTACATCTATTAATAATAGGCTAGTTTCCTACTAGTCAAATCAGCTTCTTTTTAAGAACTGTCAAAACGATTTGCTAATATATGGAATTACTTTGAAATACTGAGGAGTGACGTCACGGTCAATTCATTTACATTATATCTTTCTCTTTGACTTATTAAATAGAAATTATGTTTAAACATAAATACTGTTTATATTTTTTCTTCTAATTGTGTGGTGCTTTATTTTGTGCACTGCATAAAATATTTTATTTTAAGTATAGGAAACTAGCCTATAATGGTCTGACTAACTAAGCAACAGAGGCTGAGAAACTGAGCTACAGGACCGATGTTCCAAATCGCAGGTTCGAGTCCTGGCAGAGGTGCGAACTTTAATGCTTTACATTCAGTATAAAAAATCATTCATTCGATAAAAAAAAATATTTACAACACTGGTTATTTTGAGCTATGCTTGAAAAGTGGTTGAAACGAAACCTCAGATCACGATTTATTGCACAGAACTTTATTTATATAGAAGAAACAAGTTCATCTATTTGTATAGGGGCCGAGCGTGTCAAATTTTGTACTGAAGTTGTTTCTTGCCTGTAATTTTAAATATGTCTCAGGCTCTTGATTGTTCATAATTTTTGTGTTGTTGCAATTGAATATCACGTAACGAGGCATCTTTTATGTTTTGATTGACTTCAACTTACAATCGTTTTTTTCCACATTGACGCCCGAAAGCTGCAAGCTGCGATTAAAGACGGACAACTCAGTGGATTTCACTGAGTTCATTTGACACGCTAAGTAGATACGTTTGCTTGATCTATATTGATATTGCCTTCAAAACTCTCTTTGTGAATATTTTGTAGACGTGAATATATTGGATTATACCACTCTTACGAGCTTATCATATTGTGCACAGGGAATAATACTGATACATATTTGATTTAAAATCCGTGGAATATTTTCTGTGCAGTGTTTCGTTGGGAAATGGCTATCTATATTGGATGTATTGTCTGTCTTAGAAAGAACGTCGAAAATGTTAGAAATAAAAACTATAAAGTCACCAGCAATAATATCGTTCATAAATAACGCTGCATAACTATCTGATACGTTCTTATGGCTCAGAAGCGCTGGTAGCCTAGCAGTAAATACGTGCGACTTTCGTTCCGGAGGTCGCGGGTGCGAACCCCGGCTCGCATCAATGAGTGTTTCGGAATTTATGTGCGAAATGTCATTTGATATTTGCCGTCGCTTTTGGTGAAGGAAAACATCGTGAGGAAACCGGACTAAATCCAATAAGGTCTAGTTTACCCTTCGGGTTGGAAGGTCGGATGGCAGTCGCTTTCGTAAAAACTAGTGCCTACGCCAAATCTTGGGATTAGTTTTCAAAGCGGACCCCAGGCTCCCATGAGCCGTGGCAAATGCCGGGATAACGCAAGGAGGATGATGACGTTCTTATGGATCAGTAAATAACCCATACAATCTTTGCGGTCGCAGAATCTTCAAAGTAGTAACCTAATGTCAAATGTGACATAACGTGTGGTAACATCATGCACACAATGCGCTGATACGCCGTGGCTTGCGTGGGCGACGGTCGCGCGATGATCGCGCGACGGCGATGCGACGCATACGAAATCAAACCTTATCGATATGGAAGTATGAGACGCGACGGCGACGGTCGCGCGACCGTCGCCCACGCAAGACACGGCGATACAGTAACAAGTTACGCCGTATGCACACATTTTGGTAAAAAAGTGTCTACAAGTTTGTTAAAAAAAAACTTAAAAATCTTAAGATTCTGACAGATATTTTGCGGCCTTCTTTTTGTCCGAAATTATTGCTGATGATTGAATATGAATAAAGAAGCATAAAGACTGTTTTTTTTTTTCTATTCCTTCTACTAAGAACAAAATGTCCCGAATGAGTCTTTGCAGTCGTGATTTATTGGGTTGGTAAGAAAGTAATGAGCGATCGATTGAATTCCACATAAAAATTTTGAGAGAGTTCTAGAATCTTCTATGGTCGAAAGTATATAAAGGGCGAGTCGCACATTTTCTCGTCAGTCATTTACTAGCTGTCGCCGAGCTAATATAAGGAAGAAAATGGACGAATTAAAAGTGCATGTAAGGCATTGCTTACTATATGAATTTCAGTCTGGCCATTCAGCCGCCGAAGCAGTGCGTAATATATGTCAGCGTGTTGCTCCTGAAGTTGTGTCTGAGGCCACGGCGAAACGATGGTTCCAGCGGTTTCGTAGTGGCGACTTTTCATTATCAGATCAACCTAAGTCTGGTCGACCGGTGAAGATTGATGTAGCCAAATTAAAAACCTTAATTGAAGGAGATCCGAGGCTAACGAGTCGTACTCTTGCTTCCAAGTTAAGCTGCTCTCATGTCACCATAGAAACACATTTACACGAGTTGGGAAAAAACTACAAATACAGTGTTTGGATACCGCACGAACTTGATAGAGATCAACTAAACCGCCGTGCCGATATCTGCAAACAACTTCTGTCTTTTCGCCGCACATTCAACTGGTTGGACCATCTTATCACTGGAGTTGGAAAATAGGTCTTATATATAAATCACACACGCAAACGTCAGTGGCTAGCTCCAAACGAAAAAGGAATAGAGGCACCAAAAACAGAGCCTCACCCGAAAAAAGTTATGCTGTCCGTTTGGTGGGATATTCATGGTATTATTCACTGGGAACTCCTACCAAGTGGAATGACTGTTACTGCATCAGTATTATATACTGTAATCAGCTTGAAAATTTAAACCAAAAAATCTGTCAGAATCGTCCACAGCATGCTAAAGTTTTTTTCTTACACGACAATGCTCGCCCACACATTGCAAAAGTGACTCGGCTAAAGCTATTGGAGCTAGGTTGGAAAGTGATACCTCATCCACCGTACTCTCCAGACTTGGCACCTACGGATTACGCATTGTTCAGATCGCTAAGCAATGCCTTGAATGAAAAAAAGTTCGATGATCAAGCCCATCTACGACAGTACATAGCTGAATTTTTTGAATCTAAACCTAAGAACTTCTTCGCCGATGCTATTCATTCTTTACCAGAACGATGGAGACAAGTAGTAGATAACGAAGGCCGTTATATTTCTGATAAATGATTAAAATAATAAATTAAATAAAAATTACAATATTGGTTATGATTCGCTCATTACTTTCTTACCAACCCAATAGAATATGTTACTAAACGTCACTGAAAATATTATTTCTGCTTTCTCCATGCAATTAACGTTAGTCGTTTGCTGACGTTTATGTTATTGAGTATCATATTCTAAAACATCAAAACATAAACGTATTCTAAGAACCCACGCAATTTGTTAGGTTTTCCTGTTTTTCGTCCATTGAAACGAAAATCATTATTGTTAGAAGTTTAATTTGAATATTCAGAGTTCTACATAGAATTTATATTAATATTACTTATACCTCACCGACAAAAATAAACTACTAAGCTGTTAAATGTATCAGAAAAGTAATAAAACTTGAACATTTTTAATTAAAATTTTCTCTCGCGGAAATTAAAATCTATCCTTATGAACGCTTTTCTTCTATCCTGTGTGTGTAGCCGAATGCACAAACGATCACGAAACGCTCACGATAATATCTCATTCGTAGATATCTATCTCTATCACTCCTGCGTATTGCCGCGACAGAGCCAACCTTTCTGCGGCGTTTCGATTTCGTTACGCGTCGCAGAAATGCCATTCGGCTGCGGGGCCTGAGTTGAATATTTTCTGTTATGAGCGGTGTCCATTTTAAAATTATTGATTAAATAACTTACCACGAATATAAAGGCTCGTTGTAAAATTATAAAAAAAATTAAACGTAGAATTAAAGGCTTTTCTGCTTTACTTGGTGTTGAAAATAAAAGTTATAATTTGTTCTATTTTAAACATCCGTAAAATAATATTAAAAATATTAAGAATCGTTACTTTATAGGTATCTAATATTGTGTGACAATACCTGCATAATTTTATTCCATCTTCTTATTCCTCGTTGCCTCAATGCTGAAGATCGCGACGACAAGTAGCGTGTCTCCATTGAACGCGGTCATAAGCCATGCGCTCATTATTGTTCCATAAACGTGTAACAAACAGTTATGAACAACATCTCAAAACAACAATCTCTGGTTGTGTCAATGCGATTTAGCTAGTTTATTTCATAGACAAATTGTATATTGGTTCTACCACATTATAAACTAAACCCCAAGACACGAGTATTATGTTGTCAAAGAAACCACGTCAAAACAGTCTGTGTTTTTCCTATTTGAACGGCATTCGGTCCCGACGCAGACGGGTCAAGCGAGTTCATCGCTCGCTCATTACTGCTGGTAATAGATCTAGACTGGTACTACTGAAAGCCTTTTTAGGCTCTAAGCTTGTCTTACAGGGCTACAAACCACGTTTTTGAGATTTTATTTAGCATTCAAAGTACTAGTAGTGACTTTGTTAATAAGGGTATTAACAAAGTATGAGAGACCAGGCCCGTGTGGTGACTGGTTAAGAATTTCACCACCCCCTTTCTTCCCGTGGGTGTCGTAGAGGTCGAGTGTGGGATATGGGTTAAATTGTGGCGTAGGCGAGAGGCTTTCACAGTTTCGTTTTCTTTCAACCCCTTTTTACCAAGAGTGGCACTGAAACTTGAGTAGTTCATGTGCTCTGCCTACCCCGTTATGGGATACAGGCGTGATTGTATGTACCTACATTTAGATAGACGAAATAAAATTTGTATTGGCGCCGAGCGTGTCACATTTTGTACTAACATTTTTACTTGTGAAAGCAAAAAAATGACGCGCGAAAGCTGCAATGTGTAAAGACGGATAACTGACCATTACTGCTGGCTAATTTTGTATAGAGCATCTAGACTAGTACTTACTGAAAGCCTCTAGGCTCTAAATTCGTCTTACAGGACTGCAAATTACGTTTCATCAGTGTATTCAAAGTATACACGGTGTAACTTTACAAGCCTAAAATGTCCGTGTCTGCAAGGAGCGGACCGGCTCGCAAATGTGAAAAAAAATCATAGCCAAAAGAACTATAGTGTGGTTCTAATTGTGCGAAAATGATTACAATTTAATCGCTGTCAGTACCTGATAAAGTATCAGATTAGGCGATTCGGGTAGTTGATTAATCTGATGCACCGTCGCGCGCTGTGTATCCATAACTTATAGAAAACAAGGAAAATGTTTGTTAAAATTAAAGACACATCGCACATTTATCATTGTCTCAGTTTCTTTATCAGCTATATGATCACCTGAAATATTGTCTGTTAAAAAAATACACCCTGATTAAATATTAGATAATTATGAGTATATCTAAGTTCAGGTCTCTGAATGTGTCTCAAGGAAGCGGAGCCAAATCCGGAAGTGTATTTAAGTTAACTAATAAAAATAAAGGAACCGTTTTGGTCAAATTAAAGACACACATTTATCATTGTTTTAGTAATTTCTCTATCAGCTATATGATCAGATGATCACGTTAAATATTGTCAGTTATAAAAATTACGCCCTGTATAAATAATAGATAATAATTATTAGTATCTATTTTAGATCTCTGAATGTGTCTCGAGGACCAAATTCAGAAGAGTATTTATAAAGAGCAGCCCTGTTCACGCATTTATTAAATTATATTCCCAGTATAGAGTATTACAGCCTTTCATTTTCAATCGTTTTCCTGCGGGATAATGATATTTACATATTTCGCAAATATAAATTTATTATTATCAAAAACCTCTGTTCAATTATAATTTAAGCCTGTCGACACGTGTAACAATTTCAGTTTGAGCTTATTAAGAGACCGTTAATTTTTTCTTTTTATATTTTTCGGACATTTTCCACTCTCGTAGATCCTATAGGTACTTTATAGATGACAGGACAATTCTACCTAAGAATCAATTTAAAAACACACACAGACAGACAGACAAACAGACTCACACATCAAACTTATAACACCCCGCCGTCGTCGTTTCGTCGTTTTTTTTTCAGTCTTAGGTATGCCATGGAGTGGAATTTCTTGCCGGCGGCTATATTTCCGAGCTCATATAACCCGGCAACCTTCAAATTAAGAGTGAACAGGCATCTTCTGGGTGAGCTCACTCCATCGTAGGCCGTCTTTGCCTCTTTGGCTAGTCTGTGGCCAAGAATAAGCCCATTTATAAAAAAAGGTATACACATTTTTATTGTGTTTTATTGCACAGGAAAACTTTCACTCATAACGTTTTATTTCCCGGCGTGTATGGAAGTTATTCGTGTGGTTTAGAGCGCCATAAACATGAGTAGATTGTCATGTCTTCATGACTGCTTTATGACGGAAACGAGGCAGTTACGATTTACTTTATAAATCGCTGACGTGTTGTATTGTCATACAAGGTCAGAGAATGTGTGTCTATTCAAAAGTTTACTTGATTCTTCTGTATTAAGTAAAAGTGTTAAATCAGTATTTTCATAGTTTGTCTTGGCTTTTGGCGACAACCATAGCTTACTTTGCAAAAGTAATTTAATTGTAGCTTTGCTGTGAGGCTAGAAAGGATTCTACGAAACAATACTTATGTATTTTATTCTTAGTATTCTAGGAATGGGAATTTTATTTTCCAATTAATATGTGTATAGAACGCATGATTGACTAAAATCGAAGAAAAATTAAAATTTTGAAAAAACCCCCGACCGCGACATAGTGGACCGATTTTCATGAAACATGGCTAAGAACACTCCCGACTAACTCAGCTTTCAGACAAAAAAAACTAAATCTAAATCGGTTCATCCGTTCGGGAGCTACGATGCCACAGACAGACACACACACAGACAGACAGACAGACAGACAGACAGACAGACAGACACGTCAAACTTATAACACCCCGTCGTTTTTGCGTCGGGGGTTAAAAAGAGAGCATAATGGAGTTTCATTAAGTCATATAATATTTACAATGTCACTTTGAACTTTGTCATCGCAAATACCCTACAGAATTATTTTACAAAAAAATGCTGGTCCGACCCAAGTAGTACAACTCGGCAAGAAAAAAATAGAAATTGGAACAACATTTTTTCATCGCAACACTTAATTGTTCTATGAGAAGTTCTCATAGGTACTTCAAAAGTGAGTTGCACATGACGGTGGCGCCCTAATCATAGGCTAGTTTCCTATACTTATAATAATATTTTATGCAACAGGCGTTTAAAGGAGGTCAAAAAAGACGAGTGGCGTGGGTAACAATTTGAGGCGACGCCGAAAATAGTTATTAACACGCCACAAGTATTTTTTGGCTCAGTTAAACACCGTTGCATACAATATTTTTTCTACGACCATGCACTTAATTTTTAATAGTTTTCTTGAATCACTTTCGTGAAATTCACACTGTTTCCTGTATTTTGACGCAAAGGTTTGCACTGTCAGGTCAGCTGCCCAAAGTCTTCCCGCACACGCGCGCAGTATCGTTATAACAGTGCGTTGCCATGGTTACAGAGCCAAACAATGCTTTTTCAGTTTTTTCGATACTGCGCGCATGCGCGGAAAGCCGGCAGACGCTGGCTTTGGGGAATAGATTTTTATGTAGGATTTTAAACATCTATGCACGACCCTGTAAATGAGGAATAACAGTTCGGGAGTAGAAAAAATATTTTATGCAGTGCACGAAATAAAGCACCACAATTAGATTAGATATAAAGTAAATGAATTGACCTCCTCAGTATTTCATAGTAATTCCATATTAGCAAATCGTTTTGACAGTTCTTAAAAAGAAGCTGATTTGACTAGTAGGAAACAAACCTTTTTGCCAGGCTGTAATAATTAATCTGCATGAACTGTGCCGATTTAAAATTAAAATGACCTTAAATCAGGACAAGTTTTCTTTGATTCAGAACTATTCTGATGCAAATTTTCTGTTTAATAAAATTAAAGTCGGCTCCTATCTTCCCGAAACCATTGCATCTCATGTATACAGAGTGGATTTATGTAAATGTCGTGGAAAAGTGGCGATCGGGGTCTGCTTTGCCGTCGCTGAGACGTTGAGTGGGAGGAAGTTTGAGATGACATCAAAGTATCTGTTATTATGTAAAGACGGAGTCCAAAACGTTGGAACCTTCCTCAAATTCAGGATGTGGAAATTTGAGGATTAGTAAATTATTGACTAACCGGGTAACCCGGCAACCTTCAAATCAAAAGTGAACAGGCATCTTCTGGGCGAGCTCACTCCATCACATTTCAGTCTGTGGTCGCGCGGCAAACGTGCTATATAAGATGTGCCTCGATCGAGGCAGTATGCTCGTTATGCTCGGGCGAGTTGCTTCGTCCGAAGTAGTCTACATTGGATACGGACATTTGCCGCGTGAGAATATTGCATCGCGACGTACCTCACTCTGTGTGGACCCAGTTAAAATGAAATGAAAATCCTACAGTCGGATAAAAGTGACAAACTCAAATCAGATTTGTTCAAACTGACCATGAGACCGGACCAATAATCGTGCAATAAAATCAGCGCGGACCGATCGGACCATGCAATGAGTCCGGTCGGTCCGGATGTAATAACCCTATCCGATCTGACTGAGTGTCCTTCAGCCGTCTTTCAAAAGCTGGCGAGGGGCGTTCCAATTTCAAAAATTTGGTTATGATTCGATAATTTTCTCAGTGAAGAGCTGGCTTAGCGGTAAGGGATTGCTACTTTCAGTCTGGGGTTGCGGAAAGCCCGGTTCGTACCAATTTTGAGTTTTTTGGAATTTTTTTACAATAAATAATAAGATTACACCTAAAGGTTTTTAACCGACTTCTAATTTTTTCTTTGTCAAAATATGATGACAATGACATTGAAAATAAGTAGTAACTTGTATTATATTTGTATTTATGGAAATTCTGGAAAATATTGGTTAAAACTCTCCTTAATTCGAATATCATCCTTCACCAACATGCATTACTCGAAGTTTTTTGTGTCTATACTTAATGTGGCTTATCTTATCTTATCTACATCTATGGGAGATCTTCCGAATCTAATGTCCAATAAATATCAAATCAAGTTAGAAATTCTAAAGTTCGAATGCAGGAAGGCCGAAGGAGGTCAACTAAAGTAATCTTATTGGAAGAGTTTCCTTGCAATCTCGTATATTTTGGATCTACTGTGCATACGAAGTTAATATACTGGCGAGGAAGTGCACTGTTTCGGGCCAGGTCTCTACGTCAGGGAAAGGTATCATTATAAGATATTGTGGAGGTTCATCAATATCCTACTCTAAATATTATGGCAGAATATTTATACTAATATTATAAATGGGAAGTGTGTGTGTGTATGTTTGTTTGTTTGTTCGTCTTTCACGGCAAAACGGAGCGATGAATTGACTGTTTTTTTTTTAAGGAGATAATTGAAGCTGGATAGTGACATAGGCTATTTTTTGTCTCTTTCTAACGCGAGCGAAGCCGTGGGCATAAAGCTAGTAGTATACAAGTGCATGCTCTGTACTCGTATCTTATATGTATGTTCTTGTGAATAAATCATTAATTCATTCACAACAAGGGGTACTGGCAGGTACACTTATCTAACTGATCTTTCACGATGTGCTCTCTGTGACCACCTCGACCCAAGTGAACGAGCCGGTCGTGTCTCTCTCCCGTCTTGCCTTCGTCCCCACCACTTATTGAGCCTACCGCCGTGTTGCCAGTAGTATAATATTATTTTACCAATTACCCGTGTATATTTAGGGTAATGTTGCCACACTTCAAATGTATTTTTTTGCTAACATAAGTGTAATTATAAAATAAATCATGAAATATGATATTATAAAATTATAATTTCATATTTTGCTTGAAAAGACGGATGGTACGATGATGGTGACTACGAATAATGTGTGGTCGATTAAGATACATAATTATGTGGTTTAAATTCAGAAAAATAAATAATAAATGTATTGTATGTAATGTTTTAAAAAACCTAATGAAATTCACTTAGTAAAAAACACAGAAAATTAGTAAAAGTAAAGTATGAGCACTAATTTATTATTTAATTAGAACTCAACTACATCAAGTAATTAACGCTCAAAACACTCTCAAAGTAATTACCAATTATAGAAAAAATATTCGAAACATTTCACCAATTTATTTTTTATTTTGCCTCATCTCTTATAACGAAGGTCGACGTGAACCGAGAGAAAAAGGTTCAACTTGACCCCAGGGTACGTAGCCAAATGCACAAACGCTTAATCTCGTTATCGTAGCTAGCTATCTCTATCGCTCTTCCGTATTGGCGCGACAGAGCCAGGCTGCGTTTAGATCGGCGTCTAGCGTCAACGATTCTCATTTTGGCTAGGCCGGCTGGATGAATGACCTTGGGGGGATAATTAAAACATTTTTTCAGCCCTACGTGCCACGCCACCCGTTATATCACCTCGGGGTGTTTTTAGGAAGATAAAGTACTCTAAGCGTGATAAGGATCCCCTTAGGGTTACGTTTTATCAATTATAATCAGCATATATACAGTCACTTACATGCCCAACGCGAATATATAAATATAATTATGCATTCAACGATAAAGAGTAGAAATTAAAAAGTAGCAACATTTTAGTGTGATCCCATTCATATCAATATGTGTGAGAAAACGGGACGACACTACGATATTGCCACTGTTTAATTTTACTCCATTTGGTCAGACTGTAAGTGAAAACGAGAGAACTTATTGTCCCGGAGCTGTAAGTTCACATTTTTGACACATTTGTTTTGAAGTATGTCGCGATGTGGCTAAGACGTATCGTTTGCCAAATCTAACGATTAATTTCGAATTGGTTGAATCGATTAGGCCCTATGTACAAGGAGGCGCTTAAACAAATATACGATTTCTATCAACTTACTGAAATGTCATTTCAATCGAAATGACAGACTGCCACAGCACTAGTTTAAAAATAAAAATGAATGATAAATGACATGATAATATCGTAAATTACTCACTAACGAAGATCCGCAAAAATGTAACATGTGCTAGATTATGTTTAAAGTAAGCGAAACATTGTTTTTAAGTAGGTACTTGATTTTTTTAAATATTATTACAGGATTTTATTTAAAAGTTCATCAGGTTGTGCGAGTTTGCGTATTGTGGACGCTGTCATGTGTCAAAAAGAGGTTCTTAGAAATCTGGGATAATAAAAATATTACACGTCATACCTATGCAAAGTGTACATTTCTTTCCTGTTAGAAAGGAGCAAAGTGGCACTTTTCTGTTCCCGTAATATTTTTGCAAGAAGTTTTAATCAATTTTAGAATATTCTGAAGGTTCTATAAGAAAAACGTGAAATGAAATGAAAACTAAAAAAAATGTAGGTACTTAGGGTAACGAATTCTTAATTTCATTACCTATGTATCACTATCGCTCGAAGACGGATGAGTGACAGTGACAGAGAAGTACAGTCGAAGAATTGGACGTTATAAATCAGATTGTAAGAAATCTCTTACTGCTTGTTATTTTGACATGGTTGTAAAGTGGCCTGGGATTCCAATTGGTTGACTATACACGTTAAACTTCCGTGAGACATAAAAAAATAATAATAATAATAAAAATGGTTTATTCATTAACTTCAGAACTTAACAATATACATGATGGTGTCTCTTTTTAAGTATACAAGATACCTGTGTCAAGAGACACCGCTCTTCCTTACTGGGTTGCTAACTAACGATAACAAACATAAGTTATTAAAAGTAAACAAGAAAATAACATTTTGATTTGAAAATTAAAAATTAATTAGTGTAACAATCTAACATTACAGAGATCATGCATAGTAATTAAAAGAAAGCACTAGGTTAGTTTCAAGAGCCACTCGGGAGTGAGCGCGCGCGTTTGTGTGTGTGTGTGTGTGTGTGTGTGTGTGTGTGTGTGTGTGTGTGTGTGTGTGTGTGTGTGTGTGTGTGTGTGTGTGTGTGTGTGTGTGTGTGTGTGTGTGTGTGTGTGTGTGTGTGTGTGTGTGTGTGTGTGTGTGTGTGTGTGTGTGTGTGTGTGTGTGTGTGTGTGTGTGTGTGTGTGTGTGTGTGTGTGTGTGTGTGTGTGTGTGTGTGTGTGTGTGTGTGTGTGTGTGTGTGTGTGTGTGTGTGTGTGTGTGTGTGTGTGTGTGTGTGTGTGTGTGTGTGTGTGTGTGTGTGTGTGTGTGTGTGTGTGTGTGTGTGTGTGTGTGTGTGCGCGCGAGTGTGTGTGCGTGTGAGCGAAAGAGTGCGTGAAGTATATGTTAACATGCAAGTAAAAATTGTATAAATAATAGGAGTTAGATGATTTTAACTAACAAGTCTTCTATCTCTGCATAGGTTTTAGTTTTAAGGCAGTTTAGTGTTTTATTTTTACATTCTTTATAAGAAAGGGGGTACAGGTCAGTGTCATTATCCAAATGATTATATAATTTAGCAGATAGAGCGATATACTGCCTCCTAGCAAAAGCAGACTTTGTTATTGGAGTGGGGATAACATTACGTTTCTTTTTCCTTGTGGACCAGGCCCCGTAGCCGAATGGCATTTCTCCGACGCCAAACGAAAGCGATACGTCGCTGGCTCTGTCGCGCCAATACGCAAGCGCGATAGAGATAGATATCTACTAGCGCTTCGTTTCGTGAGCGATTGTGCCATTCGGCTAGCCACCCTGGTTAACGTATCCACTTTACAATATTTAGTACTTTTGTGTCTTCGAAGAGTCACATTCCACACATACAGCGCGACGTAACGTTTGCGGAGTCTAGCCGTCGCGTGAACTCCTATACGCCTGAAGAGGGGCCTCCGAATTGGCCCGAAACATGTCGCAGCAATAGCGATATAATAACGTGAGTACAACCGTATTTCAATTAATTATTTGGTTGACTATACGTAAAGTACCTTAAGTACCTATTTTCGATTATCGTAAATGTAGGCACAGTATATTATATTGTCACTAGACAGTATATAAACATAAGTACTAAACTAAGTTGTACAAATTAGTTTAGCTACGCGTATAATCCTATTTAACCTTTCTAAAAATACTTTATTCATTTTAGACCATCTGGTCGGCTAATTTCTGAACAAAGTACACAAGACTAACTTTATCAAGTTACTTTTGTTTAGATAATGTTTAGCGGGTTAACTAAGTAAACTTTAAATTTGTGAGGTTCAAAGTCATCTATAGTAAAACCTACAGGTTGTAAATTTTATAACCGGCAATATTTTAACAGGTTGATTATAGCTGATAGATACATAAAATAGGTACAATATAAACTATATTTTAATTTTACCCAATATTCTACTGAATTTCCATAAATTATGGACACAAAACGCGCGGCGGTACAATAGAATCGATATAGTCATTATGTGCTAACTCTACATGCCTATAAATATTTATTACACATTAATAATTAATATGTAATAAATATTTGAATAAGAATTTAGAAAATTTGATCATGTTTTCCTTTCCTAGTCCTTAAAGAATGAAAAGAAAATTAGAAGTTTGATAAAAACCTTTAGCTGCAACACGATCTTCTTCTTTAACTCATTGGTACGAGCCGGGGTTCGAACCCGCGACCTCCGGATTGAAAGGCGCACGCTCTTACCGCTAGGCCACCATCGCTTTTTGAACATTTATAACTATGTTATAACACTTATAACAATAACAAAATGAGAGTTTTGGATGATTCACGGCTATTTTCATTACACTAAACTTTAATTGACCGTGATTACCGTGAAATCTGCGTCGAAATATCGGGAGCTCGACAAAAATCAAAAAGGTAATCACGGTCTATATCCCGGTCAATATAAGTGTTAAGAAAATACATGCAATACATATTTGTTTATTTAATAGATCAGACGATTGTATATTCAATATCAATTAATATCTGTCGCCACAACCACGTACGAAATGTAATTGAAACGCAAAGCCTATTAAACAACAACAATTAATAATCAGCGTACATTGTTATATACACTTGCCGTAATTGAATTACTTTATTATCTCGACGTGGCGTGCCCGCATGCGTTATCTACTCCAACTTTTTGTGCTAAATTAGTCTGGTCTGGGGCAGGAGTCGGTTACCCTTTGAAGACAAAACATTAGTTATAAAAATAGTCGAAACAAACTAGGTTCACAGCTATTTTGGCAGGATTATTTTTAACTTTACAATAATTTTATGACGTTTATTTTGCTGTCACGGCGACAGTACAATTTATCAGGCTGATCAACATCACCACAGTATAATAAAGAGTACTATCGTACAGCATGGCCACTCCCGCTCCCCGCTGAAAGTGCAGCCCACCCCCTCTCGGTTACCTCACAGTTACCGCCTGTCAAAAACCTGAACAGTCGATGTATCATATCTCACACATACAAGCATGGTACACGTTCACCTACACGAGCTTGGAATGTGTGCTAGGAACGCGCCTCTTTCATATATTTGATCACCAGTGTCCGAGATGTGACATCACTCAGCAGCGGCTAGACCAGATCTCAGATCACATGTAATTTGCGGCCGAAGTGGAGACTATCTAGCCTGAGGCTTTCTTATTTATACATACAATTGTATGTATTGTTGCCCGTGTGGTGACGGGTTAAGAAATTCACCACCCCTTTCTTCCCGTGGGTGTCGTAGAAGGCGACTGTGGGATATGGGTTAAATTGTGGCGTAGGCGAGAGGCTTGCAACCTGTCACTGCAATGTCACAGTTTCGTTTTCTTTCAACCCCTTATTTGCCAAGAGTGGCACTGAAACTTGTGCTCATGTGTTCTGCCTACCCCTTAATGGGATACAGGCGTGATTGTATATATATATGTATGTATGTACAATTGTATGAATGTTAATCGACTCTAAGCAAGCGTAGCTCGCGTAGCGTGTGTGTATTTTGGGGAACCACAATTTTACACAGACAAAAAGCCCAATAACTAGCGAGCCGCGTTTTGCCGACCGCTGACCTGTGCTAGGGGTGACTTGTGTGAATCTAACGAAAATGTATCGTGAAACGACTTTGAATGACTTCTAGATAACTAGAGGCCTATTGTTTGTTATCTTTATCGCTCAATCGTACGTCAACAACACTGCTGTAAATACAGACAGTGCCAAAATTATGTATACACAACACACCTTAATGTACAGGCAATAAAGTTATGTATGTTATTGGCTGTACAAGTGAAATAACTTACAATACGCTACGAAGGAACGATTGACCTCTTGTCTACGCAGCCGCCAGACATTTATAAAGTATGACCAAAGTATGTTACTGGTGAATTCTCAATACTACTTTAGACTCCGGTGCCGCTACGAGATATAATCGTATGTCGGAGGATGTCGCTATACGCCACGGTGTGTGTGCATAAAGGAAAAGGAGTGGAAAGATTTGCGAAGTCCGGCGATGGCTTCCGTAGCTCAATTGATTAAGAGCGGCCGCCTAGACTGCGGCTGACGCGGGTTCGAGTCCCACCGGAAGCGTAATTTTTTTTTTCCTTTAATATAAAAACTTACGACCAAAGAGTATCTTATACTACGTATCTATCTATCTATCTATAGCAGCCTTTAAAGCGCCCGTCTTCGGACATAGGCCTCCTCTCCATACCTCCACGCTTGTCGGTCATCCAGTTATCGCCAGCTAGTTGACAGATGCCATCTCTCCATCTAAGGGGCGGCTTGCCACTACGTATATTCAGATAAAATACTAACAAGTTTATTCGAGTACGCAGAGGCTAAGAATATACTTACCAGGAAGTTCTAGGACCGATTTGGCAGAACTTTGCCAAGTTACGAGGATATAATTGCGACTCAAACTCTCATCCAACTTTCAGAGCACTCAGTACTTTCCTAATGCCAAAATATATTTTTACGGAGTAATTTTCTTTCCATGTATTTTGCAGTCTTTGAGGGTTGACTTTTCTAGGTTCTTGGAAAACCTAAAGGGCGATAAGATTTTAGTATTTAGGTTCGTGTCGATCTAAACTGAGATGAAAGACAATAAAGTTTGGATTGACGGATGAGCGGCCAGAGTCTCATCTGTGGAGCTAAAGGGCAATCAAATTTATCGGCTACATGAAAAATATGAAATATTCGACGAAACAATGAGATGGAGTCGATATTTATACACCGCGCTTTTTTTATTTTCCGTAAAAATAGACACATCGTTAGGTTCATTATCAGGGTGGCTAGCCGAATGGCACAATCGCTCACGAAACGCTCACGAAACGAAGCGCTAGTAGATATCTATCTCTATCGCGCTTGCGTATTGGCGCGACAGAGCCAGCGGTGTATCGCTTTCGTTTGGCGTCGAAGAAATGCCATTCGGCTACGGGGCCAGGAACCATATACTGTATATCACTTTTAGTTAAATTCCCAAAAAAAATTTTTTCATCGTTTTCATACATAATAAATGAATTTATTAGTGTGAGAGACCCTTAGGACCCATACAACCATTTCAGTCGCAAAATCTTCAAATCAGTAACTAACTGTCAAATGTGACATAACGCGTGGTAACGTCGTGCAAACAATGCGACCGTATTGATACAATAACAAAATGTAGTCGTCGTGTGCACTCGTTACGGTAACAAAATGTGTACGAATTTGTGGCTGTCAATGTCACTGTCAGAATGACTTTTAACGACACTTTATTAGTCGACGTTTGCACACATAACGGTAACAACATGTGGACGAATTTGTGGCTGTCATTGTCACTGTCAGAACGGTTTCTGACAGTGACATTGACAGAATTTGTACACACATGTGTAGGTCTGATTACCGAACTGCTCCTAAACCACTGTATCCGCAAATGACAATCTGAAATACGAAGGTTTCTCAAACTGTCTTGTGAAGTTGTGGACTGGTTGCTTTGAATCATTTAAATATGAGCGAATTAAATAATAATAAACGACGACGACCATTTCAGCACTCTTCGACATTTTATAGAAATGTGGGAAAGTTAAGAAAAGTGCAGAATGATAATACAAATAGATAAGCACTTTATAGTTACTTAATGTATTAAATATATAATTTTTAATTCTTATTGATAAAAATGAAGTGTAGTGTTGCTTTACACAATAAAAGTAGGAATCAAATGAAATAGAGTATTTACTGTGATATTAATAGAATTTCTGTTGCGCAATGATAGTTTTTTCAGTACAGATGCTGCTTTTTTTAACGCAGTAGTGCGAGCAAATCAAGCAATGATTCTTTTCTTGTCTGGTCGAAACTCTTAGCTTAGATTTAGGTACTGAAAATCATCGTACGATACACGTGCGAAAAGGACATTCACAACTCGTGTCGATTTAAAACACTCCCTTCGTTCGTGTATTAATTTATCGCTACTCGTATCGATTTTCCTCTTTTCCGCACTCGTATCTACAAGTATTTTGTTTGGGTTACAAAAAAAACACATTATTTATTCTACTACGTTTTATTTATGTCTCTTTAACATTACAAATTTGTAGACACTTATCTATACAAAAATCTTGACAAAAGAAGTACAGATCGCTGAAATTAATGTTGATAGTAATATTAATGACGACTACTTCAACAAGTGTCAATTATGAAATGCCGCAAAATACTAGTTGCTCTATAGAAGACCATAATAATATGATCCCCGATCCTTTACAACCCAGCAGCTCGGTACGCACGTTACAATTTTTTTTAATCTTCTTTAGTGAGGGCAACTGAGTACGACGGCATATTTAATTGTTTATAAAGTTTGAGGATACCTGGAAAAAATTAATACAAGAAGCCATTTTGCTTTCGGTCACGCGTGTACGCTGCGACCATTTTGCGACCGTTTGTCGACCGTTTGGTGACCGTTTGGCGACTGTTTTTTACATGGAATATTACCGTCTTAATCCATATTTTAACAACTTTATTGGTTTTCTAGGCATTATTTTTATTATTTCAGGATAGTATATGCACCGGAGCACTAAAACTTCACCAATCAATATACATAACACGCAAACACCGAGTAGTCAATAATATTATTACTGGTTAAACTGAGGTAAATTGATGGCGCGTTGATAAATTTAGACTTATTTTATGAAATCACTCGAGCAATTTAATTGGCCATGGTAATTAGCCCACATTATATTACAGATGCAAACAATAATTATCTTTAACAAATTCTTACGCCATTACATTTTAATGTCAAATGATTTTATTTCTTTTTTACTTTGACGTCTCTGACAGTCGCCATTTGAAAAGAATGAAATGAACGAATGATTTTGGGAAAGTAGTCGCCAAACGGTAACAATGTGTGCACGCGTAGTGCACACTTCTGTCACTTCTGTGACCATTTGTGCCTGTTACCAATCGTCCCCATTTGGGTCGCCGCGACTAAACGTCGACCGTACTGCGACTAAGCATTGAGACCCGAAGACCTGTGTGTACACAAAATAGGAGGATTTGCGTAGGAACGGCGACCGATTATGGTTATATGGGTAATTTTATGAACCATAAGAAACGTATACCATACTATTACAAGAGCAGAATTATGACACGACATCAAAAACGGAATACTGTCCCAGAGCCACCGTTAGGTACGACGACGAGCGAAGCGAGGAGGACTTTTAGGTATCTTGCATCCCTAACACATCCGACTCGCTACGAAAAAGCAAATTGCAAGTTTATGCCGCCTAAATATTATGCACAAATATTATATGCGAAAGTACTATTCGACTAGAAGACGTTAAGACGTTATGCTCATCAACATTATGACAACATACGATTCGGTTTTATAAAAATCTGCAAAATGATTCATGCCAAACGTGACTTCTGCCAAGAACTATTATACGAATCAAATATAATATGCGAAAAAAGTGTCCGCAAGACAAAAGTGAACCAACGTAGATAATGTAGAAATACAAAGACAATGTACAAATATACAAAATTGTTGAGAACTCGTATCCTTTTGTCTTAATTTGTATGCACGCCTGTCCGTGCGAGAATTAAACTTTTTCTCCGTGAAATCCCCAGAGTAAAAAAGTTTCACAACTCTTACCACCTGCCACAAGCCGATTCAGGTCAGAGCCTAGATAGATAGAAACGGGGTACAACCCGGTTCACTCGGAACCCCACAACCTCCACACCTTGCTATGGAATTACGGCTAAGTTTCTTAGCTTTAAAAGCGTTAGACAGTTTTTTATGGCAGATACAAAAGAGCTTATCGACTTTGAATAGCTGCCGGCGTAGCCGACAGAAATGCAGTCTGGCTCTGTCGCTCCAATACACAAGGGCGATAGAGAATTAGAGATAGGTAGCTACGAAACAGCTAGCTATTTTCGTGAGCGTTTGTGCATTTGGCTACGTAACCTGGTAGTTGTGCCTTTTATAAAGTTGACTCTCTGCGTCGTCGTGGCCAAGTCGGGCGCAAGTCTGCTCGCGACACTAATCTCAAGAGAAATAATTGAAAAACCGCAAGAAATCTAGTTAACGGTGAAGCGATTGCAGCTAGGTACGGCTAGAAATGGAAAAACTTGTGCAAATATTGTTTTCCGATGGAAATCCAATATCAGAATGGCAATAAAACCTGTTCAGTGGACACCAAACCTAATATGTATCCTGTGACCAAACGTATATCGTCACTACTTTTAAAAAAAAACGTGTATCTTCGTCTGTCAATGAAAACAAAATTGTAGTAAGTATGTATAGAATGCATATAGACTTACTGCGTTTTCAAAGTTCAAAGTTCAAAGTTTTTATTGTATATAAGAATCAGGTTACATTGCAGGTCGAAATATACAATTATACTTTCAGTTACACTGAGACTTTACCTTTTCAGGCATATATACATTTATATCTAAACTTACATATAAACATTATTATGTGTAACTTAAATAATCATTGACTGAATAAAAACATCTTTCGATAAGCCACAGTTTTACTTTTGATTTAAATAATTTTATATTCATGTGTTTGAAGCGATCAGGTAACTTGTTGTAAATTGTGATACACATGATATAGGAGTTTTTTGCGGTGAGTGACAAGTTTAACTTTGAGGAGCAGCGTGAGATACGAGATTTTTTCAAAATAGTCACGATATACATACATATTTGTCACTTCAAATTGACATCGCTCAATTTCATTGGTCGTTCAAGACATATGCTTACAGAATTCAGATAACTACTAGCTAACAGGAAAAGACAGATTTTTGACCAAACATGGTTATACACCACATTTTTCCCAATAGTAAATGAAATTTTTCAGTGGAGTCTACCTAACATAATTCAAAAAATTGTTTTGTTTAAAAACTCTTTTGGTTAAGATTAAACGGTTCCAAAATATTTTTCCTTCAGCAGGATCATTTAAAATATTAAATATTATTTAGCTTCATAGTTTAGGGTTAAACGAATTTTCGTGATTTCTGGCTATGTTAGGATTATACCGTACATTATTTATTTTTCTAAAGGAAAAATGTTTTTTTTTACACGTCCGGCAGGACTCGAACCTGCGACTCACTGGATTGTCGATCCAAGCGCTCTGACCAACTGAGCAATCGCAATCCAGTAGTCACAGGTTCGAGTCCTAGAGGTGAGAATTTTTCCTTTAATAAAATCGCCTTATCCTAAATATAATTCACGCCATGGGGTATCTCAAACCTAAACCCGTAAAAACGACATTGATTTACAATGCCCTAAACCCAACAGACATCTGATAAACCCATTCTTCAGGGCTCCATAAATTTATGCCTATCTTTCGACCTAGGCGACATTTGCGATGCCATCGCTCAATTTGAATTTTAGATGCTTTTTAGTGCCAGTGGTAACTTTGGTGACATTTGCATGGGTAGAGACACGTAAAGAGCCAATTCTAGTAGGTATATATAGACGGTCAACCAAATCTACGGCACTAAATAACCTAACCACAAAATTTAAATTTTGAAAAAAATGCCGACATAGTGGACCGATTTAATCAAACATGGCTAAGAACACTCCCTTCAAAAGGTGTTTTATTATTTATGCGCTTTTTAGGAAAAAGTGTATCATCCAAATACTTTTGGATTTTACTCTGTAGTATAGAACTGTTGATTTTTATTTATATGGGTTTTTTCATAGACTTTACTTCAACTAGTTTGTCATTAATACTTATCTTGTTAGGTATCTGTTTTATACGTAAAAATCATCTGATCCATATTATCTGACCTAGGTATTATCGATCTACTTAGAGCGAATTTTGGACGTAACTATCTAAAAGTTCAAAACGAGCCGAAGTTGCGAAAACGGATACAAATCTAAATTTATTAATAACTAGCTTTTACCCGCGGCTTCGCCCGCGTAATAAAAGTATTCTTATTAAAACGTTTACAAAAAATAAGATTTTCATTTGGATCCGTAGGTTTCTTTGTTGGTACATCTGTCCGCGATTATTTCGATTAAGGTAAAGCGGGGCAATTCTCGACTGGGGGGCCATTGTAACTGATCTATTTGCTGTACGGTCAGCCAAGAACCTTACACTGCTTTTTGGCTGACTGTACCTTACACATACTACTATTGTTTTAAAAGAAATTCTTGCAATGATTGTAGAATTGTTACACAGCGACCACAGTAGGTACGAATATGTATGAATTTACCTATATAAATATTTATACTGGGGAAACTTCATACAACCCACATAGCCAGTATCTCGACGCTATGGTCGGTAGGGTAAAAAGTTCTTCCTTGCATTATCGCTTACATTTTTTTCCATTTTGCTTATACTTATTGCAAACGTAAACATATAAAAGGCAAGCAAACAACGATCTTCTTACAGCACATTGAATATAATAGTTATCACGGATGCAGGATACTCGCCGATGCCTACTTACTAATCCCTTCCCACTGAGCCACCTGCATTTTACACTGCCTAGATATCGATTGCCGACCGATTATTCCGACCCCAATCCCTATTGTTATCCCCGTCCCTATCTCTATCCTTGTCCTCGTCCCCGTCCCCGTCCCGTCCTTGTCCCCGTCCCTCCCCTATCCCTATCACCGTCCCTGTCCCCGTCCCCTATTCCTATTTCTATCCCTATCCCTATCTATACCTATCCCTATCCCTATCCCGATCCCTATCCCTATCCCTATCCCTATCCCCGTCCCTCCCCTATTCCTATTTCTATCCCTATCCATATCCCTATCCCCGTCCCTCCGCTATCCCTATCCCCGTCTCCGTCCCCTATTCCTATCCCTATTTCTATCCCTATCCCTATCTATACTTATCCCTATCCCTATCCCTATCCCTATCCCCGTCCCTCCCCTATCCCTATCCCCGTCCCCTATTCCTATTTCTATCCATATCCATAGGGGAGAAGGTATTTCCCTTCCGCCTCGTTAGATTTAAAAAACGTTGTATTTATCGTGATCAGCGACCCGATAAACCATAAAAACGATACCCATATTGATTTTTTGACTTTATCACCCCCTTTTCACCCTTTTAGGGATTAAATTTTCAAAAAACCTGAAAAACGTATTCAGTCATATGTCTTAAGGAATCTTCCTGTGAAGTTTCGAATAAAATAGTCAAACTAATCTTGTTTCCCCATACAAACTTTGAACCCCCATTTGACCCCCTTAGGAGGTGAATTTTGGAAAATCGTTTCTTAGTGCTCCTCTACACTACATAAGGAACCTACGTGCCAAATTTGAAATCTCTAGGACCAGCGGTTTCGGCTGTGCGTTGATATGTCAGTCAGTCAGTCAGTCAGTCAGTCAGTCAGTCAGTCAGTCAGTCAGTCAGCTTCTTCTTTTATATATTTAGATTTAGGAATTCTCAAAGCTTTCAAATCTTCCGGGAAATTAATTTAACTCTCGCGAATGGCTCCAAAACAATTAAACCAACAGACTCTTCAATTAAATGCATCAATACTGGACGGCGCTCTTCAGTTGTGACATTTCAATCAATCAATCAATCAATCAATCAATTATTTATTCGTGATAACTACAAAATACACAAGTAAGAAAACAGAAACAGCAAATAAAAGAAATTAAACATATAAGTTACCACGAAATGGTCCCGACTCAGCATAAAATGCTAACCCAAGGGTCAGCACTGGTCTTCCGTCGGGACCATTTTGTTGGTCACGAACGCAGCTGTACGACGCGGACCCGTGACATAGTGATTGACAATGGAAATACACATAACCGTGCAAACCATCGGTCGACGGACGCGGACGTGGCCCCGAGCGCACGGACGTCCGATCGAAATTAGGGCTCCCGGTCGCGTCCGTGTTTCGTGTACCCGTTGCCGGGTATCCGTTCCCGTGTTACACGAATCCGGATTTCTGGCCCGTTTGGAACGGGTAATTAGGGACCGTGTAATTAAGGTCCGGGTACCCGTGTAGTCCGTGTGTCCGGATCGACGGACTCTAAAAACCCGCGGGTCCGATCCGTTCTCGACGCATAGTGATGCTTGATGATCGTTCGCGTTCTTGGTTCAAGCGAATATGAAAATCAGTTTAAAGAACCATAAATGATAAAACCTTAATAACTAAAACGAGAAAGGGACAACGGAGCAATTGTGACTGGGGGACAAATTTTAACTACTCGATTTTTTCCATGTTTTACATTTTAGGTATTATTATATAGGGCACGCATTTTCAGTGGCCTAAATTATTATGATGTCAGAAAGCATGAAACTTGGTATGCACATAGCTTTGACGTTCATAAGAATAAATAGAAGGAGAAACACGCCGAGGAGTCAATCTCTTCCCCCTACTATTATATCCCATTTTTAGCGTTTTAAAATTTTCACGAAAACTATTAATTAAAGGTTTTGATAAGTACCATGAAATTCTCTACAATATTTCCATTTTAAGTATATTACTAACAGTCGGTAGTGCTGCCCCTACTCATCCCACTAGTAGTTAAATACAAATATTATGCGGGGGACTTAAGCATAATTTGAAAATGATGAGTAAATTTTCTACAATACTGTCTTTTAAGGTATATACCTTAAAATACAATATATAATATTATACAATATATAATATTATTATAGAGAATATACTTTTCCTAAATATCGTGATTATAGCTTTCACGGTTTTCATGACAATATAAAAAAAAACTGAAGATAATGATATAAAAATGAGGGAAAGAGGGGAAAAAGGGGAGGGGTTTGTAAGTTATCTATATACATGTCAAGTCTCATGCTTTTTGTCACACCCTATCCGACTAGCTCAAGTTAAGAACCAGCACCATGGATACATGTTCACTTCAAAGTGGTTCCCTCCAAAATAACAAAAAAAAAATACCATTCCTAACTATAGGTATTTGTAAAACAGCGCGGCTACATCTAGAACTTTTCAAACAAAAGGTTTGTCCATGTCAAAGGGAAGCCGAGTGTGAGGTTTGAGTGTCATTATTATCAGTAAAAATCACCACGGTTATTGGTTATTGTGCCGCCCACAAGTCATTATTATTACCTTTGTCTTCTCATGCGACGTTAATTCTACTAACTTCTTAGATAAAAACTAATAACTCGATAGTTCAAATACATTTCCTTAATTTGAAAGATATTTATAGAAATAAAACTGTGGAAACTGAGTGTCACCCGTTTACCAAGGACGCTGTAAAGTGTTCGAAACGTCGGGATGAATAGTAAATTCAGGATACGCGATATAATCCGTTTCCATAGTTATGTATTTATCTATTTAAGTATGTATATCGTCGCTTAGCACCCATAGTACAAGCTTTGCTTAGTTTGGGGCTAAGTCGATCTGTGTAATGTCCCCAATATTTATTTATTTATTTTACAACTATGAGACATAGATAAAACTATACTATAGGTGGTATGGTCCCTATAGTAAGGCACCATGAACATTATAAAACAATCAAGTAATAGAACTAATATAGTATTTTTCACACAAACCAATACCCTGTTTAGACTTCTATTAGTTAACCCAGAGACAAATAAAGTCCATTAAACTCTACTTTTTGCAATTGTCTTAAGCAACTTTATTGAAAAAAAAAACCAGTAGACTAGTGTGCCTGGCAAATTATGGTATGGACCTATAGGAATAGGAATACGTTTGTAATATTTGTATTGAATATCACCATATTATCTAATCTGTACGAGTAGCCTACAACGTAACGGGAACAAGTACAAAAAAATAGTTAACACGTTATTGATCAAAATAAAACGAGTATGTATAAAACCAATTCTTATTCGTTCGCTAAATTAATATAAATTTTAAATTTCACCTATTTTTTAAATACAAACCGGCACGGCAATAAGTCGATCGGTCCGCCGGCCGCCTCGTGTGTTCAATACCCGAACGGTGCCGAAGTCCGTGCGTCGCGTCCGGCCGTCCGGCCCCGAACGCCGATTCGGCACTACACGCGCGAACGGCACTACACGGGAACGGACTTCGGCGGGTTCGGGTAGTTCGGACGCTTAGCACCGCCGGGGCTAAGGGGCCGGGCGCACGGATCGGCGGGTAGTAACGAATATCCAGAGCCGGCTCGAAATCCGGCTCCCCGGATGCTCCGCTCCGTGCACACTGATAGGTCGCGGTTTCCAATCAAAAAGTACCACATTGTCGGTTGATAAGGTAGATTTCGTATTGAAAGTATTACGTAACTAGCGCTTTATAATATTGCCAAATGCTTATTTTATTAGAACTCCTCTCTACTGCCTAAGTAGGATTCATAAATGGTATGTCATGCCATATACCTATGTTCTTACTTTGTACATACCTTAATAACAAGAGTTTGATAAACGTAAACGTTTTCGTCAAACATAATTTACCCGCTTTATATTCGATGTACTTACCTGTACGGTTCTGAAACTTGGACGTCGTATGCTAAACAGGAAAGAAAATTAAACAACTTCCATATGCGCTGTCTTCGACGCATTTTAAACATCTCATGGAAGGATCGAGTCACAAACGAGAGGGTACTTAGCATCGCACGTTTACCTAACATCGCAGCAGTCTTAAAACAGAGACGTCTGCGGTGGTTGGGACACGTGCATAGGATGGAGCCCTCTCGTTTGCCACGTAAGACTCTCCTGAGTGAAATAGCGCACGGGAAACGACCGGTTGGGAGACCAATGCTTCGTTTCAAGGATAGTGCGAAACGAGACATGTTATCCTTCCGGATCGATCCCAGCGCTTGGGAAAAGGAGGCAGAAGACCGCGACCACTGGAGGAAAACCCTGGGCCACGGAGTTGCTGCCCACGATGAAGCATGGTTCAACCTCCTTCACTCTAGGCGAAAACTGAGACACCAACGCGCTGATTTACCACCTTCGTCATCTGGCATGATATTCTCCTGCCAGTTGTGCGGCCGCGGCTGCCGCTCTCGCATCGGACTTACCAGTCATTTGCGTAAATGCCGCAATCTTACGGACGCTGCTTAATACATCATATAATTGATGTCAAAGGCCCATGATGACTTACCTGTAAAAAAACACAATACTTAATAGTTATTTATCACTGAATCAAAAAACATTAAACTCATATTTAGCATGCACAATTTATTAAAAATCTAACCTTGTACTTTAACATAATAAAATTAAATATTTCTTAAAACAATATCATTGACATATTTTTATTAGACTCATATTCCTATTATTTCAGTTAGAATATTGCAGTTTATATTGTTAGTTTGATACGCAAGCATTTGCTAAAACAAGAATTCGAATAATATCCATTAATATTATATTTATTGCATTGTATGTAATATATGTATTATATGTATGTAATGTTTAAAATATTTATTATAAATATCTATGTAAGTAAAAGTATATGTAGTCTACATATAGTTTGCTTTTCTTCTTAGTACATCACCTTTTTGTTTTCTCTCTGCAACATTTGTATTTTATCTCTGTTTGGCCCTATGGTTGACTGGTAGAGAATGCCTTTTGGCATTAAATCCGCCATTTGTACATTTATGTGTATATTTTGTGCAATAAAATAAATCAATAAATATTCATATTGTAATTCATGCATTTTTCTATCGGGCGTAGTTACCGCCGCTAACAAGCGGGCGACATCGTTAGTGCTACCGCTAACGAAGAATTTTAATTGTATAGAAAATGATAACTGAAGTGTTTATATGGTATTGAGATAAATTAACACAGAAAGAGTATACAGTAACAAAACTGAAATATACACCATACCTGTACATAGTATACATACTCCAAAGAAAAAGCGATCAAGTCCTTGGCTTTTCGCTTTTCGGCCAACAATAAATTACATGTGACCTGAGACATATCTTACTAAATATACTGGCCTAGGTATGTAAGGAAATCTACTATATTTAAATCATACTATTGATTTCGTTAGTTTCCTAATGAAGTTAATTACTTGCATATAAAATGAAATAGAGGAAGAATAAAAAGCACAACGTATCCTAGCCAACGTCGCAATTGTTTACGCTCATAAAGTTATCGTATACTTTATCGTGACGCAAGCGATTGCGACGTTGACTAAATAGGGTGCATTGGGGTAATCTCAAAAATCACATAAAAATCACCATTATTTCAATCATATCAAGATTACCCTTTTGAAATTACCCGAGCATTTCTGTGCTTCGAAATTACCCCAATGCACCCTTAGATTCCATAATACTTTTAATCTAGCGCGGACTTTATTACATAAATAATTGCATTAAAATATTAAAAGCTTTCTTTATTGAAAACCTTCACATTTCTTAGAAGCTTTTTCTTCTTCATCTCGGAGATGTATTATTTTACCACAAACGAAACATAATTAAAACGTTGAATCAAAAGTTTAATACGAACGTCAACGTCAATATTGCCGAAGTTGTTCAATAATTTGCAATGATTGAACAACTTTGTCAATATTTACGCGAAAGTGATCACAACATTTTATGTTTGTGTTATTATTACTAATCGACAAATTATGAAGCCTATTTATTTTCACCACACCACCTGTTAAAGGCTTACTTTGCTATTCGAAAACAGATAGCAAAATTGCATTTTATCCACAAGAGTGCAAAGTAATTTCATACACATTTTAACTTGATGTCTTAACACTTTCGAAACCGGGCTCTACGCGGCGCTACGACATTTTCGCTACATACGGGGAAACCCATGTAATCGGCTACGCTTCTACGAGCGGTGTACCCGACAGTCGGGTTCTTGGTAGCGGAAGTGTTGCTGGCTGGTAGAATTTACCTATGAATGATGATTTTGAATCATAAATATTGAATATTTAAATTGATAGATTTGATTCAATTTGATGTTTCACAGTTAGTATTTTATTCGTGTTGGTGTGGTGAAAAATTTTGTGTTTCACTCGGTGGCAAAGTTTGTTTAACCTTCGTGCCTTGAAACCCTAGCAACGCTCAAGATTCCACTTTTTGAACCACTCGCTACGCTCGCGGTTCAATATTGGAATCTTTCGCTTGCTCGGCTATCAATATTGGCACGTGCGGTTAAACAACAACTTTGCCCCCTTGTAAAACAAATAACTATTATCTATGCTCTAAGCACAAAAATTATAAAATAACTAGATACTTACGAAAAAGAAATTTTAAAGGTAGCAAGCCCAAGCAAGCAAGCATGATCGCGTGATAAACGATATAAAGTCAGGCCGCCCTTTTCGCACTATTTGTAAGAGCGATAAATGATAAAACATCAGGCCGTCCCTATCGAACTTACAAATAGTGCGATAAGGTCGGCCTGATAATTTATCATTTATCGCGCGACCATACTTGCCTGCCTGGGTGGCTAGCCGAATGGCACAATCGCTCTCGAAACGCTCACGAAACGAAGCGCTAGTAGATATCTATCTCTATCGCGCTTGCGTATTGGCGCGACAGAGCCAGCGGCGTATCGCTTTCGTTTGGCGCCGGAGAAATGCCATTCGGCTACGGGGCCTGGGTGGCTAGCCGAATGGCACAATCGCTCACGAAACGCTCACGAAACGAAGCGCTAGTAGATATCTATCTCTATCGCGCTTGCGTATTGGCGCGACAGAGCCAGCGGCGTATCGCTTTCGTTTGGCGTCGGAGAAATGCCATTCGGCTACGGGGCCTGGGTGGCTAGCCGAATGGCACAATCGCTCACGAAACGCTCACGAAACGAAGCGCTAGTAGATATCTATCTCTATCGCGCTTGCGTATTGGCGCGACAGAGCCAGCGGCGTATCGCTTTCGTTTGGCGTCGGAGAAATGCCATTCGGCTACGGGGCCTGGACTGAATAACAAACACTGTCAATATTGAGACCAACGAGCACAGAGCCGTGACGAGTGGCGGAAAACAGGGGAGGCCTTTGCCCAGCAGTGAGACACATTATAGGCTATATAAAAAAGTCTTAGTAGTCTTAAAATGGAGAAAAATAGGTAGCGCACAGGTTTTCTATGTATTTAGTTCCTAAACTCACCAATCGGGTCGCAACCCAAAGTTTAGGGCTGTTAAACTATGTATGTTATGTACGAAGTTAAATAATCAATTATAGAAAACACTGCATTTCTCTTATGTTGGTAATTGATTTAACCACTAATTCCGGCTTAAGAGATTTATCACCACATTCACCACTATTCCTCTACCCACAATCGACAAACTAGAATCACGCTTAATTACTCTCTCTAAGGTCTATTATTATAGTGCTCACGTGTCCGCAAATAATTAGGTATATTTACACAAAAGTCGTTCTTATCCTTTGGGAATAATGTGTAATATTGTTTGTAGCTTGAATTTGCGAACGGGAAAATGTAGCGAAAATCGTCACGCAGGAATCGCAGGATTATTTAGGGGCAAGTTGGAACATGTATAGTTGATAGACCATATTAATTCATTGGTGTGTTTGTTTTACTGCCAATGTAAGTATGTAAGCCTGATAACGTTAGGTTTTTTATTGTGTGAACAATCTTTGTTGGAGGCCTTTTCCTGAGCAATTCCCGAAAAGTGTGTACATTTGGATCACGTCTTTGATTTTGATAACAATTGGTAGGCTGATAGAGTCCATGCTGAGCAAGATCCACTAGGTTTCCCAAAATGTGCTAGGTAGTTTGTATGAAATTTTCCTTTTTTTTTTACCGAATATGTTAAGTACCAGATTTCTATACATTTTCGGTAACAAAAAAGGATCTCTCAGGACAGGAAAAAGGACTATCAGCCAACCAATTTTTATCAAAATCAAAGACCTGATCCAAATGTACAAATTTTTCGGGAATTGCTGACCTACTGCATTCGAAGCCGTCGTCTATTCACAACTATTAAATTTAAAATTATAACTAATCTGTTTTAATTCTTGCAGTAAATGGTGTACAAGACGGTACATAATAATTATATGTAATGACATCTGTCAAAGCGTTCAGTACAGAACTTACCGCATACCTAGCACAGCGTGCTAGCGGTTGAACTTAATAGATTAAGCTTATAAAAGTTGTAGTAGTTAGAAAAGTGAAAATACAGTTCTTCATTCAATAATAATTTTATGTTTTATTCAGTGCCTAACATAAATTGGTCCTTCGAAGGGCCGTTAGCACTCAATAGACTGTCTGCGAACTATGTACGTGGCCAGTGACTGTGCAAGTGTCAGCGGTTGACTCAATATTGTCGACATCGTGCAGTGCGCGAACTTTCTGGACTGATGCGTGTATGTGGTGTTCTGTGCTCAAACTTTTTGCAAGTTGCAAATACATCTACGTTAACCGCAGTGCGTGTACGCGTAGTTATATACTGGTGGCAAGTTGTCATCAGACTCTTCCCGGTTGCGATGCTCCATGGGACTTAAATTTAATACCGAATGCGATTTTCGGGGCGTGTTCAATGAACAGCGTGTTTCAAACGTGCAGTGCGCGTATGAACTAATTTTGTTTAGTTACATTTTAGTGTTTTTCATAGTTCAGTGAACTTTATGGACTACCACTTCGTGTTCAGCGCAAGTTGCGTTAACATTGGTCTCAGTGTAAGACTATCTATATAGACAATTTTGTGTTACAAGTCATTCTGGCTTCCATATGCGCCATATTGAATGAATATTGGTACCAAGTGTATTGGGACTATTGGGTGCTCGTTGAGAACTCTTATAAATTTAATTCACTTCCGTATATACGTTTCCGGTGGAAATGAACCAATGGTGATTGACTTCATGCAACTTCACGATATTGCGTTTCGGTTATGCAAAATTATTTGCTAGCAAGTGTGGCGCACGAAAATTAACCGGAGCAGTTAAGGTTCATTCCGGTGCGCATAATTTGCAAGAACGAAACGCAGGTGCCAGCGGCCGGTCTGCGGCCAACTTCGTGTGGAAAGCGCGTGCGCTCATTGGCTCTGCGCAACGCAGCTCATCCCGTTCCGTTCCAATAGCAGCCGGGCGGGGATTGTTCCTGAGCTCATTCACTTCACTTCCGCATCGTTCAGTCGGCGACGCCATAGAAGTTATTATAAATAAACTCTTGTGTTTCTCTTTAGCTTTGCATCTTCGCCATTTTGTTTGCACAGTGTTTCGAGCTTTTACTAAGAATTTTCAGGTGTTTAACCATAGCAATAATAGTGGAAATTGACGGCACGTTCAGCGATCACTAAATTAGTGATAATTGTGTCAGATTGTATAGTTTAAACTGCCAGCTTCAATCTTCTGGCTGGGCTTCGCGATTGGTTTTCTGTGCTTGAAGCCTGAACAGCACTTTATATTATTGTGTGCAATTTGTAATTTTTTTGAGGTAAATAAGCTCAGCAGCTTAATTGTATTGACTGCCGTGCAAATTATATTTAGATAAGTTATTTATTTGTATTGTGATATTGTTTAAGGAAGTCGTGTTGTGTGTCACAATATGGCCGACGACGATCTCAAAAGGTTAAGAGCGGCCAGGGGACAATCAAAGGCGGCCATTACGAGGATGATGGCCTTTAAGGCGACAGCGGAGGCTGCTTCTAGCAGCGATGCGGACCCTCTGCTATACCAGCAGAAGAATGATAGGCTTGAAAAGACTTTTCAAGAATATAAGGAACTCAACCTTGAAATTTCATTGTTGGACCCTGCGGATTCCGAACGTGTTGAGGACTTCGAGGAGAAATATGATCTGCTCAAATCGTTCTATGCGGGTGTAGTAAACAAGGCATTGGACGCCTCTACGTCGAGCGTCTCACCGCAACCATCCTTTTCGTCTCCTGGAGGCTGTAATGCCTCGCCATTTAGGCTGCCTCCAATAAATCTAAAAGTGTTCGCGGGAGAGGTAGGTGAATACCAGAGTTTCATTTCACTCTTTAACAGCGTCATTGATGCAGATGTAAAATTGAAGGCTTGTGAAAAGCTATATTATTTGAAAACTTATTTAAGTGGAGAGGCCTTAGCGCTAATTAATTATTTACCTCTCACAACTGAATCTTACCCCATTGCCATTGATCTTTTAAAGCAAAGGTATGATAATCAAAAGCAGGTAGTTAATCATCACATTGTGTCCATACTAGATTTACCGCCCATGCAAAGGGCATCTGCAGGATGCATAAGAAATTTGGTTTCAGCTACTAGGCAACATTTAGGTGCGCTAACAAATTTAAATGCCCCAGTTTCTCAGTGGGATTTAATTGTAGTTGCAATCTTGCAAAGGAAACTTGACCAATATACACTTAGGGCTTACCATTTGGAAAACCAAGGCAACAATGAATTACCAAAGTTACATGATTTTTTAACATTTTTAGAGCAACGGGCTGCTGCCTTGGAGTCCCTGGGAGAGCGGACGCCTTCAGGGCGCCGGTCTAGTTTAGTTGCAAGTAGTGTTAAAGTGGCCAAGCCGCTTAAGTCGGGTATAAACAAATGTAAGTACTGCAATTCTACTGTCCATAAGCTTCATCAGTGCTCGACTTTTAAGATATTGGAACCTCATAAGAGGAAAGACTTTGTAGTCTCTAACAACTTATGCAATATTTGCTTAAATGAACATATTAGTCAAAAATGTATATACTCATTTAAATGTGCTATCTGCAAAGGCAAGCACAACACTCTATTGCATGAGGAAGTTACTCCTCAACAGTGTGCGGCAGTGTCCCACACTATTGAACCAGCTGATAACCTCATTTCTGCCTATATTGGTTTATTGTTAAGTAGGAAAGGCAATGATCTTTTACCTACCATTAAGGCTAAGGTATATGATAAATATGGACAACCTATGATTGTTCGTTGTCTTCTAGACACATGTAGTCAGATTACCTTTTTGCGCTCTGATGTAGCAGAGCGGTTAGGATGTCAATTGTACCCTGATGAGTCAGTACTCTCAGGTGTGTGTGATGCACCCAGCTTTAAAGCTATGCAGACCTCCTTGCGGGTTTATTCCATGGTAACAGATTATAGTGTCACTGTAACATGCAATGTTGTTAATAATATTACGGCTAATATGCCACAGTTTTCTCTCCGGAATGAAGTAATAAACATACCGGCCGATGTGCAATTAGCTGATGACAGTTTTGACATTTCATCAAGGATCGATATACTATTGGCTTCTCATGTGTTCTTCCAGGCGCTTTTGCCGGAGCAGCTGCCAGCCCTGCCTAGCAAGCTGATCCTGCAGAATACACGCTTTGGGTTTATCGTTGCTGGATTGGCTGGTGCTTCCGACACAGCCCCGGTATCCAACTTAGTATCAAATTATTGCTGTCAACAGCTAACACACAACAGTGACATAGGTAAATTAGATAATATTATATCTCAATTTTGGTCTACTGAAAAGGTCCCAGAGACATTCACAGAGGCCAGCTCTGAACAAGAGTTAGCTGAAAAAATATTTCAAGACACTGTAGTCTTAAAGGATAATAAATTTGAAGTAGCATTGCCCCTTAAGCAAGATATTAAGGACTTGTACTTAGGCAATTCACTGTCATGTGCTCTGAAACGATTTTTGAATTTAGAGTTGCGATTTAAAAAAGATGATGAGTTGTATTTAAAATATAAAGCTTTCATAGATGAGTATGTGCGATTAGGTCACGCAAAATATATTGACCTTTCACAGTATAACTTGGATAGTCAAGCAGTTTACTTCCTAGCTCATCACCCTGTTTTTAACCCCTCCAGCAAAACTTCTGCTCTGAGGGTTGTTTTTGATGGGTCAATGCCCACTTTGGCTAAAATCTCACTCAATGATGTTTTATTAAACGGCGCCGTTGTGCAAAATGATCTATTTAGTATTATAGTATTGTTTCGACTATATAAATTCATTTTGAATTGTGATATACAAAAAATGTTCAGAGCTATCTCGTTAACTTCAGAGCACAGGCCTTTACAAAATATTTTGTGGCGTAAAGATAAGAATTCAGACATACAATGCCTTCAGCTACAAACTGTAAGTTACGGTTTAAAAAGCTCATCGTTTCTGGCCACTAGGTGCCTATTAGAGTTAGTAAATAGGTATCAAGATGCTTATCCCCTGGCCGCAGAAGCCTTGTTATATAACACATATGTTGATGATGTCAACCTGGTAGCCAATGATATGAACCAAATTTTGGCAGCCAAGACACAATTGATAGCCTTACTAAAGTTAGGTGGCTATGAACTGCACAAGTGGTGCTCAAATGTTGATGGTTTATTGGATGATATCCCAATTAGCTCACGAACTAAGGCAGTAGTAGACTTTTCCAATGAAAAGGACCCAATTGTGAAAACTTTAGGCATTCAATGTGACTTGGCTTCTGACACTATTATAATGGTTGCCCCTAGACATGATGTTTGTGACAATTACACAAAAAGAGGTTTATTATCATTTGTCAGCAGACTTTTTGACCCTTTAGGCTTGGTCGGGCCGGCCATAGTTAATGCAAAGCTGCTCTTACAGCAGACATGGTTGGAAAAATTAGATTGGAACTCTCCGTTGCCCGACCACCTCAATGATGGGATGAAAAGGTTTGCGGCAAGTCTGAATGAAATGAAAAGTATCACAATTAAAAGAAATTTAGACACCTCAAAAGCTAAAGCTATCGATATAATTGGTTATGCTGATGCTAGCGCAAAGGCTCATGGATGTTGTTTATATCTCAGAATTGTGAATATGGATGATAGTATTAATGTTGGTCTATTGTGCTCTAAATCCAGAGTGAATTCCATAAAGCAATTAAGTATTCCTAGGGCGGAGCTTAACGCTGCTTTGTTGCTAGCCAAATTAGCCAAAAAAGTCTATGACCTCATTAAGGATAGATTTCAAGTAAGGGTTTATTTGTTCTTAGATTCTCAAGTTGTGCTTTGTTGGCTCACGACTAGCCCATTAAAACTCAATGTATATGTTGCCAACAGAGTGAAATATATACAGGAATTGACACAGGAGTTCTCTTGGTATTATATACCTACACAACAGAACCCAGCTGATCTTTTGTCAAGGGGAGTTGAACCCCATTTATTGCAAGGCAATGACCTATGGTTTTATGGACCTGCATCTTTAAAAACAGCTGAGTTTTTGCCTAAAAGTGGATATGAAATGCCAAAGGACATTCCTGAATTAAAGGTGTCACATGTAGTTCAAAAAAATGAACCGTTACCCCTTTTCACAGACTGTTCTAATATAGACAAAATTAAACGAATTGTGTCATATATCTATAGATTTATAAATAACTGTAAGGTTAAATTAGAAGACAGGCTGTCAGGTGGTTTAACGCCTGAGGAATTAGATTCTGCCTTAAAGGTAGTTCTCAGATACGTGCAGAGGGAGCACTTCGCTCCAGAAATGAGTGCTTTAGATTCAAAATTACCTATCAAATCAAATCTTCAGTCGTTGAATCCGTTTCTTGACAGCATGCACCTAATGCGTGTAGGTGGACGGTTGCAACATGCTGACATACCTTATGCTACCAAACATCCCATAATATTGCCGAAGGGCTGTAAAATTGTCCACTATATAATTGAAAAGGAGCATAGGGTTCTGTTGCATGCAGGAGCCAAGCTTGTCCTGTCAGATTTAAATTTAAGGTACCATTTAATTAATGGAATTAGAGAAGTTAAGTATGTTATAAATAAGTGTATAATATGTTTTAAGTTAAAAGCAAAGCATGCCGAACAGTTGATGGGTTCTCTACCTTATGATAGAATAACCCCTTGTAGAGTCTTTGAAAAGACTGGAATGGATTTTGGTGGTCCTTACAATATCAAAATGTTAAGAGTGAGAAAACCTGTCATCCGGAAGGCATATATTTTGCTATTTGTATGCTTTATAACTAAAGCCCTGCATATTGAGTTAGTCTCAGATTTGACAACTGAATGCTTTTTAAGTGCTTTAAAGAGGTTTATAGCACGTAGGAATAAACCTAGCATAATATATTGTGATAATGCCAGTACTTACAAAGGGGCTCAAAATAAATTAAATGATTTGTATAAATTGCAATCTGCCACGGAGCACAAGAACACTGTAGAGCTATTTGCTGCCGATCAAGGTATTTCATTTAAATTTATACCTAGTTATTCTCCTGTGTTCGGTTCTTTGTGGGAGGCTGGAATAAAATCTGTGAAATATCACTTAAAACGGGTTGTGGGTGAAACCGTCCTAACATATGAAGAGTTAAACTCTGTAATTGTCCAAATTGAGGGAATCCTTAACTCCCGGCCTATGACGGCCTTGCCTGCAACCAATGTCAATGAAACCCCATATCTCAGCCCTGCCCATTTTTTAACTGGTGCGCCTCTCACCACATATCCTGAAAAAGATTGTACTAAGGAGCCTGTTAGTCTCACTAAGTTCTGGGATCAATGTAATCGTATGGTTCAGAATTTTTGGAAACAGTGGTACAAACAATACCTTGTACAGTTACAGAATAGACCAAAATGGCGCAAGGACTGTAAAAATATAGAAGTAGGTACTTTAGTCATAGTTAAAGATGACAATGTTACACCCTTGAGGTGGCCCATGGCCAGAGTAGTAGAGGTTTTCCCCGGAGTTGATGGAAAGGTGAGAGCACTCTCCATTAGGACACCTAAAGGGTCTGTCATACGAACAAGTATATATAAAGTTTGTGTTCTGCCAATAGATATTTAATTATGTTTAATTACCATAGTCTTTTAATTATAAGAAAAACCTTTGCGGTTGGGAATATGTACAAGACGGTACATAATAATTATATGTAATGACATCTGTCAAAGCGTTCAGTACAGAACTTACCGCATACCTAGCACAGCGTGCTAGCGGTTGAACTTAATAGATTAAGCTTATAAAAGTTGTAGTAGTTAGAAAAGTGGAAATACAGTTCTTCATTCAATAATAATTTTATGTTTTATTCAGTGCCTAACAAATGGGTAAGGTGTACAATCAAAGCAATTATCATGTCACGCCGGTTGACAGCAGGCATGTCGGGGTTGACGGAACGTCGAATTACCGCGAGAAAGCACCTGGTGCTGGATCGGTTTTATTTAATCACTTTACGGTAGGATTTCCTTTCAAGGATTTGATTTGATGGATTTCTAATGACAATTATGACATAAATAATTTTGACTAAGATTGATGACCGGTCTGGCCTAGTGGGTACCTAGTGCTTGTCTGTGAAACCGCTGGTCATGGGTTTGAATCCAGGGCATTTATTTTTGTGATGAGCACAAATTATTGTGGAGTCACAATATGTGTTACTTACTGTAAAGCAACCGAGGTTTTACCGCCTGCCTATTAGTAAATGCCAGAAGTGAGAAATATTTATTTTTTGGTTTCTGCGGGATTTTACCGACATTGATTTGGTAAAACCTAGATCTTAGGTAAATATTGTTTCAGGTAGAAGGTTTGGGGAAGTTGTATAAAACACGTATAAAGTTTTATTGTAATTATTGGGCAGTTATCCGGGTTTTACCTAGGAGAGAGAAATTTTGGTTTGATTAAAAAGTAAATTTCCTCAGGATTTGCATTGCTTCTTTTCGATGCATTTAAAAAAAACCGACCCAAACTAAAACAGTTAAACTGAGATAATTCCTGAAAATCTGCATAAAATTCAAATTAAAACGAACCACGACTAGCTATCAAAGCCACAACTTTCGCACTACTGCACATTATGCACCAGATGCATTTCAATGGCGACGAAATCCCGCCCAACTAGGGTTTGCAAACTGGCTCTGGTTCAAACCGGATTTTTGCCCTAAATCCGGTCGGATCCGGCTGAAATGGATATGGTGTTAATGTATAGGGATATCCATTATATCCAAGATAATTAAATGACAAAACCTGCGACCTGCGGCAAACTTACGGAATTTTTTAACAATAACAAAAAACTTAGCAGCGAAAAGTGCAACATTTCGAAGAAATTTTAATGTAACAATCTAACAATGTAATTTTAACTCATTCTAGTGCATTGTCACAAAAAAATATCCTTTTTACAAAGTTTTTCATTGGTGTTCAAACGATACCTTCTATTCGTCGTATTTCCACCGCCTAAGACACATAACGTGCTGTTTCGTATTTTAAATTTGGCGGACCCCGTAAACCCTAAAAGTACCGGATCCGATCGGATTGTTGAATCCGCTGGACGGAATTGCAATCCCTACGCCTAGCACAGTTGCCCGAAGTTGTCCGGAGTTGTCCGACAGCAACCGAAATTACGAAGGCTTACCGGCGAAGTTAGATGAAAATACTTTTACAATGAACGAGTAACCACCCCTTTCAAGTCGCGGACTTTGTGAAAAAAGCTAGTAACTTTGTTGGAATCTTAGTCGTACGATTATGTTTTAGAGAGCGCGCACACGGGCAACTTTTGGCAGCGAATTTTTTGTCGCTCACATCATCGGTCTATGGGGTGTTCTGTGATGGGCTAGTATGAAAGTGCGCACACGAAGCGACGCAACTTTTCATACAAATACGTAAGTCGCCGAGCAACTTTGTCGCGCGTGGGCGCGCACCCTTACTCAGTAGGTATAAACCGAAACAAAAGCGCGTTTTTCACTCCAAGACAGAATTATGCTCGTTAATAAATTTAAATAAATAAAGAATATTTATAAAACGCCAAGACAAACGTTAGAAAGACATTGAATATTATTTTACAACTAACTAATGATAACTGTCAATGATTTTTGTTACTGTGAATTAAATATCAAAATCAGATCAGAACAAATACGAAATAAATGTTTCATGTTTTAGATGATGGTAGAAACTAAAAACAAACAGTAGAAACAGCAGTTTTGCGATAGGTAACTTCAGCAAGGCTAACAATTCATTGGCACGGACAGTCGCCGCGACGTAGATTAGATTTGTCTTATTGTATAATTAGAAAAGCACGGCCACGGCACAATATAATAAAGAGTACTATCGTACAGTATGGCCACTCCCGCTCCCCGCTGAAAGTGCCGCCACACGCTTTCGGTTACCTCACAGTTACCGCCTGTCAAAAACGCAAACAGTCGACCGTTCACCTACACGAGCTTAGAATGTGTGCTAGGAACGCGCCTCTTTCAAATATTTGATCGCCAGTGTCCGAGGTGTGGCCACAGTGTACGTGTTATCCATTATTTTACGTAATGTTCAAGATCTGTCACACCACTCCATAATCTAATAAAACCTGTAAGTCGTAAACCGCAGCCTTAATGTAACCGCGAGTGCAAACTGCAGGTCGTAAACGCGATTGGTTAATGTTGCCCGTATAAAATATTAACGACTTGGACTGGATGTCGCAGAGATTCATGGGGTAAAGGGTACAATGTCTTATTTATATTTTACGAGGTATTCTGTGCATTGGATATTCTGCAATCCAATTTATAATTTAACAACACTTGGTACCTTGCGTGAGGAACCGAATTAATTCTATTAAGGCCTTAGTTACCCTTCGGGTTGGATGCTCGGATGGCAGTCGCTTTAGTAAAACTAGTGTTACGCCAAATCTTGGGATTAATTGTCAAAGCAAGCCCCAGGTTCTCATGAGCCGCGGCGAATGTCGGGATAACGCAAGGAGGATGATTTGGTACCTTGCTACGCTAATGCAGGGCTATCACACGATTAACGCGAGATTATGTCGCCACGACATGAAAAAGACGTGTGACTGAAATTGGAGTCAAATTGGTATACATATTGAGTCGAACTCTGCAATGTAAATGCTGGAAATAGTTCCTACAGAGTCTTACACTGACACCAGCGGCTAATAGGTCGCTGAACAAGATACCAGTAAGTTACCCGAACCTGTAAATGTTTCAATTAAGTTGTTTAAGGTCATTTTCAGAATTTGGGACCCCCCCCCCCCTTATCGAAAGTTTTTAACAAAAATTAACTCACTGTCAGTTTTGTGACGGTAATTAAGCATGAAATTTCAATAAAAATATTGTTTTTGTATTAATTTCATAAACTTAAGCGATAATCTACATTCAGAATGTGAAAAAAGTAAATTTTTAGACAGATTTTATGCTTAATTGTCGTCACAAAACTGACAGTGACTTAATTTTTGTTAACGACTTTTGCTAATTGGGGGACCCAAATTCTGAAAATGCCCTTAATTAAACTGAGTGTCCGTGGGGTTTCAAGTTGAAACGCATTCTTAACCGATTTCGGGGTGATGTCCTACAATTCCGACATATTATTAAAGAATTGTAGAAAAGTCGGTAATAGAAGGACTCAAGAAAACATCTTTCAAGCATCGCATTGTGAATGTTTAGGATAGGATTTAAATTTCTGATTTGCGAGTAAGTACCTACCTACATGTGAAGAAGACTGGCCAATATTATTTTTGGTTAGAAAACTTTAGGAAAAGAACAAGCACTCTCAAATATAATACGAAAAAGTAGTGCGTGGCGTGGAGTCCATCCGCGCGGAAGAAATAAAACTTCGTAAAGTGGAAATGAAAATAAGCCAAAATTCGAGGTGGCAACACTGAGCGTTAAACGTTCAACGAGTTGCATTAGAAGTTTCACTTCAATAAAGAGTTCTGCTCGACTAACCTTCTCTAAATTGACTATGTGTACATTGACTTATCAACATAATCACAAACAACCATAGCTCCCCTGAAACATATTTTCGAAATGTTTTGTTTTTGATATATACCTATAAGGCTCAAGAACGCATGAAATCTTCAACACATGGTTTTGTCGAGATTTTGATTAATCACGTTATTTCCTTCCAGTCCCGCTCGAGCTCGACAATCATCAAGGTAATGTGACATTATTATCACCCGGACATTGTGCGTCACCTGCCGACGAGCTGGGCTTACGAAATTTAAATTGAAAAGAGTCTGGATATTCGTGTCCTATACCCTTAAAGTACCTACCTAAGAATGTCAAGATACCTACAAAAATTCCGAACATTTTCAAGTACTCCTATCTTGTAACGCTCATTTTACGAATTATAGCCTGACAAGTTTTTATTTGACCCTCGCCACGTTGCGGATTTTCAGCTGAACTAATTTCTTTTACTGGCAAGAATTACTATTTGACACCCGTCATCGAAAGTCATCGAATGTCAGTGATGTAAAGAAGAAGTAAATATTTTAAATTTTCTAACAGTTTCATCGCAAATATGACAAAAATAATATTTTAAAAAGTGAAAATAATTATACTTAACGTGATAAATTACTTACAACAAAAAAGTATGAAGCATTTCACAGCATTTCCGTAACAATGTTCCGAAATCAGTTGTTGACATCTCCGGTACTGACAGTTTATAGTGCGGTTCTCCTGCATTGATTAGTTGGTTTCGATTTAACTTAATATATTTATTTGTTCTTATTTAAGGTGTCTCTAGCTCTGCCATGAAAAATATTTATATTTATAGAAATAAGGAGGCTATTCCGTCATTGCTACCAGTACGAAACAAGGTCCCTCGCAAAAAGAAAATAAACATGGGTGACTTCGATAAAGGCACAAGATTCATGTATTTTAGGCTGTGCGAGAACAAGTACTTAGCGAGTATTAAAACCTGATTTATTAAATTTTCATTTTCTAGAACCATGTTTTAATTTTCTACAAATATTAACGCGAAACCAGTACACGCTGTCCCCATTATATGTGACGTCCGCACATTATTGCCATATGAAAGCGGTTTGTAGCGGGGCGTTTTCCAAATTAAATCCCGAATATCGAATTTCACCAGATCTGGACGTGTTTGGGCTCATTCTTCTCAGAATCACGAGCTGATTCGATCCCGACGATAAAAAAATGTGTCCCAAATTTTCCATACAAAATTCGAGTTTCCAATACGTCACCGCTCGTAGTAAGTTCATACTAAAATCGTGACGTAAAAGGAAAAAAAATAGGACACATTTTTTTATCGTCGGGATCGAATCAGCTCGTGATTCTGAGAAGAATGAGCCCAAACACGTCCAGATCTGGTGAAATTCGATATTCGGGATTTAATTTGGAAAACGCCCAGCGATACTCTTTCAGGGTCAAATAAAATCTTGTCAGGCTTTAATTTAATGACTCGCGGGACAGTCACCGGTGCGAGACAGTTCCAGCCTTGTGTGCTTAGTGTTGGAATCTCCTGCTTGTGCTTTTTGGAGACACTGGGATAGTGTGCATATGGCACCCAGAGGCCAAGTGTATAATTTATTATAGTTTAGTTTTTTAGATGTAATGTAAATATAACTAACATATATTTAAGGGAATGTACACTAACACTATGGATTTTTTCCGAAATCAAATTATTGTATTGTATTGTTATGTACTCTTCGGTGGCCACAAAATTAATGTGACATGCTCAATGCTCATATCTGGTAGATGTTTTTGCGACCTCCGTTGTGCAACATATTATTGCCGGTGACTGGTAAGGTTTCGGAAAGCCTAGGTTCTTTATTTTCAAGCCCTAAATTGACCCACTAACGATAAATGCGTCTGAGGGTAACGGCATGTCAGTTAGAAATAAAATGACAGGGTCGACCGAAGAACTGACACTGCATTTTGCAATGGACTTGAGACATGTCGAAAATTAACTTTATTCTTTAATTCTTGTCAATGAGGCTTTCATACCTCTCAGGTCATTTTGCTCATTTCATTTCATTTCATTTATTTCAAGCAAAGAGGTGTTACATAACATAGATTAGGTACATGGTCACCCTGCAAGGGCGTAGCACTGTCTTATAAAAAACTATCTTAAAACTAAAAACTTTACATGTACAATAAATAAAAGAATATCAAGCTGTGAAAGTATTACATTACTCGTACATTTCTTATTTTCCGTCAATAATTAATAATATTAGTTTACAATTGCCAACTTTCAGATTAAAATTATTACTATAAGTAGTTAAATGTCAACTCTTATTTTAATTCAAATTAGAAAACCAGTAGGTACTTATTCTGTGTAAAGTTATTCGAGAAAAGTTCAAAAAAATATTTTCTTAGGCGAAGACGAGGAAATATACTCAAGTACAAATGGAAGTATTTTGTTTGTTCCGCGTCCCCATTGAGAATAAAAACGAAATGAAAAAAGTTTATTCTGGCTTAAAAATTACATACTAAAAGCAACTAAACTTCCGTTCCTCTTTTGTAAGTAAATCTGTTCTTTTTAACCCTTAATTTAATAGGGCAGAAGAATTTCGGAAATTATTCAAATTTGAATTCTGTCAAATTTTCAAATAAAGTCTAAACTATGGTGGTAAATATATGCCCCCTGCCCTATTAAGGGTTAATACATGTACCATCATATTTTTTTTAAGTTTCAAGACAATTCGTTTTCAGTTACTTGCCTGTCACATTTGAGTACATGAGACACTGGTCCCATAAAAGGCTAGTAAGCTTTGAGCTATCAGCGTTAGAAAGAAACATAAAGATAGTCGGTCTCGTGTAAATAAAAGAGACGTGATGATCTGATGATAGCGCCAGCGAGTTACCGAGCGATGAACAAATCGCTAGCTCTCTCTAATAATTTTCCTACCTCCTGTTTAAATATAAACATATAGATTTCCTTTTTTATTGTGGAACGTACCACTTTATTAATCGCAAATTATAAATGGCCAACGTGGGACTCGAACGCATATCCTTGTTCACCGATCACTGTTGATTTATTCATTGCGATTGATGTCTGCATTCATAATTTGCAATTTTCCTATTCTACTAAATTTCTTAGTACCTAATGAATAATGAAAAAAACAAATGGCGATTATGTTACAAAAAAGAGATAGCAACAACTTCTAGAACAAACAATGTTGACTAGTATTTATTCTAGAACTGCATAAATTTATTCTCATTTTTTTGTTATCACCCGTTATTATATCGCTATTGCTGCGACATGTTTCGGCCCATTTAGAAACGATTTATAATAACGAGAGGTACAACCGTTGATTGATTAAATATTTAAATATATATCTCACGAAAGTTTAACGTCTATTTCTTAGTATTTTTCCTTGATTAATTCCTATTTATAAAACCACATCTCATAAAAAAGTCAAGCATTTGCTGCTTAATATTCTCGTACAAAGGGCCGGATTCCGTTCCGTGTTTGAGCGGAAATTAAAAAGGTGCGAAGGACTCCAAATAGGTACCTGTCGGTCTAGCCGAATGACAATCTTTGCCGTTAGACGCCGATCGAAACGCAGTCTGTCTCTCGCCAATACGGAAGAGCGATAGAAATAGATAGCTACGAAAACGGTATTATCGTGAGCGTTTGTACATTTGGCTACGTACCCTGCTTCAGAAGATCGTAAGTACCATAGAGGAAATAAGTAAGGGAAGAGTTGTAACTCCATACATCAGTAAATGCGAGTTATTTGTAGTGACATCTATCGTCATTCACTCGTCAATCACGCGCCAACTAGCGTACATTATCAGTACTGCTACTTGTCAATAGACGTCACGACGAACAAAAAGTCTATTGCTCAACAATTTTTAGCTAATATTACAATAGTATTAATCAGTACTTTGCTTTCAATTACTTCAGCTTATAATATAAGGTGTAAACTGTTTTAATATTACATTTTTGGCAGACGCAATAGTGTCGGCACCTAGTGTCGAGTAGCAGTACTGATAATTTACGCTAGTTGGCGCGTGATTGACGAGTGAATGACGATAGATGTCACTACAAATAACTCGCATTTACTGATGTATGGAGTTACAACTCTTCCCTTACTTATTCCTCTATGTAAGTACGGACAATTTCCGAACAAGAATCACCATTTTCGGTAAACAGGCTGGTTGTACGAGCGCTCATTTCTGCAGCACAAAGGTGCGCAGTTATGCCAGATATTTATTTAGGCGTATTGAATCTTGGAGGGGATGGATTAAGAGTGAAAATGGGGGCGTTTAAGAGTGATAAAAATAGTTAAATGCAGTTAAGGAGCGGGAGATATGAATTATTTTAGTGACAAAATCCCGTATGCGAGATTCAAAAATCGCCCTCCAGATGGTGCTTTTTGCCCGCACTAGTGTGCAGTGGTTCATAAGGTTCATTCCTTGTCAAGCCGAAACTTCAGATAGACGGCAACGCGCGTGTTAAACCCCTTGAGTTGCAGGCGTCCATAGGTTGCGGTGACCGCTGTCCATCAGGCGGACCGTATACCAGTTTGCCACCGACGTGGTATAAAAAAACCTATTTACTAAAAAATGTCGTACTATACATGTCCTAAAAGTAAGTTCATAACTCGTTTCTAATTTCCTTTTTTCCACACTTGTATCGTAATGTACTCTTGCAAGTATCAAAGATTGAATTTTTTTGAAGCCTGAAACATTTGGATGGTGGGTGCTAAAGTATTTGATCTACAAAACAAAATAGAATGTCATCGATTGCAGACGTTTCTGCTAATCAGAAGTTAAAATTTAGCATGGTTAGCGCATCGTAACTGGTGAATTTCCAATATGACTTGGAACTCCGGTTGCCGTTTAAGAAGTTTAACACTCTTACGGTAGATGTCGCTACGGGTCCCATTAACCTTAGTAGTGGAAAATTTCGCTGGCTTGGTTGAAGTCTTGGTGGCTCAGTTGGCAGAGCGCTGGAGTATCGATCCAGAGGCCGTGAGTTCAAGTCTCACCCAAGGCAGACATTTTCCACTTTTAAATTTATTCTAAGCCTAACGGCATCGATTGCAGACGTTTCTGCTAATCAGAAGTTAAAAATAGAGTGTTATAAATAATGAAACTAACGAACCCCAACCTCATTAGGTTTAGTCTGCATCAGACCGACTGCCAAAAGCGAGCTAAACATTTATGTGTTTAATTAAATTCCTTCTGCTGCAACCTCCGGGGACCATCCTGCATTGCACTATGCGGAAAAACTATTGTAACTGATTACAGAGTGTGCGTCCAAACAAATCACTAAATATGTAATTTCATTTATTTAGTGACGTTTTAGGAACGCACACTGAGCCTTTAGTGAACCTAATGTCATCACATTTTTAACGAATCACCAGACAACGAGGATATGATCTACATTACTGGCACGTATGATACGTCATCCCTTTGCTTGAATGAAAAAATATTTCCCTCACTTCCCTAGTTTATCAGCAATAGATTAATGAATGGCATTAATTTTCTTTACAAACGCGAAGCGCGTTTTGAAAACTGCACAAAATTCCCTTGACTTTGGGTAGGTATGAGAGGCAGGTCAGTTCCGTATATATTAAACTTAAATTTGTTGGGTCACATACAAAAGTTCGCATATAAATAAATGAATAAATTTTTGACAGGCGCATACGAAAGGTTAAGTCTCGCCGTTGCACGAGTGAAATAAGTGTCAAATACTGTTGTAGAATTATAAATATGGTAAATAACACAGAGGTTATCTCAAAAACGATGCATTTATTGTACTATTCACAGTTAGCAGTGATATTTTAACGTCGACTAGCACTGCCAACCCATCATCTTGTCACTTAGACCGCATCGCTCGGAATCGAAGAAACCCCCTACTGGAATTCCACGAGCCAAGCTCTAGAGCCACACAGATGCACACAGCTAGAGAAATCACCCTGAATTATTTACACTGTGGCACTGTTTGCTAGAGCCACACGAATCCATACAGCTAGAGAAATCACCCTGAATTATTTACACTGTGGCACTGTTTGCAATACTAACTTAAGAACTACTAGAAGCGACTAAGAAGTTTGCTATTATGTGTACCCATAGTTCATTTGCGGTATAACTTTATTTAAGTAGAAAGTTAACTCCAATCAATTTGCGTTGTTTACGGGCACCATAAGGAATGCCACTGCGGTGTAGGGTCGTTCTTGAAGACATAAAATTTCGTTTCTATCAATACAGCAGACAGTTCTTTCCACAGAAGCAGTAACTTTCCGAAGAAACGCACAGTTGAGGACTGCCAATCATCTGTCTTAGACGTGAAATGGTAATCTAAGTGGTAAAAATGAATCAATAGCCAAATTGTCAGTAGCTTGCATCGTAGCAATCTCTTGCAGTCACTTACTGTTCGGCGTCTTCGGGCGTGCACAGGCGCAAACGGCGCAAAACGCCATAGGTACATTCGTTTAACGTTTAAACCAATCAGCGTTTAGAACGTACAGTAGGTACTGTAGCGGAAAGAAATCTATCATACTGGTTAGAAACGAAAACAATAAGTCAAAAATTCTTAAAATTAGACTTTTATATGAAATAAACAACTATTGTATCATCATTAGAACGCCCACGTGGCCCATGGGCAGCCACGAGAGCCTGATGCGGATTAGAGACTACACACACCAATCGTGTATGTTACTAATATTGTTTTTTTTTTTTATTATAAATACACAAAATAGCAAATCCTACTAACAATATAATATATATGGATTGATTTATTAATCTCAGAAGTCGTTGGTATGAAAATTACACCAAATTATTATTTTACCATTTAAGACCCATAGGGCTACCCTGCATAACTCGGGCATACGAATTGTTTTAAAAACGACCTTAAGTTGCCCAAATTGTCTTCTTCATACGCACCTATATTCTAAATTTTATCGACATCGCAATTTATTAAAATTTTATGATATAAATCTGCAAATGTGTCCGAAAAAGTATGATAGATTATTTTCCGCTACTGTAGGTACTGTAAAGATTGCGCCAAGCGAGACATGCACGCCTTCAACATCCCGGTCCACAAATGGGAAGAGCTTGCCGAAGATAGAGACAAGTGGCGCAAATTGGTGTTTGATGGACGTACAATCCACGACAATGCTTGGTTTGCGGCACTCGCAAGTAAGCGAGCCAAGCGTTATCAGCGCGATACCTCTTCGCCACGGGTGCACTACACCTGCCAGAGTTGTGGTCGTGTTTGCCGCTCCCGTATTGGCTTACACAGTCACGAAAAACGTTGTTGCCCCACCTGACACTGCTTGAATAGTCTGTTAGATACTTGAAGGCCGATGATGTTGATGTAGATACGTTCCGAAGCCTTCGGAGTAGGAATACCAGTGGAAAGGCACCAATATAAACACTAACGTTTATCGACACAGACCCCACAGGTTTCACACTCGACCAGCTTTTAATGAAAATCTGGCGAGTCCCGCCAAAAGGTCCCTTTGCCGGACATTTACAAGGGTCCACGCTTATGGGAATTGTATTTGGACGAACTTGAATCGTCCTATTTTGGTTTTATTTACACATGAACTTGATTGTAGGACGGTGAAGTGGGGTGGCGCTTGGGGATTTCTATCCTTTTTTTTTGACAATGCAATCGTTTCCTATTTGTATGAAAAGCAAAATTTTGCCAGATATAAAAGTGGATTTGATAATTTTTAAGAAAAAAAACCGCCGCATCTGGGGTTCTGGTGAAAGGTACTTGCGAATGTTGGATTATGTAGAAATGTGTAGATATTTTTTAAAACTGCTTTTAATGTAAATCTTTGATTATTTGATGGAAACACAAATGAATATACGTATTCCGTTAAGGTTTGAGGAGTTTCCTCAATGCCTCATGAATCCGATATCCGATTATAAGAAATCGTGCTTGACAAAAATTTGACTTGAAAACTCAATATGCTTAACAAATATAACAAAGAGAACAAATCTTACAAATAAATATCACTGTTCTGAACGTAAATGCATGTCTTTCACCCTAAACGTCAAACAAATCAGAAATTAGAGTCTACCTGCTTCTATTTTGCCACGATGCCGGTAAAAGGCATATTACCTGTCCTTATGTCTCACTAAACGTACCGTATGCGTCAGAGAAAATACTGCACAGGTTTAATTCCCGGAACTGTCGGGAATTTCCAAGACTTTTAGTGAGTGCGGCGTGTTAATGTCGGCGCCGTGTGCGGTTTCACTGAATTCTTGATTTTCACGTTGCATTTTATTTATTTACAACTGTTGAATAGGCTACTAAAGTACTTACGTACCTTCCATGAATAATTCGTTTCATACAGGTCTTAATGGTGCGAAAAACAGAAAATTATAGCGTTAAGTAAATATTTTATTATTATTTTCATCACACCCGCACTTTAAATGTGCTATTGCACGCAGGCGGAGCGTGAGTTATAGAAAAATCGTTCTCCCAAGGGAATAATGAAATTTCTTGTACCGTACTTAACTTTTTTACATCTATTTACATATTTTTTACATTGCGAGTGTGATGAAAAACATTGTGTGTAACTCGGGGAGTATGAATATTACTAACCCGAGTCTTTAAATTTTAACTAATCGAAATATTTTGCCCTCCAGTCGAAATGTTTACTTCTTTTTAGTTATTTACTAATTTATTTATTTTTTACTTTACTTTGTATTGATTACATTAGAAAGTACTCTTTTTTTATATTTGTGACACCTAGCATATTTATAGCACCTATATATATAGTATAGATAAGCACCACCAAAAATTATGTAAACTTGTTTGTTTGGGACCGACACACATTTAAAAGCTCTGTCTGAAAACCAGCGCTAAACTTTATGCCCAGCACATGCTGAGACGGAGACCTTATTGCTCCACAAATATTTATAAGTTTATTATTAGTTAGTTTATAAGTTTAGTTAAGTACTTATATGTATTAGTTAGTAAGTTATTGTGGCAATAACACAATTTTGAAGTTTGAAGTTTGAAATGTACCAGTCAGTACCAGTACACAGTAAACAAATAAATAAATAATTATTAATAATATAAATATTGTGGTTACACCTGACTCAGATCAACCTAGCCCCAAGGCCCAAACTAAGCAAAGCTTGTGCAATGATGAAACATTCCATGACACCTGTCATAAAATAAAACCAACACTGTAGCTTTTTCTTGTTTATTTTCTTGAGCAATCGGATCGCTGATCGTAAATATCGAAGTGTCGTCGTCGTTCCAAATAGCTGCGCTGGAATCCCACAGTCAACTGCATTGCTGGACTATAAACAGGTGGCGTAGCCTAAAGGCATATCTGCGACGCGAAACGAAAACGAAATCAATAACAAGACGTTGCTAACTAACGAGTATTTACTATGAAGTTTGTTAAGCAACCTCAAACCCTTCGGTTTGACATACTAGCTTCAAACTGTTCAAAACAGAATTCTTATCATGGAAAACTTTTACCGAATTCAATCCGTTGCGTCATTTGTGGACCATCTAATTGTGGAAAGACCAATCTAATGATAGGTCTTCTTTTACATGAACAAGGAATTCGTTTTCAAAATGTGTATGTGTATTCAAAAACTCTTTATCAACCTTTATACAACTATCTAGAAAAAGTGTTGTCATTGGTTCCCTCAGTAAATTATTTCAAATATCGCGAAAATGATGAAGTCGTGAGTCCTCAGGATGCAGCTAATGACTCTGTATTCATATTTGATGACGTTGCATGTGAAAATCAAAATAATATAAGGGATTACTTTGCGATGGGACGACACAAAAACATTAATAGTTTTTACTTGAATCAAACCTACAGCAAAATACCTAAACAGTTAATAAGAGATAATGCAAATCTGATTATTTTGTTTAAACAAGACGAAATTAATTTACGACATATTTATGATGAACACGTTGGAACTGATATGCGATGGAACCAGTTTAGAGATATGTGTGCCACTGTATGGAACCAACCGCACAACTACTTAGTAATAAATAAGGATTGTGCAAAGAATTCAGGATGCTATAGATCGGGTTTTGATACATTTATTATTTTAGATGAATGTATTTAGAATGCCGCAATTACATTACACCGCCATTTCTTCATATAATTCCAACGAGGTTGCATCGTAATGAACGAAGAGAAGAATTTAAAAGAGAAGCTGCTTCAGTCAGCTGAGGCTGTAAAGAGAAAAGTTAAGTTAATTCGTAACATCAAAACGGCCAATGAAATGACATTAGAGTCAGTTTTAAAACCAATAACAGAACCTCTCAATGAGATGGTTAAAAGTAATAAAAAAAGTAACTTTAATAATGAAAATAATTACCTTAGCGACGAATTTAAGACTGATGATACAGACTGGAAAAACTCAATTAAGCGATTGAAATTCAGCCCTGAGGCCAGTGATAAGGAAAGTACTACTCACACCGTTGGTGTGAATTCTCCGATCTCTAAAAGTAGAGACGTTTATGATGGAAGCAACGCCTCTTTAGATGACAGTATTAATAGCGAGGAATCAGCTGATGAGTTCTCTTTTAAGACTTCTGATTCGATAGATTCTCCCGGAGATGATAATAGTGATGGTAACATTTCGTATAATTTGGAGAATATCCCTTTTGGCGTACACAAAGAACGTGGTAAAATTATGCTCGGATCGCATGTGGTAGCGCTTGATAATAACAGTATAGTAATTAGCGGAAAAACTTACAATTTAACCCCGGGTTTGAAGGAATTATTATTTACAAAAGTGCCTGAACTTGAAGTTATAACTGAAGAAGATAAACTTAATTATAAGTTACTGCTATTAGAAACGAATGCACACAGGCGTGACTTTAATCCAAATAAACCTATAAAAAGCAACAAAGGTAGAAAATATTTACAAATCATAAGGCCTATGTTTAAATATACTAAAGAACGTTTAAAAAGTAATGGGAGTAATGTCCAGGGACAAGGGCTCCCAACTATGAAAAAGGTAACCAATAATATTTCATACGTTTATTGGGATGATCCAAATGAGTTAGTTGAAAGATTAAAGCTACTTATTGCATCCCGGGATGCTGGTAATACAGGGTTAGATAACGAAATAATATCTATAATTGAAGAATTGAAAGAATCAGATATATTGAAAGATATATAATGACCTAACGATACTTTAGATCCGCAGTCAATCTTAATCTTTTAATAAAGCATGATACATAGCAAAATGAACATTGATAAATTTGGACACCATGTACATAAACGCTTACGAGTATTCGAATTTTCGGAATTTGGCGAAAGGGCACTAATTCGCGCTGATAATGGCGATTTTGATTTACAATCGTCTCGACTGAAAGGTGTTAATACACCTGTGCTGTCTACTGATGGTGTAAACAAACAATATGTTGATCAACTCTTTAGTGGCACTTACAAAAAAAGTGAATTGGATTCTTTGCTTGAAACTATAAATTCACAAATTCATAGCTTGCAGCGCCAGTTGAACTTGAACTTTTATACAAAAAAGGAAACTGAGGGTATTTTGAGCAGACTCAGTAATGGAAAAGAACCAAATAGTAAATGAAATTCATAGGTCTGCTCGCAAAAATTTTGCGCGGCGTTCAGTTGTACTAAAAGGCATAGATGATTTGTGGCAAGCAGATTTACTGGATTTACAAAAATTTCATAATATTAATAAGGGTTATAAGTACGTTTTGGTTGTCATTGATACATTTTCAAAATACATATGGGGAATTCCGATGAAATCTAAGACCAAATTTGAGACCAAAGACGCTTTTAGGCAACTAATTGACACTGCAAAACGCAAACCTAAACATCTACAGACAGATTTGGGAAAAGAATTTTACAATACTGAATTTAAAAATTATTTGGAATCCTTGCAGATAAACCATTATTCAACCTATTCAGTTAAAAAAGCATCAATTGTAGAAAGGGTTATAAAAACTTTAAAAGGCAAACTGTATAAATATTTTAGTTTTGTTGGCAATTACAAATGGTTTGGAAAACCTTTACATGATATTGTGAATTCATATAATCATACATTTCATCGCACAATAAGGTGTAGACCGATAGATGTTGATTTCCATAAAGAGTCTGAAATAAAATCTATACTAAACAAACCTCGCTCATACCTACAAACAAGGGCCAACAAATTCAGTGTAGGGGATTGCGTACGTATAAGCAAGTACAAAGGCGCTTTTCATAAAGGTTATACGCCTAATTGGTCTACAGAATTATTTACAATAAAACAAGTTAAGAATACTATACCCGTTACATATTACTTAGAGGATCAACGAAAAAATTCAATATTAGGCACCTTTTATGAACAAGAGCTGCAAAAAACAAAGTATCCTAATGTTTATCTTATAGAGAAAATAATGAAAAGAAAAGGCAACAAGCTATACGTTAAGTGGTTGGGTCTTAGTACAAGCGAAAATAGTTGGATTGAGCGCAGTGCTGTTGTATAGAGGTAAATCTATTTATAATACTGATGCGAATGTTACTTTATCACTAGTTAACTGACTATGAAAGGAAGAGGACTTTTAAATAGTGCCATTAATAATCTTCCATTTGAACTACACATACCTGGGTACAATTATTGCGGCCCTGGAACTAAATTACAAGAACGCTTAAGACGGGGTGATAAAGGTATCAACGGGTTAGATTCAGCTTGTATGCAGCACGATATTGCTTACGACAAATATTCACGTATAGAGGATCGACATAAGGCTGATTTAGAACTTTATAAAATGGCTAAGCGACGTATGAATGCAAAAAACGCTGGGAAAGGAGAAAAACTGGCGTCATGGCTGGTTAGTAAAGTTATGAAATCAAAAATTAAGGCAGGTGTTAAGTCATTTAAGCACTTAGTTACAAAAATACGTAGCGAATTAAAGAAAAAAAAGAATGGAAATATCATAAGCAGTGCTTATACAGCTGCGAAGAAAATATTTCCTAACACAAGTCGTATGCGGATACCTCGTATAATACCTATTCCAAAAACTGGAGGCATATTACCGTTGATTCCTATATTCGCGGGATTATCGGCTCTGGGTTCTCTGGCAGGCGGCGCGGCAGGAATAGCTAAAGCTGTAGGAGACTATAAAGCGGCAAGAAATAAACTAGCGGAATCTGAACGTCACAACAAAATGATGGAATCCATAGCGTTGGGCAAAGGATTACATATAAAACCGTACAGAAATGGCAAAGGACTATGCTTAAAAACCTCAAAAAACTAAATGGTAGGTTACCCAGTCGAGCTCTCACAAATGTCGATATTATCAACAATTCAACGGGTATACCTTATTTTAGAGGAGTATTTATGAGAGACCGCTTACCCAAACTTCCTAAGCGTAGAGAATGCGCGATAATTAACTTAGACGAATCAAAAAACCAAGGAACTCACTGGGTAGCCTATGCAAAGGATAAAAAATATTGTGAATATTATAATAGCTTCGGCGATATTAAACCGCCATTAGAGTTGATAATATATTTGAAAAGATTTGATATTTCATATAATTATAGGCAGTTCCAACAATTTAATACTGTAAATTGTGGTCATTTATGCATAAAATATTTAAAACAATTTTGGCAGAGGCGTTTAAATTGTTAACACTAATAAAAAAAATGTCATTTACACGATGTCTTTCACTTTATCCATAACGGGAACCTCCTCTAGTCTTACAACAAATTATTCGCCTGAACTTCAATTGGACGGTGAATACGAATGTGGTCTACTGTATTTATCTACGTTTAATTCAATACCTAACATAGATAGTCGAAATTGCAAATTTTACTACGGTGAGGGTGAAGTATTGGAGATACCAGAAGGCTCTTATGAACTCCAGGATTTAAACGATTATTTAAAAACACATGTTCAAGGCTGTTCTTTTAAACTTTTGTGTAATAATAATACTCTAAAAACATCTATTTTTTGCTCTAAGAGCATACATTTTGGTGGCGATAACTCCATAGGTAAACTACTAGGTTTCGGTAATGAAACTGTTCCTGCGAATATATTAATGGAATCTCCATTTCCAGTGTCCATTCTATCGACGACTATAGTTCGAATCGAATGTGATATCATTAGTGGATCATTTATCAACGGAAAACCGAGCCATATAGTTCATGAATTTGTACCTAATGTGCCTCCAGGGTATAGAATAATAGAGACGCCTAAAAACGTTATTTATTTTCCCGTCACTCAAAATACTTTAAGTTCTCTTAAAATAAGACTACTAGATACCAACAACCAATTGATAAATTTACGCGGAGAAGAGATTCAAATATATTTACACCTGAGGAAAAAATGATTGATTTCAATAAAACAGCAGTGAACCGTGATAAATCAGGCAGTACCCTTGGTGCTATCAAGAAAAAGAAGACCGAAAAGCAGGCTCACTAGTGAAAATATTTTGTTTCTCAGATCAATCGGTTTACTAAAATGAGCATTCTGGACTTAGCAAACTCCTTTAGCTATGATAACTCAATCGAAAGTTATGAATACCACTCGTACAAACCTTACGTTACAAGTTTTAATTTGAACGATGAAATTCGCATACCCATCAATCAGCAAGATATGTACGTGTTGCCTTCAGCTAGCACATTATACATAGAAGGTACTATTACAGTGATGAACAGAGAAACAAAACAACCCGTGTCGAGCGTCCTGTTTACCAATAACCCTGTCCTCCATTTCTTTCAAGACATTCGATACGAACTGAATGGAATTGAAATAGACAAAATAAAAAATGCAGGAATCACAACAACAATGAAATCTCTTTTATCCATGAGTGAACATGAAGCGAGAATGGCAAAGTCGTGGGGGTGGGACATAAAAGGTACTAAAGTTACCCAAGGTTTATTTTCTGCTTCTATACCATTAAACAAAATTTTGGGCTTTGCTGAAGACTACAACAAAATTATTATTAATTGCAAACATGAACTTATACTTTTACGCTCTAACACTAACTTGAATAGCGTTAAATTGAACCCAAATGAATATATAGACAATGTTACTTTATCAAAAGTGGTATGGCGTATGCCTCATATTAAGGTTTCTGATCGGGAAAGACTGAATCTTCTTAAATATGTGGAAAAAGATCGTGCAATACAAATTGCGTTCAGAAACTGGGACCTCTTCGAATATCCACTGCTGCCAAAAACTTCCAAGCACTCTTGGGCTATTAAAACTTCATCTCAAATCGAAAAACCTCGGTATGTTATAGTTGGTTTGAAAACTGGTAGGAAAAATGCGTCCGACAAAGATATAACACATTTCGATCATTGTAACTTGAGAGAGGTTAAAGTTTTCTTGAATTCTATATATTATCCTTATGAAAATTTGAATGTTAGTTTTTCCGATGAGAAGTATGCTATATTATACGAGCAATATTCTAAATTCCAACAGTCCTACTATAATCGTAGTCAGGCACCCTTGTTAAATCCTTACGATTTCAAAGAAATAGCACCATTGTTTTTCGTGGATTGTTCAAGACAAAGTGACACTTTAAAATCGGGTGTTGTTGACATCAGAGTTGAAATAGAGTGCAGTGAGGATATACCCGATCAAACATCTGCGTATTGTCTTATTTTGAATGATAGCATTATAGAGTATAGACCTCTTAGCAATATAACAAGGAAAATATCATGAGCACTAAAAGCTTATTCGTGGATGTTCAAGGATTTAAATCATTAAATAACGATTTTATAATAAAGGAATTCGCACTTAGTACTAAAGAATACACGCAAGTCTTTCTAATAAAACCACCCTACACGTTTTCTCATTTATCTCAGCAAGAAAGAAAAAGAGTAATATGGTTAGAAAAAAACCACGGGATTTTATGGAGGGAAGGATTTGTCGATCACAGAGAATTTAAAAGAATGATTGTGAACCATTTAAATAACAAGAACATTTATGTAAAAGGAGCGGAAAAAATTAAGTGGGTTAAAGATTTGTGTGCTAATTGTGCTGTAATAGATTTAGGTGAACAAGATTGTCCTAATTTTCTACATTTGCATGAAAAATATTGTAATAAGTCTAGTGCATATAACTGCCTGCATCATGAAAAAAAATGTGCTTTAAAAAATGTTATATGTATTAAAAAGTGGTATTTTGATACTATTGTGTCTGCACAAGATTTATAACGATGTTTACTATTTTAGAAATAAGCACTGTATTATGTTTTAATGATAATAAATAAAAGTCTGTAATGAAAGACCCATTTTTTATTTTTTTATTTTACGCACACATACATTTTTAACCTTAACAATAAACTCAGAAATTTTCTTGTAACATTGATTTAGAGATTTGATTTATTAAACTGTATGCCGAATCCACAACATTGTCCACTGGTTCGCTGGCTATATATTGAGCACTAAAGATCATATTTTCTTCATCATCACTCTCTGCCTGGCTTTCCTGCCCGTTACGTAAGCCGATGATTTTTATTTGTATCAGACGGGGTCCCTCAGCAACGGATTTTCTACATTTCACAAAAGTAGTGGATGATTTTAATTTACGTTTTGGAGCACGCTGTTTAGTTTTTATTTTCTTTTTGTTGGGTGTTTCTATTGATGGTGCTGTAATGGTCACGTCATGCTTGTTGGCAAGTTCTGGATATGCGTCTTCAAATGTCTGGGTGTTCCACTCTTGAGCATGGGTAAAAGGATCCTCGGGGTCACAATGTTCGCACATGTTGAAACTGTAACACAATAAGTATTACCTTTAATAAAGCCTTACTATTAAGCATTAAATCTACCTCTTGTAATTTTAAGTTTTTCTTTTGTAAAATAAAGTTTAAATAAATAAATAATAATAATGTATTTAAATTATCACATAATATTTACTAAAAGTATATAATAAAAATAAAATAATTACTTACTTGAACTTATTACTTGAACGACCACTTCTTATTGTATCAAATTCATAAATGCGAACATGCGAACATTATAACAATATAGAGAATGTCAGTATTGCAGTTTTCCAATAATGTTGTTGACCTGCTTTTGCCAGCGTAGGCATGCACGCGCCAAGAAATTAGACTCTATTCAGCTATGCAATATATACAGGTTAGGTAGATAAGCTTCTTGTTACTTGTCGGCGTTAATTGATTTATCAAACAGCTCAAAAGAAGAGAGTCACATGTGATGAGCAAAATTAACACCTTTGTATACTTACTCATTATCATTAGTAAGAAATTGATGTATTTAATTATAATTTATAACACTGAGTGAAAGTTACTCACAGAGCGCACTTGCAACTATTATTTACTATAAGATAGGTATAGCTCTGTACTTCCTTAAAGAAAAATGAATCTACAGCACTCAGGCTTTTGAGTAGGAAACTTATAACAAAAATAATTGTCATCCTTTTAAGAATGTATTCATCTTTTTACATTATTTTCATTGGGAAACATTGTTAAAGCTACTTAAAAATAACATAATTATTTGTACAATAGGTACTATATTGAATACATTCTTAAACGGTTGATCAGTATTTTGGTTACACCCTGTAAAAATGGAAAGTATGGGAGTGTATAAGAAGAAATAAACTGAACACATATTTTTTATACGTTTATTAGATAAGTATACAAAATAAAAGCATAAAATACAGACGTGCGTTTTTATATATATATATATTTATTTTCCAATGCAGTGAGTTAGCAGAGTATAAGTGGATATCCCTCATCCTGCTAAAATAAAGTGTAATTTTTTTCATGATTAACTGTGTTAACTAAGTTTAATAACAGTTTGAAACACTTTCACGGTAAATACAATTGAAATAGTACATTGAAATTCGCTACAACATATAATATTCAGCACTTACTTTTAGTTACAACTTTTCCATTATTTGTTTCGGATCTACAAAAAAGAACTATTACCCCATGCCATAGTTGAAACTTTGTCTGATAAAATAATTCGTTTATCATCTTTATTACATAAAGCAACTTTGTTGACCGTTTGAGTGAAGATGTCATGTTTGATAGTTTTAAACAAAATATTCTTTTTTCGAATGATTTTATCGTTTAAAAGTACGTCTTTGTAATTTTCCAGTGTCAAATCTTTGATGGCACCAGCCTTAGTACCTTTTGCTTTTTTTACAAAGCCCTTTTTCGGGTGTGTACTAGTTATACAATACAGCTTAGACCGCAATCCTACAAACTCTGTTATAAGTGATCCTTCTAGCTCATCTTTGAATAGTCCCGGAATCTTTTTATTACGCAAAGGAATCTGGAAATCATTTAAAGGACTGTAATTACTCGTATCAAAGAAATCTAAGAAATGTGTTCTTAAGTCTTGGTAAAAGTCTCTAGTTTTAATTTCATAAATGAAACTGTCAGTATCAGAATAACAGAGGCGAACGCGATCACTATAGTGGGGTTTTATTACCGAGTAGTGAAATTTGTACATATGGTTTTTGGATAGTTCTAATACCGAGAATCCTATGTAAATGGGTTTATCCAATACAACTCTTTCTGGCTTCATTTGAATGGCTACCAAGTTGTCAGTGAGCACTGTGGCGCTATGAAAATTGGGTCTTGCTATTAAAGTACCGCCACAAGTAACCTTTTTAGTGCTGTTTCGTTCGTCATACCACTGGTTGACCAGTTTTACGTCAACGCGTCGTTCACAATCCTCAAGAGTTTTTCCGAATATCGAATTGTTCATTAGTTTAAATAGGTCCTGTTGAAATTGGGTTTTCGCATTTTTCCGCAACTCTGTATTTAAGTCTATGTATTTCTTTAAAAAAGAATTTTGTTTAAAAGTGAGTACACGATGTATTTTCTTAATAACCAAACCGTTTTTGAGGCATGTTTTTAGATGCTCGTAATGAATTACGTACTCATATTTATCGAACAAATTTGGAATTAATTTTGTATTTTTTCCTCCCGGTGGAACAAACTTTTCTGCGCAAAAAGGATAGTCGTTGTGATCATGATGTAAATATTGCGGATATAGCAAGTCAACCTCAAGTATATACCCAAATTCCGCGTCGTCTGAAACCGATGTAATATCTAGGTGTGAAATTTCAAAGTCATCCAAAAAACGAAAATCTGACACAGGCAGCGGTTGTGACATTGCATACCCGTACAAATTATTACAATCTATGTATATGAGAAACGAATCAGGTGATTTGTTATCGTAGGTTTTCATATACTGATTATTTGCAATGGAATGTCTAGTTGAACACATACAAATCCCTCCTCGAATCCCTTTTTGAATAAAGCGAATGATTTCTAGGTCTGATATTAGCTCTAATTTAATACCAGTCATTAGTAACATTGCATCGAATGAAAGACTAGGGGAGGTTAAATAGAACGCAGGATCTAGTCGATAACTAACCATACAATTTCGCCGAAAATTTTCAAAGATGTCTGATAAAAGTAAAACGTCGGTCTGAAGGTAAAGATCCGTATATTGACCAAGATTTTTTATATTAAATGTATTCCATACAGTTTGCGCATGCACATAATCCTCATCACTTATGTTCTCCGAAGTTAACGAGTTATAAAATAAATCCTGCGAAGGTAATTCAGTCTCGGCAAACGTGTCCCAACATGTTATATAGTCATAAGGATAAACACCTTTTCTAGTCAATAGGTCAAATTTGATTTCATCAGGAAAAAACAATCGTAAGTGAGAAAAGTCTGCCTTAGCAAGTCCCTTCGCTAATTTTTCTAAACTTGTATCTAGGAATTTAAACGAATCTACAAATCGTATCCGCACATACTGATCGTCAGGCATCTTTAAAAACTTACTGAAGGATATATAGTTTTCCTTGTTCTTCGCAATTATTTGCACCTTTGAACCTACATCCTCGCATAACTCCTTTATAAACAAGTGCGCATCATATCCTGCTAAGTTATGAAAGAAAACAGGAATAAATTTGGGAACACTATAACGTAAGTTACAGTATTGATGAGCGGCCCCACGATAAACACCAGTTAAGTGGCAGTGATCTCTTACTTTGTCGCCAAATAAAGCAGTCAGGCAAATGTGGCATGTCTGAGCATTTTTGTGGGCTAAAGCATTTGTTTCTGTGAAAATCATAGGCACTTCTTCACGCAATATTTTATAAATATCTTCAACATGTCTGTATAAATATTTTAAAAATTTAGAAACACAGTCGGGTCCTCTGTATTGAATAAATCTATTTAAGCGTTGATCATAAGAGCAGACTATGTTATAGGCAAAAGCTGCGGGTATATGCATTTGTTTATTTACAGTGAAACTTCCCTGAGGTTCCTTTTCAGGCTCACATGATTGAAATGGCCTAAGAATTGTTTCAAAGTCACAATAAACTACAAAAGGAACATTATAGTGACGTTCATAATGTTTAAATTGTAGATATGTACCTCTTTCCGGGAGTACAGTGGCGATTCCCCTACAGGAGTGACTTTCAAACTTGTCTAGGGAAGGAAAAAATAAGAGGCAATCTTCACAAAAGTAAAGTTTACCATGATGTTTAGTTATTTGGGAACGAACCAATCGAGACAAATTATTTATTAAAACGTAGTGCGATTTATTTCCTTTCTCTATTAAAAGTAAATTAATTTTCTTACTCCTTTTATATTGAGATCTATAAATAGGTCCTGCCACTGTACGATTATCCATTAAAGAATACACATTAATACTTAAACCCACATTTTTATGCTCAAACATACCAATATCAGAGAAAGTTATGGGAAAACTGAGACCATCAATATTCAACACGTCTTTAAAGTAGGGGTATGAGGCCGTACGCTCTTTGTGATTTTTTGAGGGATAAAGCGCAGCAACAATACTCCACAGAAAACAATATTCATCTTTATTCTGTATGTTAATACAAGCTTTCTTGTTTTTAATAGACTTAGGTAAATCTATGTAAGAAGATCCTTTCAGAGGCTGGTATTTGTTAACATTAACCTCTAAATATAAATTAGATAAGAAAGTCCATCCACTATCGCGCTGCTCAAAATTTTCAATGTTATTTTTTATGTCGTTTATAACTTTTTGGTATAACTCAGAAAATGTATAGTTTTGATGTACTGTGAAGTTTTTTGTCGTAAACGACTTTGTTTCCTGCCGGTTGTTCTTAAATAAAAGAAAGTTTCCAAAATACTCGAAATTGATTTTTAAACACACGTGCTTTATCAAACACTGTTTTATAATATTTTCTAGTTTCGACGTTAAATTATCTAAAAACTGTTCAGGTATAGCAAATTCTAGCTCTTCAGATCCGAAAACTCTATAAGATGATATACGACCCTGAAAGGCAGACGAAATCTCAATTACGCCATCAGTTACTGCCACTAAAGAATTATTTTTGTGTTTAGTACTTCTCAAATGACCAACCCATTTATTTTTCAGAACTTGGATTGAACAGGCAGAGCAAAAAGGCATTTTAGTTCCACCTAACTAAATTCGCGTATAAAACAGTAAAATAAGTATTTATCTAACTAAAGTAAGTACCTATATGTATATGTGTGGTATCCGAATACAGTTCAAAATATACACTTAAAAATTATTTTTGACAATGCTGAATTTTTAACCTTTTTTGTTGTGAAAAAATGTAACTTCAGCATCGTCAAAAAGAGTTCTTAAATGCTTTGTGAGTTTTTGTAGATATTCCCACTGAAGAGTATCGTTATTTATTTGCGCTTTAACTGCCAGAAGGGCCTTTTTCCACTTATGCTCCGCTAACTCACTGCGTATATCGGCGGTGTTGTATACTCGCAGCTCCAAGAAAAACTCCCCTTCAAGATCAGCAGCACGCCGAGTCAATCCATCAGCCACGCGTTGAGTTATAGACGAGCGTAGCTGGTCTGGTGTAGGGCAATTTTTCGCAAATGCCTCGTCATCAGGAAATAGCTCGAAGACGTCGAAGGGGTTGCTGGCAGTCTTTTTCTTAGACGCTCCACTAGTAGTCCTGTAAATAATACAATAAAATATAAGTAATGCAAAACAAGGCAACAAAAAATATTTTTCAGATTACAACATAGGTGGGTGTCACAATTATAATAATCGAATAGATGCATATTTTAAATGTGTAACATACCTAGGAGATTTCGCCTGGCGAGGCTTCTTCACCTTCTTGGTCCCCGCGTCAATTTCTTCCCACTCTCGTTCTGAATCGGACCTGAAAATATTTTAACAATTTGTAAATTTAAATTCATAATGTAAGTAGGTAAAATAAAACGTAATAATCAAAAACAATTTACGTATGCAACGCATACAATATGTAAGTAGGTACGTGCAGGTGTCATATCTTTTTACCTATTAGCAGCATCGGACTTTCTTTTCTGCACCGGTTTTTTCGCTTTCGCACCTCCAGTCTTGTTATTTAGGGGTACAATAGTTTCAAACTCGGAGTCCGACCTAAAAGTAAATTAAAAAAATCATTTTAAACCTTGCACATGAGCAACTAGTATTATAATTTATAAAAAGACAAAATACAACACTTACTTACATGTTATATGTAGAAATGACGGTGGTTCGAACTTATTATTTATAAGACGTATGAGTACGTAATGTGCACTGTAAAGAGCAAAGTAGCAAAGGAATAAACAATTAGAATGATGGTTTATTAATAGCAATTTATTGATGATTTTACTAAACGAATCAGGGGTGTCACAGTCCTCATTTTACTAGTACTCGTAATAAATGCATGTAAGCCATTTGTATGACTAACTTAATATACTACGGTGTTTAAAATGCAAAATCGAGGCACACTTATTAAGTGATTAAGTGATAGTGGTATCTTAGGTGTAGGTAATCTTATTCAAGAAATCACTCCATAGCGGCAAGACAACATGTTGCTAAAGTAATTTATACTACTAAATTATTTTTGTAATTATTCTCAATTTGGTTTAAAAGCCAATATTCAAACATATTATTTTAGTGTACTTAGAATAAGTTAAACACCTAACAAGAAAACATTGGTTTTAAAACGTATGTTTTGCGCTGATGAAACATCCAAAACAGTGAATAAAGAGATTAAGGTGTTTATCCCGGTTATGATAATGTTACTTTATCATATCACCAATAATCATAAATCACCAAATACGTGCCGGCGGCAACCCTATATTTATGCCAATACTATGCTAACGCAAGTATCCTATAACAATTTACATCCGTTTCGAAATTACGAAATGTTAGATGTTGTTTTTAACAATTAGTGCAATCAATGCAGAATACCTAATTAGAATAACATATGGATATGACGTTGCATTTTCGCAACACGAACCTTGATGATCGGCTAAGTAGCAGTACTTAACAGTACCTATAAAATGGATGGTCCTGGGTTCGAATCTCAAAAATGGCCAACATTTCTGTGAAGTGCTTATTATTATTTTTTCTCTTCGTCTTTAAATGAATGAATGAAAATGTTAATATCAGAAAAAAATATCCATATTTTTTAAATAAGACTTTAGACTATTGCTATTAAAAGTAATAATTGAGCAAATATATAATGACGTTACAATATATTTATGTGCATCTATTAAGTATTTATCCTCCTAATACAAACAGTCTAAAACTCTTGTTCCAATAAACATACATAGTTCGAAGTCATTATGAAATAATTGTTTTGCTCAAATAGGCTCCTTTTGTTGAGTGCTTAACTAAATGAACCCATGAGATTTTTTTAGTTCGAACCATTGAAGGGAAGCTCCTTACTATGGAAACGATAGTGAACGACATCTATGGAAATGAGCGCAACCTAGCATAATAATATATTGGATAACACGATGCCTTAGAAGCATCTAATTAACGAAGTAGCTAGTTAGTACCATCCCTCACTAATAGAGGCCGCACTTGCAGTAAAACATCAATGATAATAAATATGATCTGATTACATTCCCCCTTGACATAGCAAAATAAGACTATAGTGTATTTTCTGCCGTTTCAGACTTTTACTGTTTAATTACAAAGTCCACAATTGTTAATCAAAAGGTGGTATTTACTTCGTTTATTATAAACGATAGGTCTACATCGCACTATCAAAGTTTTTGATGTTACTTCGTATAAATAAACGCCTTATAGACGACGTTGATGAGTCTCGACGACCGGGGACTCCAACGTTCACACTTTTCGGAATTGGCCAACCGACTTGTGTGCAATGTTGAATCAGATACTTAGGGAAACTCTGTATATACGCGGTCGATATATATGGATTTCCATGCCTGAAGAGGATTGTACTTAAATGATGCACGTAAAATGCGGCCTTACGCCGGGGTTGAGCACCTTGGAGGTCCATTCATGTTCTGTGACGCTGACGAGTTGATCAGACATGTTGTGTGAAAACGCCATAGTCAACCGAGCATTCGCTTGGAAGAGACTCGCACTCTGGGACTGGCCACCTCAGAGAGTGAGTTGCGTTAAGCTTTTGCATCTTTTTTCAAGAAACATACATTTTATAACGTGTTCTTATAACTGATATTCACTGAAGATTCAAATAAAGTGCTCTCAAAACACCTTTGTTTCAAGAGACGACAAGTAATTTGAATAGTATGTAACATAGAAAAAATCTTAGCCCGATGTTTGAGAGCCCGGATATATGAGTTTGTAAGCACTGGAACGATTTCGATCGCGAAACGCTCGAACGGTATGAAGTGATTTTAAACTTCCCAACGGTATGGCTAACATGATCATGCAAACGCGATTATTATAGCAAAACGATATCGATGTGGTTTAAACTTCCTAACGATGATGATACAATTCTTGCCCAGATATTTGAGGGTTAGGATGTATTTGGGAGTTTAGACCACTGGAATGAGTTTGAGCGAGAATCGCTCGAACGAAATGAAAGTGGTTTAAACTTCCCAAATATATACTACTAACGTCGCGATAGGTAGTCTGGCTCTGTCGCGCCAATACGCAAGAGCGATAGAGATAGATATTTACGAGCGTTTCGTTTCGTGAGCATTTGTGCCATTCGGCTACGTGCCCAGTAAAGAACCGATTCGTGTTGCGGTACAGTTTACATTCAAATAGGAACGAGGATTTTCCGCTGGTCGGCGAAAAATAGAAAAGTCGACGGAAAAGAACAAACGGCGATCTTATCGTAGAAAAGTCGTCCAAAAAGGGCAATGAAACTGAGATCTTATTGCTAAACTTATAGACAAATATCTGTTTTCTTTGGATTTTATTTTTAAAATAATAAAGCGAGAATTTAAAAGAGACATTGCCGAACAACATCCTTATAATTACGAGTAAGTAAAAGTATAAAATGTCCGAAAGGTGAACGTGAAAGACATCAAAATAACTACGTAGGTAAGTATTAAATTTCAAAGTAAAGGAATTAAT